>NC_047493.1:0-600000 GCF_002079055.1 Saccharomyces paradoxus
CCCACACCACACCCACACCACACCCACACCACCACACCCACACCCACACCACACCCACACACCACACCCACACCCACACCCACCCACACCCACACCCACACACCACACCCACACACCACACCCACACCCACACACCACACCCACACACACCACACCCACACCCACACACCACACCCTAACACTAATACTAATACTAACACTAACACTAACACTAACCCTAACCCTAACCCTAACTCCATCCCTTCCTATCCCCATCTCAACTTACCCTCCTCTATCTCTTCTCATCTTCCCCCCTCTTACCCTACCTCTCCCACATCACAATCCACGGCACTTACCTCACCACCCCATGCCCTGCCCCATTCTCCCACCACCACTCCTAACCACCACCATTCATCATCCGACTATTCACCTCCACACCCCAACCACCATCTACCCTCTTCCCAATATCTCCTATCCAACTCTCACTACCACTTACCCTACCATCCATCTACATTCCCCCATCTACCATGTCGTCCTTACTATAACACTACATACCACATGTAAACAGATCTAACGTAAACAAATCAAACGTAAACAATACAAGAAGTAACTTACCCTGCCACACTATCAACCTCTCCACTATACCTTTCACATCCCCAAACAACACCACCTCCAACTACCACTACCACATACCTAAATCTACCATACTCGCCTTCATTTATTTAACAATATCGCATATGCATACGGACGCTATAGTACGCATCACACTCTCAACTTGCCCCGCCATAATACTCTACACCAAGGCCATCCATCTCTCACTCGATCAGTACCATATACAACACCACATCATCATACACGGCATTTGCCTCAGCGGTTTATACCCTGTGCCATTTACCCATAACACCCACGATTATCCACATTTTAATATCTATAACTGATCACACAACCTCAATTATCATATAAATACTCTCAACTTCATGTTTTATAACGTTTTTATACAAATATCCACTACCCATTTTATATGTACTAATATAAATACCACCAAATAATCACAACTAAAATCAACTAAACATAAAAATATACTATTTATCAATAAGAAGGTATAAACACACTATATATTAACATAAGCGAAATATCATAAACATAAGACGTGTCCTAATATCGTTATGCAAACGCAACTACAAGATCTTCTCACTCTCGGTACTACCGTAATTCAATGTCGTGTACTCATTTCGGTGCCACTATATAAGGTCACTATGCTTATACTATAAGAACAATACATACTAATGCAGATGCTATAATATCCTTATTTCATTTTGCCAACTCGATCACAAAATATTCCTATTCTGAGTACATCCGTTAATCAATATGAGGTGTAACAACCAGAAGCCATGGTTTGAGGTGAACGATGCTTCTAGGTTTTGCTTTAGTGTTTTTATGGTGGAAAAGGTCTAAGAAAAGGGTATTGATATTTAGAAGGCCAATAAATTTTATGAATCTTTCTCTCAGGCATTCATACGATGGACTCTTTCCCAGGGGAGAAGATATGGGTACCTATTTCCATTTTCCTATTACACATTTACACGACTTTATGACAGGTAATCTACGCTAAAATATGTGTTTCATTTTAGACGGCAACCGAGCTGTGCGAGCAGTTGGATTGCTCCTTAAACGTAATTACATACTGCGTATAAATCAAAGTTATCGCAAACCTATAAGCACTTGCATCCACAATTACAAAAAGCACTATTACATTTATAAAGTGAGCTGGACAGAAAATCGGAATCACCTTGAAACCTCTTTCTAAGAATGGGATACAACATGTTTTTTTTTAGTCAAAAATCACTCGAGGTTATTATCCTTTTTCTATTATAAGGTTACTGAGCCATCAACAGTTGCGTAATGCGCGCCCGCTTAGCGCCTTTTTTTAAAAAAATATATAAAGCGAACAGCCAGAAGCTGCAACTCCAAATAGTAACTCCCTCAAGCTGCCATCTCGTTATCAAATGAAGAATAATGAAATTGAAGATGAAAAGATCGTAGCTCTATCATCCTTCAGACATCTCGAATCCCAAAAGATTGTCCTCCCACAAAAAGTTTTTAGCAGCGAGTTCAATTGGGGCTGTTATGAGATGCTCAAGTGGCCTGCGTTTCGTGTCTGGTTGCTATCATGGTTGCCACTTAGCATTTTGTGGATAATGTCCTCCAAGTGGCTTTTTCTGTTCATAAGTTTTTATGTTGTCGTACTTCTAGGGCTATACGTTTTACCCTTCATTCATTGGCTTTATCGTAAACGTTCTTTATCTAAGCAACTCACTCAGTTTTCCAAAGAAATTGCTAAAAATACACCAGGCACGCACACCCATGATTGGGAAGTTATCGCTATAAATCTAAATTCGTACTTTTATGAAATCAAAGCTTGGAATACTAAGTACTTTTTTTTCAACGCTGCGGACTGCCAAGAAGCGTTCAGAAGAACTCTTCTCGAACCATTCTCTTTGAAGAAAGACGAAGCTGCCAAAGTTAAGTCATTTAAAGATTCCGTTCCTTACATCGAAGAGGCCTTGCAAGTTTATTTTACAGAAGTTGAAAAACAGTGGAAGCTGTTCAATACTGAGAAAGCATGGAGCGCCGTTAGCCTGGAAGACATTCAGCTCCCCAGGGAAGCTCACCGGTTTAAACTTACCTGGGTTTTCAAGAGGATATTCAGTCTCGGGTGGTTGCCTCTCTTCCTTTCTGTTTTGTACAATGTCTACGTGTCACGCAATCCTCCTCCTCTATTTCGTATCTTGTATATTGGATGTTTTCTTCTCACGGCTGTAAAATCTTTCCAAAATATAAGGGTTTCACTTATGAAAATGGAACACAAAATGCAGTTTTTGTCAACTATTATAAATGAGCAAGAAAGTGGTGCTGATGGATGGGATGCAATTGCAAAGAAAATGAATAGGTATTTGTTTGAGAAAAAAGTCTGGAAAGATGAAGAGTTTTTCTTCGACGGGATTGACTGTGAATGGTTTTTTAGCCATTGCTTCTACCGCCTTTTATCTTCAAAGAAATCAGACTCATCTGTATCATTGAATGTTGAACTATGGCCATACATTAGAGAAGCGCAAGTATCCCGCAGTGACGAGTTTTAGTGAAAAAGTGAACATGCGCTATTCGACCTAAAAGTTTGTACTTTCGTATTCTATAAGGTCTTAGAACCATGTTCTATTGAAAACCTAAAAGATTGGTTGACGTTTTTATCGAGCAATTTTATACACATAGCACGGCCTGCTTCAGAAGATCAATATATTGGATGGAAATGCACAACCGCTCAATTTTCAAATTACATATAATTACCGCGTATTAATTACAACCAGACCACTTTCATAAATAACTTTTTTTTCACGCTTATTGTTAATTAAGGAATACACTTGATGGCTTCATGTTTGGAGCGATTAAAGTGTAAAATTTGCCGATAATTATACTTAAGTTCCTTTAGAGACAAAAATCTCCATAATATGTGCATGTATTTAGTCCTTTTAAGTGGCTTATTTAACGCAGAGCTGACGGAAGATATTGGAATAACCATACCGATATTTTTTTCAAAAATCTTGTCATTGTGGTCACCGCTTTTTCAAGGTAAAGCAAAGCAGTTCAAACAGAATTCATTGAACAGAATACATTCTGTCATGTTTTCGATATATACACGAGCTCTTATTCAACTTGAACTGAGTGATGTGTTCTCAAGATCTTTTAATAAAAATTTGTTTACGAAATCCCTCTTAAAAAGAAGAATACTAATTTCGCGAATCACGCTCTTTCTGTTGCATTGATAAGGTCATTGCTGATGACAGATACATTGATCTAAGATCTGTTTGAATAACAATGCACAGTAATACACCATCCACTGAATCTGTCTCCTTTCTCAATGTTGGGATTTTCATAAGCATTAATATCTACAGAAAAGAAATACAAACTCTGTACTCATATTTGCAAAGTTTGTAAGAAGCTATTTACAGCACCTACAATAAGCATATCCCTCATACTGCAATACATCTTGAATATATCACTATGTTTGAAAGTCAAGCACGGTTGTAGGGTCTCTTCTGCACGTGATATTTTCTCTGTTTATTGGCTCATAATGGAACGATTTTATTTTTTTTTGACTCATACTTCGAAGGTTGATAAGAGGTTGATAAGCAATCATCGATACAAAAACAGCATGAGGGAGATCTCACGAAAACTTTCCTGGCTCTGAACTTGGAAATAAAGTGGGAATAATTATGGCGAATTTAAATAAATTTGGACAAGAAGTTGGTGCCGATGTCAATGGCTGGACAACAAGGGTCTTCCCAGAGAAAGTCGTACTGAAAGGCAACTACTGTAGACTAGAACCTCTTGATAGAGAAAAACATGGGTCGGAACTTTTTAGTGCCTATAATAAAGCGGGCCAAAAATTATGGACGTATTTACCTGTGGGCCCATTCAATACCTTAGAGGAATTCCTAGAGTTTATTAAGAAACTTAATGAAACTAGAGATACTGTGCCTTTCGCAATTATCAATGAAGAGACTAAACGTGCCGTTGGTACATTATGCCTAATAAGAATCGATGAAGCCAACGGTTCACTAGAAGTTGGATATGTGATTTTTTCGCCGGAATTGCAGAAGACTATTATTGCAACTGAAGCCCAATTCCTTTTGATGAAATATGTGTTTGATGATCTACAATACAGGAGATATGAATGGAAGTGTGATAGTTTAAATGGGCCATCCAGGAGGGCGGCGATGCGCTTAGGGTTTAAATATGAAGGTACGTTTCGACAAGTGGTGGTTTATAAGGGTCGTACACGTGACACTCAATGGTTTTCAATAATCGACAAAGAATGGATATTTATTCGTAAAACCTTTGAGGAATGGTTAGATGGAACAAATTTTGAAAATGGTAGACAGAAGAGAGGACTAGCGGCAATAAGAGAAAATTTGTTGAACTGAAAACCTACCCTCTCTTATATGCAGGGCGTATGTATATGTACCGTTTAGCTATCCATTTTGTAGATTAAGATATTTTTTACAGTCGTGTAAATTTTCCGACTTTATCTTCAACAATAAAAAATTGCATTTACGATCACTTAGATTTCACGTGTTTGCGCTGATCTCGTTCAAACTGGAATGTCAGTAAGAGATAAACAATCTCGATCTACCATGCCACTCCAAGACAAACGTTGATACTGATATTATTTTTGGCTCCCCATTTCAATTTACATCGCGAAACGTTGCTCCCACTTTAATACGACTCACATTATGTCATTCATAGTGTCATTTCGATCCTAACTATATTCCACCTTTCTTCCATATATCAGCTTTAACTTTAACATCAAAATATAACATTTAATTTTACTCATGTTGTATCCTATTTGCTTTATAATCACGCATAGATTATAACGTCTACTATCCCAAAATACAATTATCACAACATACCGCATCACGCTACGGTCCGCTACTAAACCCTCCACTAAACCCATAACGAAAATCGGTTACCTTTACTATCTAAACTATCTTTCCCTTTCTTTTTAATATCCTCCGTATAACACCAAGTATTACTTCTTCGGTATTTTTTTTTGCATCTCTCTTCGTTTTCTCATCATTAGAATACATACAAGTATCTCTTCTGGTTCTACAGTGCTGATATTCACGGGAGACAAGACATAATGATTCTATTACTATGGCAGGTAGGTAGTTTGAATGGACCCTGATCCACAAACCTTAATTGCAAAACTGACTGGCTCACGGGCAACGACTCCGGGCCGATCCCATAAAAAAAGGCGACCTATTTTATGGGAAAGATAAAAGAGTAACCGTATGTTCCCGATCCAGGTGTTCCTCACTAAAAAGAGTGTACGTTGCCCAAAAGAGAGTGTTTCTTTCCGGTTTATCGTGCTCAATCAAATGGTTCATGAATACTGTCATTGATCAAATAGGTTTATAATATTAATATACATTTATATAATCAACTGTATTTATATCATCAAAAAAAAGTTGTTTTTTTATTTTTCATTACTTTTCACTGTCTATGGATTTTCATTCATAAAGGCGCTCGTCCCTATTTTGCAATAGTGTAGATACCATCCTTGGAAAGAGCTTTAGAGATAGCTGGCTTTAATCTGGTGGAGTACCATGGGACACCGGTGATCATTCTGGTGACTTGGTCTGGGGAAATACCAGTCAACATGGTGGTGAAGTCACCGTAGTTGAAAACGGCTTCAGCAACTTCAACTGGGTAGGTTTCAGTTGGGTGAGCGGCTTGGAACATGTAGTATTGGGCTAAGTGAGCTCTGATATCAGAGACGTAGACACCCAATTCAACTAAGTTGACTCTTTCGTCAGATTGAGCTAGAGTGGTGGTTGCGGAGGCACCGGCAGCAATGGCGGCGACACCAGCAGCGATTGAAGTTAATTTGACCATTGTATTTGTTTTGTTTGTTAGTGTTGATATAAGCTTAACTGGAAAGAAAGAAATGAAGGCATAATCTCAAAGATAGGTGACCAAAGCAACTCTATTTATACCCATTTCTTCACTGGCCATTACTATTTGAACGAATTACTGACTGATGTTTATTTCCCCTCTTACATCCTTCATACTTCGTCTCTCTCCCAAAATATTCACTGTAACCATGAAGTCGCACTTGTTCTTGAACGAGGCATGTATCCATCATGAATTTCTTATGCGAAGGTGTTGTTTTATGGTGTCTATGTGTATTCGTATGTGGGGGAAAGTGAGAATGCCAATTATAGGGGTGCTGAGGTGTGCCTTGAAAAACCCTTTTCGCGTGCCTGTAAAGCTTCCATTTTGGTCAAGAAAAAGAATATCCGGATTTGAGATTTGGACCCTCGTTCAGAAGCTTATTGCCTAAGCCTTGGTTCAGTATGCTCTAAACGATCTCTGAGAGAATATAGTACTGTACTGTCTCTTTTTTGAGTCTGTAAAGAATAGTTGACATGTGTTGGGAGTCGTATATTGCTAGAGATTTGTACGCCATCATTAAAGTTGTTGATACAATTACGTGATTGTAAGCCGCTGATAGGGCTAGTATTGAAATGATCCTGGTACGGAAAGAGCTACGAATGATAAAAAAAGATATTGTGACCGGATTGTAGCAGGACTGACGGTCTGCGCGGTGAGAAATCTGTCATTCTCAGAAACAATATGGGCGATACTGAACTCAGGCCTTTCCCATATTCAATACTGGTTTCTTTCTTTTTTTGTAATGAGATGGTGGTCTAAAGGTAAAGGACATACTATTTGAGATTTCAACCCCAAAAAGTTGACATATTTGCAGATACATATGGAGGTGACATGGAGCGTCTAGTCAGTTCTTTTTGTGAATATAAAAGCAATTTTCTTTTAGACTCTTGTTTATTTTTCTGTCCATCTCTTTTCAATTCCCAACTTCAGTGAGCACTATCCTACTCACGGTCAACTGAAAACGTACCACATTTTTCTTCTTCTAGAACTGTAGTGCAAACCAGCGCAGCCTCAATCCCAGTATATATCATATCATTTGCTACTTGGCAGAATAGGTGTGGCTTCAGTTGACAACAATCCACTCTGTATAACTTTTTATAATCTTCCGATACTGAGCCCTGACCTACCATTCTCTATCTTCTTAGCATTATCCTACGAGCGTTATATGTATTTTCTTACACTTTGATGTAACACTGACATTATTATATCCTTCACAATCACTTCACAGTTCGATATTTTTAAATATTAAATATTAAATATTAAATATTAAATATAAATAAGGGTTTGTTTTATCACTCACTATTTTATCATAAATAATTAAATAATAAAATATAAATAATCAATAATTTTTATAATTATTATAAGTGATTGAATAAACAATAATAATAATAATTGATGCCTGATTTAATATGAATATTTATTAATTTTGTATATATTTATTTGTATTATATATAATTATAAATAATAAATATATTTATATATATTAATTAATCAATTAATTGATTTTATAAATTCCAACATTTATATTATATTATTTTATGATATTTGGATATAGAAATATTATATAATAATTATTACTTATAAAAGCTATACTTACATATATTTCATAGAAAACCAGCTATCTGCTCTATGGTTCTATATCGTGAATGCATGTCCATCCGAGTGCAAATCGTTACTACCGCACAAAGAAAGGACAGACGCAGTTTAAGCGAAAAAGCAGAAAGTGGAAGAAAAAGTCGAAATTACCGTTAGTATTCTCAACGCATTGTATAAGCGTAAGACACCCAATTGGATCGCATACTGGTGAGCTTATATTACGCATACCTCTACTAATTATCATATTGAGAAAGCTTGAGAATACTTGCTTGATAACTGGAATTAATAAAGCTTGCTCAAGCCTACATTAACCTTACTAGCATTAGTTTAACTTAGCACTCAGTCTGGTAAGAAATTGGGTAAATGCATAGAGTTCGTTTCATCCCAAGAGCCTAGCGCATTATGGTTATCAAGAATTACCTGCCAAAGCAATCAGCAGTTTGAGCTAGGGTAACAAATCGTCTAGTGGTGAAGCCTTATAGTGAAAAAGTAGAAATATTATGGGACATCGCTACAAAGATAGATATTAGATTCATCAAAATTGAGACCTTTTCATAAAACAGGACCTAAATCAGGAGCACAGTTTGAGACACTCTACAAACCAGTAAGGATGCTGTCAGGTATGCTGAACTAGTGGGCCGATGGCCGTGTCTGGGGAAAGCTATCGTCGCCGAACCTTGGTCGAAAAGTTCGAGATGGTAAAGATTATGTAACAAAATGCAAAGTTTTTTTTAAAACCCTAGTGGTCCAATACATTCAGCGGTATATATTATAGCTTGGCTGCCTTGAATATAGAGAGGAAAAGGCAAAACAAGAGCAAAAGATTTCACATGTCTTTCTGGGATTTGCCGGTTACCGAATGCAAGGCCAATCCTGTTTGTCTTTTTTCTTTGATTGTTTTTGAAAACTCCGAGAGTTTTCGCTGCAGAAAAGAAACATATGATGGTACCTGTGCAAGGGGTTAAGGGTCCAAAATTTACTACCCTGTCGCTCACTACAGCAAATATCTCGAACGAGAGCCAAGAAGGCCTAAAACTGACTAGACCTAAGGCATAAATCTCATCAGCCAATACCATTTGAGGATTTAAGCTTTCGATATTAGGGGCATATAAAAGATCTTCGGTATAATAATTTCAGGACAGAGTTTCACATCATTCCGTCTTGGTCTTTTTTCTTGGTTGATAAGTCATTAAGTTTTGTGTCTCTACAATTAAAGATATTTGGAGACACAATATTACCAATATGCAAGTTTTTTCTTTCCTATCATTGGCGTTATTCCTAACGTATTCCCTGGCTGTTTTGGGGTCTTCCTCAAATTCTTATGTCAAGCTTCCGGTCCAAAAGTTAGCTGATATTCCAAATATGGACTTGCAAGATGCATCTGATATTTTTAAAAGAGATGAAGTGTTCAATTCCACTTTGATAAATGCACCAAATACAGGAATGTACGTTGTCAGGATGGAAATCGGAACTCCTCCCCAAACGGTCTACCTACAGTTGGACACTGGCTCTTCAGATATGTATGTGAATGATGCCGATAATGCCTATTGCAAATCGATGTCTGATGGGTCTGACTACGTTTCGACTGATAATTATGAGCTCACAGCAACATTCACTGAGCTTCCCTCTACCACCATCTCATCAGAAGCTTATAACACTCTTTGCTCCTACTGGGGTACATTTAGTCCCAACAGTTCTTCCACTTTTAAGAATAACGAGACTTCTTTTAATGAAACATACGACGATGGTTCGTATTATGCAGGGACGTATGGAACGGACGTCGTCTCTTTCGAGAATATTACCCTAAATGACTTCGTTTTTGGTGTATCAAATGATGCGATGGGCAATCCAAGTGGCATTTTGGGAGTATCGCTTCCTTCTGCAGAATATACAGATTCGATCGGATACGCATCGTCTTTCAATACAACACCTCTTATATACGGTAATTTTCCAATGGAATTGAAAACTCAAGGGAAAATCGAAAAGACAGCGTATTCCTTGTTTTTGAATGAACCTAATGCACACTTCGGAAGCATCTTGTTTGGTGCGGTCGACAAAAGTAAATATTCGGGACAGCTTTACACTCTGCCTATGCTGCAAGCCTACAATACCTTCGATTCCCTAAGCCCGGGAATGAGTGTTACTGCACAAAGTGTTGCAATCTTGGATGGTAAATCTGGCAACAATACTGTTTCAGATGTTCAATTTCCAGTACTGCTAGATTCTGGTACAACTTTTTCCTGTTTGCCTACTGAAATTGCAGAGGCAATCGGCAAAAGTTTTGACGGGAAGTATAGCTCCGATGACCAAGGCTACATCTTTGATTGTTCAAAAGCGAACAATGCTTTACTGTCCGTCGACTTTGGAGGATTTAATATATCGGCAAATATATCCAATTTTGTGACTCAAGCTAAGGACCACTGTTTTTTGGATATTGAGCAATCCGAATCGTCATACATGCTGGGGGACGCTTTTCTTGTCAACGCATACGTTGTCTATGATTTAGAAAATCGCGAAGTTTCTATTGCTCAGGCTAGCTTCAACGATCGAGAAGAGGATATTGAGGTTATCTCCGATACTGTCCCAGGTGCCACACCCGCTCCGGGATACTCCAGTACGTGGGTGTATACGCCTGGTAGTCCTATCGGAACAGGTGACTTTTATAATGTCAGCTGGACTTCTTATTCAGAGCTTTCACAATACAAATCAATATTTGCCACTCCGGCCCAAAGCGATGGTGTTAGTTCTTCCTCAAGTGCAGGCAGTTCAAGCGAAACGACCACTAAAAAGAAAAATTTGGGTTACAGATGCCGTCGTTCATCTTTTTCCTTTTCGTTTTTATCTTTCTTATCATATTTTCTGTTATGAATAGAGAAGATATTCATAGCTCGCAGAGTCCTCCTGTGTAGGATTGTTATCAAACTCAACTTTTGCTAAATACAGCAAGAGGTATTAAGTGATGATGCGGGTTGCAGTTATACAACGCATTTAATATTCAAGACGCAAAATTATATACTTCTGTAGTATGACACAGCTTTATACACAGATAAGAATCTGATAACTGAACAATTATACACATGGGGAGTTTTGCTCCTGTGATAGATAATGTAATGAGTTTTACAAGCGCTGAGTTCTTTGTCGGAGTTTGCAAATGATTGCAAAATCCTCAAAGAAGGAACCTAGTCGAATGACACAGTAAAAAAGGCCCCTATCGTCCCAGTTGCCGCATCCTGACGTCTGTTTAATTGGCCGCCCAGCTGTAACAGTCTTCAAGTACGGCTTCATATCCTTCTGATCAAAGCACCCATACATCATACTTCATGCAAGGTACCCTTATTTCTCATAGGTATTGTCTACAATCGAGGTGGCACTTTGACACAATGAACCCTGAGCACTTCCTACCTCAACAGACCAATATATTCAGGTTAATCTGCTTACCAATAAGAATAAGCATGCTTCTTCTTCTATTATGTGGGCAAAAGTTAACAGTTTGATACCATTATTTACTCTTTGACTGCGTGTCTGTAGTTTGACTTTGAGAATGATATTTAATGTTAACTTGTGCGATGACAACTGAAGTGCCCTGTGGCAGTTTTTTCGACTACGTCAAAAAAAGTGTTGCATAATCAAACCAGGCACTTGCTAAAATGTTAAATTTTTTTTTTTAATATCACCTGCGTGGTTATTCGCCACTGTCAATGTTCAGATCTTTCCTAAACGGGCTTTTGAATTAGTGTTGCTTCTATTGCTGGAATGGAAATGGTACTTTCATGCGCTCTCGCTTCTCGAAGTTTTAACGATGAAGCAGAACGATGTCGCTTTCATTACCTACCTATACACCCTGCGGGCCAGTAAATTTTTTTGCGAATAACCGCTGAGGTTGGAAATATAGAAATATATTCCAGATCTGTATTCTCAGTCACTAGAAAAAGGTAAATATGCTCATCAAGGTTTTCAGCATAAAATAAAAATATTATTGATATATAAGCGCCGTAATTTTCATTTAAAATGGAGAGTCACTGCTTCCAATATGTTTTTTGCAATCACAAGAAATCAAGAACAACAAGAATATCATGAGTTTCCTAAGCATTTTTACTTTCTTCAGCGTCCTTATTTCCGTTGCCACTGCCGTCAGATTTGATTTGACTAACGTCACTTGTGCTAAACTACATGGTCCTCACTGTGGTACCTACGTTATGGAAGTCGTTGGTCAAAATGGAACATTTTTGGGTCAATCTACTTTCGTTGGTGCCGATGTTTTAACCGAAAGCGCTGGTGATGCTTGGGCAAGATATTTGGGCCAAGAAACAAGATTCCTTCCAAAGTTGACCACTATTGCCAGTAACGATACAAAGAACTTTTCTCCACTTATCTTCACCACCAATATAAATACTTGTAACCCTCAATCTATTGGTGATGCTATGGTTCCTTTTGCCAATACTGTTACTGGTGAAATTGAATACAACTCCTGGGCTGACACTGCTGACAACGCTTCTCTCATAACCGGTTTAGCTAACCAATTGTTTAATGCTACCGATTATGGTGTTCAAGTTGCGTCATGTTACCCAAATTTTGCTTCTGTTATTTTAAGCACTCCAACAGTTAACATTTTCAGTATTAACGACTCATTGCCAGATTATTGTACTGCCATTCAGTTAAAGGCCGTTTGTCCACCAGAAGCTGGTTTTGTTTAATCTTTTCTCGGTTCATAATTTATAAATGTATATTGATAAATTTAACTATACCCAAATCTTTTTTTGAAAAGCCATATGAAAGTTATTTTCAACTGGGAAGTACCAAATTACCTCCTTTGGATATTCCTGTTCTCTCTGCCATAACATTTATTTTAAAAGCACTTTAATTTCTTTTTGATACGAAGTGTAATTCAATGTCGCTTGCGTATTACATATATCAATAATTCCTTATGAATAAATATATAGAAAGATCTAATTTAGTACATCTAGTTGCGATTTTCGGAACATTGCGGAATATTGTTGCCTTAAAACAGAGGATATAAATCAAATCATTCACAGGGTTCAATATTGAAATGTGATGATTGTATAGTGAAAAATATTGAAGATATGACCCTGCATTTTATATACAAGTGGTTCATTTATGCTGAATGTCAACACCGATTCACTACACTCTTAATCCAAAATACTCATTTACTCGTGTAATGTCAGAAGTGTAAGGAGCCCCAAAAGGTCCTAATTTTCACAGACCTTATGAAGGACGTTCCAGAACCGAAAGTCTGAAGATCGTCTTATTGAGGAATTATCATGATATAGCGGGCGGTATCAGACTGTAAGCGGTAACTTTATCGTAGTTATTTTGATTTTACTGGCAGTGGATCATAAGTATAAGATTCAATACGTCACAGAGCCAGACGAATGATAGGGGCATCTTGCTTGAAAAGCAATTCCATTAAAAAATGTTATATAATTATTGCGGTGCTATAATATTTCATATTACATAATTTATGCTACATTATATAACAAAACTGACTTCGCTCTACCACTTATAGGTCTAGAACAATTCCTATGATTAAAGAATAGTTTCATTCCAAATGTCAACGATTTGTGATAGTCTGCGTTTCTCGTTTTCTTCAAACTTGATTACCTTTCCAAACTCTCCTTCTTTGAATAATGTGCAATAATTAAACAAAAAACACTCTCCTGACTTAATCCATCCTGATATATTAGCGTCTGGAATTATAATTCCTTCAAGCTTTACTGGCGATTCATAATATTCACGTAGGGCGTCTGCGCTTTGGAAAATATCCGCTAGTCTTCGACTGTGCTCATAATCATATTCCCATGAGGCCTTTTTACAAACGTTAAGACCTCCGTTTAGCCATAGTAAGGACCCATCTTTATCTGTATGAGACAACTGCACGGAACAAATCTGGTAAAACTCACCAGTACTTTCTTTTGAGACAACATTCCCCAACTGGCCAATATTTGATGCATCCACAGGATGGAACGTAAAATGATTCTTTGATAGCAATTCACCCAGCCAAAAAAAGTCTTTATCACCATGGAAATATTCTGCAATTGGAGAAAATTGTAGGGCTATTGAAGTAAGCACACTGAAGAGATGCTTACCCTTATGCAATACTACCAAGCCACTCTCTAAATGGTGCCTATATCTCTTTACGAACATGTTTTCCAGCGCCTGTGCAACTGTTGGATCTTCTATGTGCTCACGTATCTTAGATCCGTCCGTTAGATCAAGCTTGATACACCCATAAATAATTTCTTTCAAAATTTCCAATTCAGATTGTTCGAAGAGGTCATTTGTTATTTCCCGATCTTTAAAGAAAAGAACTCCAGTCTTTTGAAATTCCTCTAGTTTATAAAACTTGTCTACTGAAACAAAGGGCACTGTATCTGAATCCAACAAAATAGGAATTTCAAAGGATGAGAAGGTCAACGCTAACCATTTGTTTGAATAAGTTGCAAACTTGTCCGAATACGTCGGACTTAGCAAATTATGCACATCCAGAAACCATATTTCCTGGGCAGGATATTCTGGAGTGTCTCGGTTTCTCGCGTATTTGGTAATATATTTGATGGAATCTCGACTCAGGTCTGCGTTATAAACAATTTGTATAGGATACTCATTTTTGAGAAACCTTAATATTTTCAGTAGCCGTATGGCTTCATTTAACTGCCCATCGGAAGCACTAATAACTATGCCTTTCGAACCGCTTTGAGTTACAGTGTACAACCAATTCTCCCAAAAAGATAGTTCTGTATCGAAGTTGATTGGTTTAGAATTAATGAAATGGTGATCTTTGAGGTCAAACTCTAACACAGATGCATGGTAAACCTCACCATTCCACCTCGTAATTGTGTGCCAGAAATTAAATTCATCATTTTCCAATTTTTCGAAGTTGATATACGGGAAGAGCTTCTTTTCAATGTTTCGTACACGCTGAATATCACGCCCAGCAGTTCGCTCCAAGCACTTAGAAAAGGTCGAAATCCTTGTAACCAGTTCCACCACATCATTTGCAGGAGTTGAGCTCACTTGATTTACATCGTAGAAGTCATTTAACCACCCGGGCGAAAGATCTTCATAATAACTCCAGCAACGACCTCTGTCACTGCTGCTATTTTGAATGGGTCCCAACGATTTTAACGAACCTATTTGACGATAATATGCCACTAAAAAGACACCCAGTAGCGCAACTGATATGAAGAGTCGATTTTTTCTTCTCATACTCGATAAATTATATTGCGCCTATTTGTGTGAATCCTTTCAACATAGATTCGCAAACAAACATGCGAATATTTTACTCAATTGGGAGACTTGGCCGTTCACACTCTTTGATACTTCCTACCCCTAAAGTAAAGAGAAAAACGAATTAGCATCATTCTAGTGCTAGGTACTTTTCTCTTTCTTTTACTGATCTAGTGTGGCTCATCAAAACTTCGTCTCGGGAAAATGAAAAATGTAAACAAGAATTTTTCGTTTTAAAGAACTACCTAAAGGCCAATGCCAGTGTGGTTATTGTTTACGATCCGGAAAATACTACCGATAGGATATCTATCAAGAAGTCCCCAGGTCTTCGTGTATTTACGCCATACTGTCTGATCTCGTAGTGCGTTGCAGTCCTTGCGTATGAAAATTTTTTTCTAATGCATCAGCTGTTATGCGCACGACTTGAAAGGTTATCGACCGTTTCTAAAAACTAGAAGTACTTAAATGAACCTTCACGGTTAAGCAACCAGTCTAATTGAGGCCGCTGATTTGAAAAGGAGTTTTTGTGTCCAGAAGATTTCTCGGAGAACTTCAATGGGCTTCCAATTTATTCTCTTTAATGAGGCCATTTTTTGTAGTGTGATGGTCACACGGTAATGGTTGTTAGCAATATTTGTGATGATGGCTATAGTATGACCGTAGTGGATTAACCATGATGCAAAAAAAAAAAAAAGAACCAGGTTAGTTCACGCATCACGAGGTACGTGTCTTGTATGTCAGGTGCTGGGAACCACGTATGCCGTCAACTGTACAAAGCAATTGATATTTTGTGGCCTCGAATCTCTCACACTACTAGGGCATTTTCTTTTATCAAGCACGGGAAAAGGATAACGTATCAACATGTATAAAAGGGTTATTAGCATTTCCAGTTCATTGAAGACTGGAATTAAACGTTTTTCTTCCATCTACTCCGAAAGAACTATCAACAACAAGTTTATTTTTGCAACAACTAATAGTCAATTAAGAAAAATGTCTTCCGTTACTGGTTTTTACATTCCACCAATTTCTTTCTTTGGTGAAGGTGCTTTAGAAGAAACCGCTGATTACATCAAAAACAAGGATTACAAAAAGGCTTTGATTGTTACTGATCCTGGTATTGCAGCCATTGGCCTCTCCGGTAGAGTCCAAAAGATGTTGGAAGAACGTGGATTGAACGTTGCTATCTATGACAAAACTCAACCAAACCCAAATGTTGCCAATGTCACAGCTGGTTTGAAGGTTTTGAAGGAACAAGACTCTGAAATTGTTGTTTCCATTGGTGGGGGTTCTGCTCACGACAATGCTAAAGCCATTGCTTTGTTGGCTACTAACGGCGGGGAAATCGGAGATTATGAAGGTGTCAACCAGTCTAAGAAGGCTGCTTTACCATTATTTGCTATCAACACTACTGCTGGTACTGCTTCCGAAATGACCAGATTCACTATTATCTCTAATGAAGAAAAGAAAATCAAGATGGCCATCATTGACAACAACGTCACTCCAGCTGTTGCTGTGAACGACCCATCTACCATGTTTGGTTTGCCACCTCCTTTGACTGCTGCTACTGGTCTAGATGCTTTGACTCACTGTATTGAAGCTTATGTTTCCACCGCCTCTAACCCAATCACTGATGCCTGTGCTTTGAAGGGTATTGACTTGATCAATGAAAGCTTAGTCGCCGCATACAACAATGGTAAAGATAAGAAGGCTAGAACTGATATGTGTTACGCCGAATATTTGGCAGGTATGGCTTTCAACAATGCTTCTTTAGGTTACGTTCACGCCCTTGCTCATCAACTTGGTGGTTTCTACCACTTGCCTCATGGTGTTTGTAACGCCGTATTGTTACCTCATGTTCAAGAGGCTAACATGCAATGTCCAAAGGCCAAGAAGAGACTAGGTGAAATTGCCTTGCATTTCGGTGCTTCTCAAGAAGACCCAGAAGAAACCATCAAGGCTTTGCACGTTTTAAACAGAACCATGAACATTCCAAGAAACTTGAAAGATTTAGGTGTTAAAACCGAAGATTTTGACATTTTGGCTGAACACGCCATGCATGATGCCTGCCATTTGACTAACCCTGTTCAATTCACCAAAGAACAAGTGGTTGCCATTTTGAAGAAAGCTTATGAATATTAAAAAAATCGAACTATCTCATAAACGTCAATTATGCGTGTGCTTTATTTATTTAATTGTGCGTACAGTATAATGCACTTATTTATTTACCAGTCAAATGATATTTTTTAACTCTTTTCACGACCTATATAATTACGTTAATCTCGGATATATAACAATGAAACCATATCTTTGTTGTCTTAATTTGAAAAAATGAAACGGAAGCTCTACTGATGACCCCGGGGCCAAAAGTATGTCGGAAGCAGTTTGATCTTTATTATTGGCATACTATTGGTTTCGACGCTTTTAAGATTGAGAAGCTGCTATATAGTAAAGTCAATCTTTAATATGGTGGGTTCTATGCAAGCTACGAGAAGTAAATTATTGACAATGCGGAACACTTGAGTCAAACCGTTTCTGTTAAACCAACCCACAGCGGTGCTGGTAAGTCTGTAAATGGCATTGTCTTCCTTTTTTGGTTTAATATGTTTAATTATGAACCTGCTATAAGTGATAACGTCAATCCAGTTATTTTTGTATATTATCCACATGTGCATATCCTTTGATATTCGTTTGATAATACGAAAAACTGTCTTTCTCACAACCTCGAATCACAGCGGCAACATATTCGAACACACTACAATATTACATGAAATTCACTTACCTTCACTGACTACAACACAGAAAATACAGTGCCCTATCCCGAGTGCTTGTGCACATATAGCTGATAGCATAATGCATTATTTGGAATGGCCAATAAATTTCCGAAGTAAAGGTAACTTTGCCATTGAGTTGATATGCAGCTGCTAAGAGAAAATATCTGCACACCACCACATGCTTTAAGCAAATACTAAGTGAAAAAAAGCTTACCATTTGAGTAAGTAACACAAAATTTTTTTTCGTTTATCTAAGAACAAGAATAAGTCCTGAAACATAGTGACAATATTCGTAGTACGTCTGAGAAATGAATTTATATTCTTGCAAAAGAATATGTTCTTTTCAAATATGGGCGTTTCTATAATCTCTTGCATCTCTCAGCTTCCAAAAAATTGATGAAAATGGGTTCATTTAATTTTTACATCAACCAAAAAGAAACTACCTTCATTGAAATCCTTTTTGAAGAACCATTTAAAAAATAACAATACTAGAATATATGATAAGACCACCGATCATGCATGCAATACGTAATACAGCATAGGTGGCCGACCAATTGGCAATGGTAGAAAACAATAGACGGTAGCACACTGCTTTTCACCCGCATTCTTGGAAGTGGGCCAGCTCTTGGTCAGTGTCCGATGAACCGGTCATGAAGTCGGAACTGTTTCTTTACTCTTGGAACAAGAATCAACTACTGCCTACTTTACTAGCACTCATGCTGCCAGTATATTATTACATACAACGTATGATAAAAATAAAAATAAAAAAGTAAATTGAAACTTAAAGAATTGCCCAAAAGCTGTAATATACAGTCATTGAATCTGGTATAAGGAAAAGCTCAGGGATTGATGTAAGATAATGAATGATAAAATATGAAAAGAAAGAGGAAGTAATAGCATTATTTTCAGAATAGTTGAGTCACATTAGGGTTCCTATATCGGCAGGAATAATTCCAGTATATTGTGTACATTTAAACACATCATCTTTATCAAATAATGGAATCCCAACAATTGTCAGCAAATTTATCTTTATATCGAGTACTAAGTCTGTATTTCTTCTTCGTTTTTTCAGAATGGCTCTGTGATATTGTCCTCGTGAAAGTGTTACAATGTCAATAACATAGAGAATGGATTTTAAAAGTTTATTTATGATGTATTTCTATGACTAAACAATAATAACGAAATTAAAGTGTAATATTTTGTCACAAAGAACGGTTCCCCTCTCAATCTCTATTGCTACTACCAAAAATGTCTACCTAATATACTGTTGCAATTCTTGAAAATAAAAGAGATTTATAAACAGTTACCTAACGTAGCAGTTTCAAATTTTCGATCCTTTTCTTTAAAGACTAACTTGGCACAGGACATCACTGAACCTCAATTTCAACCTATTCTCAAGAAATATATATTTTATTGCTTTGGCTGACAAATGTTAATACAGCTTTTACATCATCAATATGACTAAAGGACACTGGCATCCTACTCAATGGTACAGTCCGTTATCGAGTAGGAAAAAAAGGGTCGCTAAAAGCTGATGAACATAGTTTTAGCTCACTGATCCTGTATTGAATATCTACATAATCTCTAGCCTTCTGCCGGTGTATCTGCAAAATGTAAAACTTCAAACAATGCACCATCAACTTGAATACTCTCCCATATTGTGTGCTAAATAACATATGCTTTTATAATCAAACATGTCTTAATAAAAGTTTCACAGGATTTATCTTCGTAATTAGTCTACACTATAGGTGCTTCCATGAAATTGATAACGTGCAATATATACTGAATTATGCATATTTTAATCACCTTGAACTTCTGCTCCCTCTGTCCTAGAGATGTCGTAATATATTCATTTGCTGTCATTTGCTTTTACTGGTTAAAAAAAGGCTTTGAAAAACGTGAACTGCGCAAATTGAAAAGTCGGGTCGCAAAATTACATGCAAAACATTCACCTCGTTAAGGTCTGACCTATAGGAAATAAATGTCCTCGATTCATGAAAGCACATGTAGTTGCAATACCACACGACAAGATCATCAACGCTTGTGGACGTAAGAACCTTGCCGATTTCTCAGGCCATTTCTATGTTTATCATCTTACTATGATCGAAGCTGTTTCAACCTAGCCATCCACTTCACGCTTCCAGTACGTTCAGAAAACACTTAGCGATCGCTACCGACAAAATTTACAGTCACATCACTGCACAATAGGTCATTTCATCCAAGTTGGTTTGATCGTTGAAAAATACCGACAACCTATAGGAATACACATTTTAGATGTGTCTCGGGTCTTACCTATTCAAATATCATTGGTTTTATACAAGACGACATCTGCGCTACTGGTAAAGAAATTGGTCTATGTTATTGTGCTGGTGGGAGTAGAGAGCCAATTAATTGTTGAATGAGTATATGTGCGGTGAGTTATCTCCATAAGACAAATATCTAGATGAATTCATCGTCTTATTCAAGAAGAAATGTATAGCTTCTAAATTCTAATACGGAAAATCCTCATAATATGATTTGAGCGAAAATTAGAGAATGAAAGGAATTGGGAGGCACTGCACTGTATTTGCTCGTTCATTAAGGGCTCAACTGCAAAAAAACAAACAAACAAACAAACAATGCATTAATCAAATGTACTACCATGTTTTGTAACTAAACGCACTTATTTTCCCAGAGTCTTACGAGAGGTCAATCAAAACATTATCCTCACTAATTCGCTAAAGAAAAGATGATCTTCAACAGCTGTTTTAATTGAGCTCTTGATCTATCATTTTACTTGAGTTGCGCAACTTATGTTATCATTTTCTTTCCCTGCCACCCTGCTTTATCTTTTGTTCAGCATCACAGCAGCAAATTTCAATTCCCATTGAAAGTTCGCTAAGGATAACTTCATGTCAGAATCAAAATATGACTTAAGACTTGCCTATCTCTTTCAACTTTCCCCAAGTGCTACCCGTTTTCGGTTATAACAGATACTTCGGTGCTCGACAGAGTGCCTTAGGAAGAATAACGCTTATTTTTTTAGGGAAATACAAGTACTGCGCTCTTCGGTTGGTGTCCAAAATCAATGACAGGAGTAAGATCACCGTTAGATTTGGAGTAGAGCTACCTGAAGAGAAAAACCGTGCTAAAAAGAAAATTTTGCACCTTTAGGTCTAATATTTCTTTTTATGTTCCTAAAAAAAGAAACGACAATTTGCCAAACACCGAAGGGCCAAATAAAGCATTATTCTACATAGTAAGAACTGGAAAATTACGTCAACTACCCAAATTGTGACATAAAATTGAATTTAACAAGATCTCTAAATCAGATATGCTTCTTTCATTAGGTGGAAATGGCAGCATTTGAGAAGAGAGGTTGCCAAGCTTCAATAAATTTTTTTCTAGAAGGCAAGATCATTTCAAACTGTCCATAATATGAAAGGACAAATTGACACTAATGTCTACATATAGCTAATATCTGCAGTAAATTAAACGGTGATTGCTCGACATATGCTCACATCTATCGCTTTATGGGACAAACTGGGCAGAACAAGCACCTGATGATGTGACTCCTACTCTTTGGACAATGCAGATCCACGCTACGGGAAATTAGTTAAATGCAGCAGAGCATGGCGCAAGTACTTGCTGTAACCTTTGGGGTACCGTTACCGTCAGTTTTCTTCACCTAAGGTGTGCGCGCCAGAAAAAGAAAAAAAATAAAACGTGCTGCTTAAATACACAAAATACTCGCACTAATTTGCCTGTAAAAACCTCGAAGAACCAAAGATACCCTCAAGGTTCTCATCTGTACAGTACTGTCCAAATTACAATGACATTTCTTTAAATTATCAGATGTACTGAGGTGCCTTCTCTTCCAATAAAACGGGACAGATGAGCATCTTTGACCTTGAAGGTATAGAAAGTAGGTTTGAGAATAAATGTGTAGAAATAAATTATGAAAGAAAAGAAAAAAAAAACTTACGCACGGCATTAGCTCGATGACTTAATTATAAATAGAGGCTTGATATCGGCCCATTAATGGTCTTATCTTCTCGGTATTTTCAAAAAAAACTACCAATACTGACAATAGAGCAACAGCATAAATATCAAGTGAATATGAGCAACGTTACTACGCCGTGGTGGAAACAATGGGACCCTGATACCGTTACATTAACTGATACTACACCGGATGATGTGTGGAAGATCTGTGTTTTGGAAGGAGTTTATTACGGTGAAAACGAATACAACGGTAACTTAGGTGCCAGAATATCTTCTGTTTTCGTTATTCTTTTTGTGAGTACCTTTTTCACCATGTTCCCACTGATTTCAACGAAAGTGAAAAAATTGAAAATTCCTTTATATGCCTACCTTTTCGCAAAATTTTTTGGTTCTGGTGTTATTGTTGCAACTGCATTTATCCACTTAATGGACCCTGCATACGGTGCCATCGGTGGTAACACCTGTGTAGGACAAACTGGTAACTGGGGAATCTATTCATGGTGCCCAGCCATTATGCTAACGAGTTTGACCTTCACTTTCCTTACTGACTTATTCAGTAGCGTCTGGGTTGAAAGAAAATTTGGTCTTTCCCATGATCATACCCACGATGACATTAAAGACACTGTTGTAAATGATGCGGCAGTTGTTTCGACCGAGAATGCTACGGCAAATGGATCTCATGACACCAAAAACGGAGTGGAATATTTTGAAGAGTCAGACGCTTCATCCATGGATGCAGTTCAATCATTCCAAGCACAATTTTCTGCCTTTTTAATTTTAGAATTCGGTGTTATTTTCCACTCTGTGATGATCGGTCTAAATCTAGGAAGTACTGGTGAAGAGTTTTCCACCCTATACCCTGTTCTAGTGTTCCATCAATCCTTTGAAGGTTTGGGTATCGGTGCAAGATTATCAGCCATTGAGTTCCCTAGATCAAAGAGATGGTGGCCATGGGCTTTGTGTATTGCGTACGGGTTAACTACTCCAGTTTGTGTCGCTATCGGTTTGGGTGTTCGTACCAGATACGTCAGCGGTTCTTACACTGCTCTAGTGATCTCTGGTGTATTGGATGCCATTTCTGCTGGTATCTTACTGTACACTGGTTTGGTTGAACTACTAGCAAGAGACTTTATATTCAATCCTCATAGAACAAAGGATTTAAAAGAGTTGTCTTTCAACGTTATATGCACTCTTTTCGGTGCTGGTATCATGGCTTTGATTGGTAAATGGGCTTAAACCAAAGAAAGTAAAAACCCTGCATCTTCTCTATAGATCCTTTTTTTATATTTTACAGTTATTTATTCTTAAATAATACCAAAAAAATAATAGTCATTTTTCGTTAATCATCTCGGCAATATATAAAAAATACGTGAAAATGACAACTTTTTTACACAAAAGTTCACAAGTAGTGGCAAAATGGTGGCAGCAAGAGTCGATTTTGGCATTGGAGGAATGACGAATACAGGGAAACCAAAGTCTAGGTGTTACAAATGTCCTTTTAACGGATGCGAGAAGGAGTACAACAGACCAAGTTTGCTTCAACGGCATCTGAATTCGCATACTAATCAAAGGCCGTATCCTTGTGATGAACCGGGATGTGGTAAAAAATTCATAAGACCATGTCACCTGCGAGTCCATAAGTGGACTCATTCTCAAATCAAGCCTAAACCATGTACTCTATGTAAAAAAAGATTTGTCACAAACCAGCAATTAAAGAGGCATCTAAACAGTCATAAAAGAAAAAACAGAGTTGCATCAAAAAATAACTATAAACACGAAGGACCGTGCTCGAATATTAAAGCAGAACTCAGTGGCGTGGATGGGGGCTTAGACCCAGCATTAACTTCTGGCTCTGTAATGTACGATGAAGAATCCTTGCAAGGTCACCTGCCTGGATCTGATGACATGCGAGTGTTACAATGTCCATACAAATCGTGCCAGAAAGTCACCAGCTTCAATGACGATCTAATCAACCATATGTTGCAACATCATATAGCAAGCAAGCTTGTAGTGCCATCCGAAGAGTCACGTCTAAAGAAGTCGACTCCAACCTCTGTGGAGTCGAGTAGCACAGACATTACCTCCATCCCACAGCTTTCACTTAGCACTACTGGGACGAGCAGTAGTGATAGCAGCAACGAAACTATGGCGCGGAGTCCGAATGATCCAGAGAATTACTGGTCCGATAATCGGTGCAAGCAAACTGAATGTCAAGAGCTTAGTCCATTCGCATCTGTGTTTGATCTCATTGAACACTATGATCGCACACATGCGTTTATTCCTGAAACACTGGTAAAGTACAGCTACATCTTTCTATACAAGCCTAGCGTCCGGGGTTTATTTGAATACTGATAAAAGTGAATGTACAACATCTTTGTCTTCCGCAAATGAGGTTCGATCTGTGAAACAAAAACAAGGCAAGAACATGGCGTGATATCTATTACGCATACGTCTTATTATTCTTCAAAAAAAGTGCGGGGCTCCAGGGCTCCGTGTTGGTCACCCCAGGATATGCTGCCCTCTCTAATGCCTTTTTCCCTCGTGTGACTACCAGTTTACTGAACGTTCTCACACATTTGTACCTAGAAATAACTATCATGCCGTACGGCACTGAGTAGACGGCATTAAAAAATGGAAGAAAAGAGACTCTATTTCTCGCGGGCAGTTTTTCCGATCGATCGACATTCGTACGGATCTTTCTAGGTTTCAGGGACACGACATTGGAAAAAAAGGCGGTTTAGGTAATCGTTCGTTTCTTTCTGAAAAATTTTCCACGACGACGACGACGAAACACTTTGATTGCGAGATCCACGAGATTACCTCCAACTGAGACAAGCTTGCAAATATCGTGTCCTATTCCGTGATGTTTCTTTGTTGCACCTTCGCCACTGTCTTATCTACAAAACTATAAAAAAGAGTAATCTTACCCCATACCTAAAAAAAAATTTCTCAACTTTTATAACTCAAGCTTCAAAGTTCTTTAATATCTTCTTCTTTTTTCCGAATAAAATCGTAGGAATATAATTCTCCACACATACTAAGTACATTATTAACGTAAAATGGTTCATTTAGGTCCAAAAAAACCACAAGCCAGAAAGGGCTCCATGGCTGATGTGCCAAAGGAATTGATGCAACAAATTGAAAATTTCGAAAAAATTTTTACTGTTCCAACTGAAACCCTACAAGCTGTTACCAAGCATTTCATTTCGGAATTGGAAAAGGGTTTATCCAAGAAGGGTGGTAACATCCCAATGATTCCAGGTTGGGTTATGGATTTCCCAACTGGTAAAGAATCTGGTGATTTCTTGGCCATTGATTTGGGCGGTACCAACTTGAGAGTTGTCTTGGTCAAATTGGGCGGTGACCGTACCTTTGACACCACCCAATCTAAGTACAGATTACCAGATGCTATGAGAACTACTCAAAATCCAGACGAATTATGGGAATTTATTGCTGACTCTTTGAAGGCTTTTATTGATGAGCAATTCCCACAAGGTATCTCAGAACCAATTCCATTGGGTTTCACCTTTTCTTTCCCAGCTTCTCAAAACAAAATCAATGAAGGTATCTTGCAAAGATGGACTAAGGGTTTTGATATTCCAAACATTGAAAACCACGATGTTGTCCCAATGTTGCAAAAGCAAATCACCAAGAGAAACATCCCAATTGAAGTTGTTGCTTTGATAAACGACACTACAGGTACTTTGGTTGCTTCGTACTACACCGACCCAGAAACCAAGATGGGTGTTATTTTCGGTACTGGTGTCAATGGTGCTTACTACGATGTTTGTTCCGACATCGAAAAGCTACAAGGAAAACTATCTGATGACATTCCACCATCAGCTCCAATGGCTATCAACTGTGAATATGGTTCCTTCGATAACGAACATGTCGTCTTGCCAAGAACCAAATATGATATCACCATCGATGAAGAATCTCCAAGACCAGGTCAACAAACCTTTGAAAAAATGTCTTCTGGTTACTACTTGGGTGAAATTTTGCGTTTGGCTTTGATGGACATGCAAAAGCAAGGCTTCATTTTCAAGAACCAAGACTTGTCCAAGTTCGACAAACCTTTCGTCATGGACACTTCTTACCCAGCCAGAATTGAAGAAGATCCATTTGAAAACTTAGAAGATACTGACGACTTGTTCCAAAACGAGTTCGGTATTAACACCACTGTTCAAGAACGTAAATTGATTAGACGTTTATCTGAATTGATTGGTGCTAGAGCCGCTAGATTGTCCGTTTGTGGTATTGCTGCTATCTGTCAAAAGAGAGGTTACAAGACCGGCCACATCGCTGCAGATGGTTCCGTTTACAACAGATACCCAGGTTTCAAAGAAAAGGCTGCCAATGCTTTGAAGGACATTTACGGCTGGACTCAAACCTCACTAGACGACTACCCAATCAAAATTGTTCCTGCTGAGGATGGTTCTGGTGCTGGTGCCGCTGTTATTGCTGCTTTAGCCCAAAAGAGAATTGCTGAAGGTAAGTCTGTTGGTATCATCGGTGCTTAAACTTAATTCGTAAATTAGGTTTGAACCGCGAAAAAGTGCCCTTTCTTGCTTATGTGAACATGTTTTTTTATGAACTTTTTTTTCTTATTTTTACAACTGTGATATTGTATAAACTTTGTTAGAATTTTACGAGATTTATTCGTGACGATAAATATTTATAGACAAAGAATATAACGATTTATGAAATCTACATGATTTTAGTTTCTTTCAATGATTGTTTATTTCTCCTCTTTTCTTATCTAATTTTTTTGAGGTTTTTCGGAGTAAAAGATGCTTATATAGGGGTTTCGTATATATTGTTTAAGTATTTTAAAGACTTGAAGTCTTCATTCTTCATAAAATTGCACGCCAATTTTGACCCTCTCTATACTTCCTCTAGATAATTTGCGTACTTTCTTTTGTAAAGTGATGATTCTGGAACGAACGGAAGCACTTGTTTTAAGATCGTCCTTACTAATTCTCACGACTACTTCGTATCCGCGGTTTTTACGCGTAGATTCTTCTTTTACCTTTGAAGCAGTTGCATCATCAATGAACAATTCCTTCAAACTAGTTTCCACTTCACTACGTCTAGAGACATGGAAATCAAATACGTTATCTCTGATATTACCACCTGGATGAACACCGCAGATCACATACATAATTGTACCAATATACTTCGTCCACCATACAATTCTCAGTGCTTCGTCTTTATCACCTTCGCGTAAAACTACTTGTTCTAATTCTTGAGAGTATTTTTCTTCAGATTCCGGTATATTGCCACCCCATCTACCACATAGAGCAATTCCTATCAGCGCTCTAGCTCTGTGAGATAATCCATGGCAGCCGGCTATTATTCCTCTTGTGGCAACATGTAATGCAGCTGTTGGTTGTAGCTCTTTCGGATAAGAGGCATGAACAAATGCTAAGTTGCATAAAGCGGGTGCAATCCTTTCATTTACTATTTTTGGTATATCTTCTTGTGGAATTGATGTTCTCAACAGGTATAAATATTTTTCAGTAAGTAGTGGAGCATAAGGACGGGACGCAATTAGCAATGGATCTTGTGCACGAATTTCTTTTGGAAGAAGGGAATAAAGCGAACCCTCTCGAACACCACCTTCACTAAAATGTACAACTTTAATCTGAGGGATTGCTTCAAAAACAGCACTCATGAATAAACCAACGGCAGGGAGTTGTAAAGCCCTTCTATCGGAAACCTTGAATATTTTGTGATCTTTGGAAGAACCTGGTATTTTTTGTTTTAAAAATAGATAATCTGACATAGACGAGAATTCTTCATAAGTGCAAGCATATCCATTAATTATGGTTTGGATGGGATAACCCTCTGACTGGTAAAGAAGTAGATGCCCCATACCTCTTAAACCACCCCCACGCGTCCAAAGGTCAAATCCACCTTCTTTCCTAGCGTCATCAATCATTTCTTGAGGGATACCAATTTTTTCAATCGCATCTTTGTATGCTTCTTTAATCTCATAAAAAAGTGCCCTATTATCATCTGTTCTCATTCTTCTCAAAAGAGTTCCAGCTCCATATGGTAAAGATACAGGTTTGCTTGATTGTTTGACTTCTCCATTGCAGCTTATCACCCATGACAATTGAGTGCTACCACCAGCCACATCTAGGTATAAACCTCTTACTGTGTTGAATGAGGAAACAACACCATATATGCCGACTTTAGTTTCGTCTTCTTGGCCTAAGATTTCCACTTTCCAGCCAGTACTACCGTGAACAGCATTAACAAACTCATCTGCGTTGATAGCATCTCGGGTAGCTTCTGTCGCGATTACTCTAACACTAGTTTCAGGTACACCAAAATCATCGCAAATTAATTTGAATCTCTTCATGGCAGAACAAACCTCTTTTATAATATCTCTAGGGATCGGGCATTTCGCGTTCGTATGTGTGTTATATTGAACTTCGTATAGAGAAAGACCAACCCTATCTTTGAAAACACAAGGCATGATTCTTGCATGATGCGCGGCCTTGGAAGATATACTAAAACGAATACCATTGGAACCTATGTCGACGATTCCGCATAAGTTCCTCGAAACGACTTCAGTCTCGGTATCACTATCACTAAGTGTTGACATTTGTAGCAAGCCTATCAACTTTTTGTTCAGAACGATTCTCAGCAAAAGATACCTTCAAGAATGCTTTGCTTTTTGAAAGAAACGTATGAATGAATTACTAATCGCACTTCGATTCTTTCAATTGATCTAAAAATTCCGCCGGTAAAGTTACTCCATCTCGGGTTTTCTGACCCGGATCACCTATCGCGGTCATGTGACTAATAATAGAGATGATAAATAGCGTGGTATATAACGATAATAATGAATTGATTGACAATGTCATCATGCTCCCCGATAAATTGTAGAGGTTAAGATTATTTCACCACTCCTTATTAATAACCAAAGCAGGAGTGTCAACTCTGAGGCATACCAACCTCTATTGGGGAGCACTAAAAATGTCAGAATGAATCAGGGTAATGAAATATATTAGTAATGTCTATTGTTTCCAGCCATGCCGCTCATTCAAACTCGATATCCGAACCTAAGAAATCCAGACCACCAGTCGGATCACTTGCTGAGCTTATCGCTGTATTGCTAGAATAGCCATCGGATGACTTAAGATCAATGGAAGTTATTTCAGGGAAAATCTCCGGAGCGGGTTGTAAGACTTGTACATTTGCTTCCTTAAACGACATGTGAGGGACATCATGAACTTTTGAAGAAGGCAGGTGAACTGCCCCAGTATCTGTACTTTCTTCCTGCCACTGTCTTAATTTACCCTTTGGTCCTTTTTCCAGGTGGGGATCTGTATTGGTATTTTTCGCAAGCAGCGGCTGGCGTACTTGACCAGCTTTCGATACTGACATGGTTGAAGATGATCCTTTTTCTTTTATATATTTTCCTGGAATTCCCTCCTTACAGCACAAATGCCTGCATTGCGTTTTGTCTTTGCAACTGTGAAAACATTCATAATTTCCATTGGATCTTACTTGGCGGCCATTACTACCATGTGAAGAAGAATGTACGTTTGAGTGAATAGCCGCAGCAGGTTCAACCGCCTTTGGCGGCCTCTTCGCCTCATTCAAATAATCTAATATGCTGTCATCTGAAGACAGCGATTCTTCTAAGCCAACATTGTGGGAAAATCTAGATGTTTTCTCAACTTCTTCGTCACTACTACTCACATGGAAGAGACATTTTTCTAGACTACTTAGATCTTTCCTCATATGCGATGACTTCGCGAAGAACTGGGATGCCAGATGGTCAGTGGAATATACGATTGTTTTTCCGAGTCCGGCGATCTCTTGACAATGAATGGAAAATTCAATTTTTTCTAGATTGGATGAGATATTTGCTGAAATTTTGAAGCCTCTTGGTGACTGTAGTTTATTAAGTTGAAGTCTTCTAAAGTCGACCAACTCTCCTGAGCTTTTCTCAGTTTCAATATCCAATGAGAGGTGCTGTCCATGCCAGATACTAGACTTGAATAATGCACTAATCTCAACCTTAAATGTCAGCCACAAATCCTCATTTTCCATTTTGCAATGTTCCAGTTTTGTTCTAATATTCAGACAAGGCAACAAGGAAATATCGTTTTTAATTTTTATCCCGCTTCCAATCTTGAGGTTAAGATAGTATTCAATCTGAGTGTCTGACAAATTTGCCATTTCTTCTAGATTGGTAATTCCATGTCGTATTAGCTTTCGTACTGAAACTAGCCCAATTGTCTTCAATTGTCTAAGAACCATTGGCGTGTTTTCCCAGCAATGACCATTCAGGCTTCGCAGTAAGAACAGGGTATTTTTCAACGATGTTCCGTCACTTTTTTCAATGAATGTATCTACCATGCATTTTAGTAATCTAAAACAATGTCTAAAGACGAGGAATTTATCCTGAACAAGAGTTTGATGCAATTTGGAAGCCCCTTCGTATGATGGAAATTCTAATCCACCCAATTCATACTGAATCAAAAGAGAAACCTTTTGGCTAATTTTGTCAATTATTTGGCTCTGTTTCTTCCCAGTTAAAAATGGATATTTTAAAAGTGGAGATAAATTGATTTCTTTGAACAATTTTTTTTCATTGTGCCTCACTCTGATAACCGAAAACTCTTCAGAGGTGGCCAGTAAATTCAACACACCTTGTAATGATAGAGTTTTATTTGCGTTAATGAATTGTTTCATGGATTCAAATGAAATGTAATGTCGCGTCATTGCGTTACCGTACGCTGTCGATCTGTATTCCCCGTCACTCATATCAATTAGTTTTGCTTTTACTAAGGCGTCAAGCAAGTACTGACAGAATTGATTTATCTGAGAGTCTTCAACCGAGTGAAAACTAACATATTTGTTCACCTCTTGATACGCAGCCGGATTTTTCCCAAATCTAACGTAAAAGAATGTGTTTCGTAGCCAATTTACAGCAGTTTTGACTGAAAAGACAGTTTCCAAAGACGTTTCTGCTGCCAAATGCTCGATTAAATTCAAATGCAATGAACTTTCCAAAACATCAGTGCCATGAATTAAGTTTTCATATGTTTGCTTCATTTTGGTGTCTGTCATAATTACTGCGCACCCGTGGGTTTCAAATTGAGGTCTTCCAGCCCGCCCAATCATTTGCAGTACGTCTAGGTCTGAATATTCTTGGATTTCAGAAGAGTTCCAACTTTTGGTGCCTTTGATAATAACCAAGTAAGCCGGAAGGTTCACGCCAACTGCTAATGTTGAAGTTGAACACAATATATTTATTGAACCTGCAAGAAATTCCTTTTCAACCGCAGTACGGTCTTCTAATGAAATTCCAGCATGATGGAAAGCGATGCCTTGTTGCATGCATTCGCTTAATATTCTATCAGAGGCATGATAATTACATCTTTTCTTACTTTTCGAAGAAAAATGATTATGCAGTAAGAATTTTGCCGTCGATATGGTTGAAGCCCTGGTTGGGCAAAATATTAGTACTGGGCGATTGTCGGCATGCTTTTCGATTATTTCAATCAATTTGGAATTATATATGGCGTCTTTTTGGAAATCATTTTTGCAATTGAAGGAGTACCCATAAACATATTTGGTTAACTGAACTTGTCGGTACGATTCGTCGAAAGAAAGAATATTTGCAGGAACCTCGTTGTTGGTTTTGAGCCACAATGCGAGGTCTTCTATATTTGGAACAGTTGCGCTTAGAGCAACGAACCTAATGTTCTGACACATTGTATTCATCCTTGTCAAAATTACTTCTAAAGTTGCACCTCTTTTCTCCTTTATAGTATGAATCTCATCAACTAAGACGAGTTTGACCAATTCAAATAGTCGGCTATAATCAGACCACCGTCTTGTTAACAAATCCCATTTTTCTGGCGTCGTAATTATTATATTACATTTTTTAGCCTTTTCTGTCTCCAGGAATGAAGTATCGCTGGTGAGCATGCCGACAGAAAGATTGACGAAGGAAGGAATCCAGTTCTTGTACATCTCATAACATAGAGATTTGGTGGGAGCGATATATATAATTTTGGTATTATTTGAATCACTATTCATTTCTTTTATAAGACGTAAGATTGCCAATTCAAATAATACAGTTTTTCCTGATCCGGTTGGTGAAGAAATGATGCAATTTTCGTTACTTTCGTAAATACTAGGAAAAGCTTCTGATTGCATCTTATTAAATTCTGTAAATTTGAAAACTCCTCTAAATGAATCTGGCAAGATATTCGTACCCAAACATTTATTAGGTAATTTCCTAACCGTGACCCTCTTTGGTTTTTTCGCCTCTTCACTTGGTAACTTTTCTAAGTCATGATCAAATAATTTACTAGTAACTTGCGTATCATCTGCTGTTAATGAAAAATTATCATCGTTATCGAAGAATCGTGGACCACGACCCTCAAATATATCTTCTGTGTCATTTTCATTATCACAATCATCCAGTAAACTATTATAAGACAAACCCACTTTAAAGCTTGGTTGGCGGCTATTTTTTTTATTCCTTTTAAATGTAGCTGACTGGTCGTTGAGATCGATATCTATAAGTCCTCTGAAAGTCTAGTTCAGGAAAACCTTTTGGTTTCATTCCAACTAGATAAAAAAAGAATGAGGTAATTATGTTAGTCAAAATATTGCTGTGTCCGATATGCGTTTCGTATGAACTGAAAAAGGTATTATTAGGCTTCGTTACTACTATTTGGAGAGGGTCTATTTCTTTTCCCGGTACTGATGCAGTCAAACTTCGTTTTCATCCTTGCGACGCCTCTTTAAATCGCTAAATTTACCTTGAAGGATCCACCCTCTTCAATAAAAAGAATTCTTAATAGTCATGTTAATGGCCCGGTCTTGTCTATAATTCGCTGCAAAGTCTATATACCCGCCGAGCCCAACATGTATTCGTGGTACGTGATATGCTAAAATTACATTAAGGCGTAAAATAGGGAAGTATCTGAACAGGATTAATAATATATACGTAGAAGACATGGCCTATAAAAGGTTGTTTTTTGAATATCAACGGAATCAAATATGAGTGAAGAAGAAGCACATAAGATAGTGGAATTGGACGACGTAGGAGTTCAATTGGATGAGGGCGACGAAGAAGATCTTCTGGAGTATGATGATGAGCTTGCCGAGGAACAATCATCAGACGCCCATATACGCAACGTGGCAGAGAATTTGATGAAAAGCGAATTGCCTAAAGTCACTGTGAAATATAAAGATAGTACATTTCTGTTGTTTACATCAGAAGAAGAGAACGAAAGTAACCAACCCATAATATGTGAAAATGCTGCTCTTTATCAGCGCCCCATGGGGGAATTTATAGAGTCTGTTCGTAAGTTCATGGGGAACCGTTTTGGCAGGTTGGCTTTTGCTACGAAGGAGTTGGTTTTGCAATTAAAAAGCCTTGATCTGACCCTTTTCGAAGATAATGTCTACAACAACCATATTTCATTCAGCGATGTTTATACTATATTTAAGATCCTGAAGGAAAGATCGGAGTCTAATTTTGAAGCTGATATACCGACACACCTGACTATTGAATTGAGTACAAGGCCAAGGTTTGTCTCCCGGTACAACGCCTTGGTTGAGCTAACTGAAAGCTCAGCTACGCTGAAGAATATTAAACCATTTTCTAACGACGAAACGCATCCTTTAATTTTGGATGACAATGACCAATCTGTGCATCACCATACTTCAGAAGTCATTGTAATGGACATTGACGATGACGGAGGTGATGATTCTGAAGACTAAAATAGCCACACTTAACCAACACTGGTTCTTGGAGAAGGTGACTCCCAATGATATAAATCACAAATGTCTCAACTACGGATTTCTTCTCAGGATTTTTCTTGCGGATAAGTTATTGGCTCCATATTATATTTTTAAGGTTGCCTTCTTTCTCACTTGTATATAAGCAGTTAAGTACTCTTTAGTTTTAGGTGATGCAAAGGTCTATATTCAATCTATGACAACCTTTGCCACATTTTCTAGCAAATTGTATTATTGTTTCGTATTTCCTTTTTGGCCTTTCTTTGATTTTTTTTTTTCACCTTTGCTTTCCCGAAGGATGATTGAAAGTATCCTTTAATGGGAAGTGTAATATATCAACCTAAAATAACGTTTCAGAGGAAGAAAGCCGCTCCGTAGTGATACATTATTGTTAAATAAGCTTGATTTATTGAATCAATCGAGACGGGCGATAGTTCATACTACGAAAGCTATGATTATTGGACGCTGGGAAGTAAAGTTATCTCAATATAGCCAAGATGTGGGCGGCTATTCTGCTCTGTCAGGAAGCTTGAAAGAAAACATCAAACTGGGAAGACGAGCACAAAAATATTTGAAAGAGTTGAGAACTTTGCAACTTAAGCCACTGGAGATCGGGAGGTCTGAAAAGTGCGGCATGACCAATGGTGATAAGTATTTTTTGGACGTAATCCACATCACCTCTCAAAGAGAAAAAATGGGTATAAACGTTGACAAAACATGGAATGTGACTAATCTTGAGAATTATAACAAAGAAGAACTGAAGTATGAGCTATTCAGGGAAAAGTTGAAAGTCGAAAAACAGGACATGTCATTTTTCAAGTGGATGAAAAGTCTTTCAGTTGAATTGTATTTTCCTCTTCAACAGACAGCGAACCACAGATTGGCAGACGGTAATATAAGGTCAGGATGGTTTAATATTCCACTTCTCAGAAAAAGTAGGCCAAGGAAAAAAATACCATATCCAAGTTTAAGACACATGCCCTCTGCCCTTGAAGTACGATACAACAGACTAACGGAGGAAAAGTTGAACTTTTGTGTCTTATTTTCTGATAAACCACTGTCAGACTGGAAGCCCCGATTTTTCGAGCAAACTTACGATAGGTTCCTTTTGCGACTAATCCCACCTGAAAACACCCCAAAGTATAAGAGCAGGAGCAGTAAGTACGATATCAAGATTAGCCCGCAAAGCTGGGTAGTGAAAGTCCCCGAACACGATCGAGAGCTTGATATTTTTGAGGGAAGTTATGATAAACTCTTTGATGCCCATTTTAATAAACTAGAATTTTTCAAAATAAGAACGAAGAAGCTGAAAAGAAACAGGTTAGTTAAGAAGAATATTCATGGAATATGGCGTCTTGAAAAAGAAGATTTGAAGGATTTAGTATGGGATCCTCTGAAAAAAATCAGCAACCATTCTAGGGGTACAATATTTGAACATGAAACCATAAATGAAGAAGTCTATTCAATTAAACCGAAGAGGTTAACATTTCAAGAATTAGATTCCGGCTCCCTTGACCTCATTGATAATCAAAAAAAGACGTTTGGCACTATCAAGCTTGCAATGAGAATATCTAATGAAAAAAAAATTGAAGACTTTTCATTTGAAGGAAGCGAAAGAAATGATGTGACAGCTAATGAAACTCAAGAATTCCATCAAAATGATCGTCTTTCATCTGAGGGGGATATTAATACCTCGTTAGCTCCTCAAAAGAGATCTTTCATCGATAACGAATTAATGTCTATGTTAGTCACCAAAAAAAAAAAAAAAAAAGCACAAGGGAATCCATAGCACCGGTATATCTTCCACTTCATACTTAATGAATTCGGGGACATATGCAAATTCTCAAATTGAAAAACCGGTCTCTAAATCTGTTTATAGTGGAGAGAAAGACTCATCATTCAATAGTTCATCAGTGAGGCATTCAATATTAGAAGAAGATATTGAAAATAAATGCATAGCCGTAAATGAAAATAAGGTGATTGAGAACCAGAAGGTAATTCAATCGTTATGTAAAAATTCTCAACTAGACCTTATCGAACAACCTTACTTTGGAGAATGCGACTTCATTATAAACCATTCAACATGTTTATACAAAATCCAAGCGAACCGATTTCTGCAACTCAGAAATAACGGCCCGTTGTATTACGATAAGGCAGTAAACGATCTGTTAACTGAATTCCAGAGAGTTATCATTATTGTAGAATTTTCTGAAATAATACAAGATGTTGATCCTGATCTGTTCTGGAAAATCAGACTATATTTGTTGCATTCACGTGTTGATGTTTTTTTCGTTCATGAGAATATTGATCTTTTTATTGATTGGATAAAATATTTCATAGCAAAGTGGGCACTTCCATATAGCAATGAGAAGGAAGAAAATATCGCAAATGCCGGTGTTCTTCTGGATTTAGGATTTAACATCCTCCTAGTACGAAAAATTTTCCAAACATATAGTCTCCAAGAATTTTTCATGGCGATAATACGGGAAGAAAGCCAGGCTGTTGAGCTACTAACGGTTTCACAAATGACTCGCGTGAAGAGGTTATTAACTTTAGAATGGTGAATTTCGCCAGGATCGTTACCCGGTTAAATATTCATGCTGGAGCTCTTTCTTCTGTTCGTTGGTTCCGTGATACAGTTGGTAGATTAGCCAAGGAAAATGGATTTGTTAACATAGAACTAGCCACCTAATTAGTACTCACTCCAACTTTCCATACCTTGACTTTATTGAAGTATGTGTAGATCTTCTATAAACATATGTATAATATTACATCTGTCACAATTAACAACCCGAAAAAAATAGCGCACGAAAATGGGATACTGATTAAAATGTACGTTTTAGTGGGAGTACGTAACTTGAAACTAAAAACTGCCAATAGTCAAGCCGTTACCATTTTCGAAGGAAGCTGGATCTGGAATTTATATTTTTTACTAATTTCCGATAGAAGGTGGCTTTTTACAAGGTTTCTTCTTCATCCCTTTTTTCTTAGTAAATAGTCCTTTTTATGGTTGTATTCGAAATAACTATACTTGGGGCCAATGGAGGACCCACTGAATACGGAACTCAGTGCTTTATCCTTAAGCCTGCTAGAACAGAAGATCCAGAATTAATAGCCGTAGATGGCGGTGCTGGAATGTGTCAGTTACGGGAAATGTTGGTCCAAGGGCGGAATGACAATGAAGGCGATGACGAGTTTGTTCCAAGTTTCTATGAACATGATCGAGAGCCCATAGAATTTTTTGTTGATTCCAAACTGGACATACAAAAGGGTTTATCCAAGTCTTTGCTACAATCATTAAAGAGACAGGGGGACCATTTTGAAAGCGCCAATACAACAAAAAAAACTTATAAGGTGTTTCAGGGAATTACCGACTACTATATTACCCATCCCCATTTAGATCATATTAATGGATTAGTAGTAAACTCCCCCTCAATATACGAGCAAGAAAACAGTAAAAAGAAAACTATATGGGGATTACCGCACACTATTGACGTCTTGCAAAAGCATGTCTTTAACGACTTACTTTGGCCAGATTTAACAGCTGAACGCTCGGAAAAATTGAAGCTAAGGTGCTTGAATCCGAAGGAAGTTCAAAAGTGCACTATTTTTCCTTGGGATGTAATACCATTCAAGGTTCATCACGGGATAGGTGTCAAAACTGGCACGCCGGTATACAGCACCTTTTATATCTTCAGAGACAGAAAAAGTAAAGACTGTATAATAGTTTGCGGAGATGTTGAACAGGACCGCAGAGAATCTGAAGAATCTTTACTCGAAGAATTTTGGTCTTACGTCGCGGAGAATATACCGCTTGTACATCTCAAGGGTATATTAGTGGAATGTTCCTGCCCGTTGTCTTCCAAGCCTGAACAGTTGTATGGTCATCTATCTCCAATATATTTAATCAATGAATTATCCAATTTGAACACTTTATACAACAGTAGTAAAGGATTGAGTGGATTGAATGTTATTGTTACTCACGTTAAGACAACGCCTGTTAAAAGAGATCCAAGACTAACCATACTTGAAGAGTTACGATTTTTAGCTGAGGAGAGGAACCTAGGAGACTTGAGGATATCTATTGCTCTAGAAGGCCACACTTTGTTTCTATGATGTAGGTATCGTCAGTAACATGTAATACTATTTATTCTCAAACATATGTAGTTGAAAAGCCGAGTAAACCATTACCCGGAAGTCTGCAAAGTACTGGTAACAACTAATTGAACTTCTTTCTATTATACCTGATGAGTTAAATTACTTGGGTTCATTTTTGAGTTCACATTCCAAGATAAGTTCTCAGAATGGAACTCCGAAATGTTTCCAGACGGACTGATGGTGTGCTTGCCAACCAAAGGTTAGAAAGTGGCGGTGTATTGGAGGGCGAACTTCAGCAGGATGCTAGATTAACTAGACAAAGCATTTGGTTAAGCCCAAGTTTGATTGCAGAGTATATCCAGCTTCTTTTCAACTTTATTATAGGAATTATAGGTCTGTCTCTTGCTATTAAATTCATTCTGATGATAAGAAAAGATGTTAACTTAAAACTGGAGCATGAAGTTAGAGAAGCGTTAGATAAAATTGCAACTTGTAAATTAAAATACTTTAAAAACCAGTGCGAACCTCATATGAGGGTCCCAGCATTGGAAGTACGCTGTAATGAATGGTCAAAATGCATGAATGATGAAGTAATGCCTGGTTCCGATTATCAGTGGGCTAAAGCATGGGCTCGTACTCTGGCTGAGGTAATAAATGCTTTCTTTGAGGCGTTCAGTATACGATCCTTCCTTTTCATTTTGATTAGCGTCGTTGGTATAATATTTGTGACTAATACGAGCTTTGGATCGTACAGAGTTTATCTCAATCATAAAGATACAAAACCGGTTCGCAATGCATAGGTGTATATAATTTAATCTAATCTGCACATTTACATAAATATTTTAGATACCATACGCCGACGAGGGTATGCGCAGGAAAGACATAAAGGAACATTGTTATTTCAGCGATTTTCTCCATTCCTTAAACCCGTTCGTTAATATATGTTCTCCATTAACCAAACTTGAATACTCTTCATCATTTTCTTCAATTTCGGATAAACTCAGGTGGTTATTTTGGAAGACCAACTTAAATGCTCTTATTTGAGCATGGGGATCCTCGTCCCTTGGTATCATCTTCAAAAGCCACTCAGTAAGGAGACCATACCATTTAATGGCTTCTAAGCATGTGCTTCCCATTTGCGGATTATTGTTCTTCAATAAGACAGGTACTTCCTCCGTTGAAAATTCTTCTACAGTTTTTAGTACATAATGGTCGTCTTTGAATCCATATATGATCCTTGGGATGCCGACCAAAAAGCATTGCAGCCAAGTTCGAAACAGCTTACGCTCAAACTTATGCGTGTCCGATACGTTCGTAACTTGCTGTGTGCACTTCAATTCAGCATAATGTTTCAAATTATCTCTACCGTTCTCTTTGAAGTCAAATATACAATCTACTTCAGCACCAAGAATTAATTTGCAGTTACCTACACCAGTTCTCACAACGCTAATGTATTCATCCCCATGCGCCACAATCCTTTTAGCCCTCTTTTCTATCACTTCACGAGGTGTATACTGCAGCGGATTAGAAAGTGTAGCCAAAGTCTCAAACTTGTAGCCTGTAAATACATTTAAATCTTGATTAATATTATGCCCCGCACCAGTAGTAGAGGATACTTTAGCTGCATTGATAGTTTCAGGCACTTCCTTGATGAAAAGTTGACCATTGAACGAAACAATACGAAGATCAACTGCATTAAAAGATGGAGAGTCAAATGCGCATGAAATTAACTTCCTCGCGATTCCTCTAAAGGTAATAATATCTGCATTGATTTTTTTCCCCTTATGCCTTTCAGAGCTTTCTATGGTCTCTAATAGTCCTCGTAAGGAACACCTATCTTCAAAATCCTTATAATAATCCTTAAACTTCTGAAATCCCGCCGAAAGATCCAATTTCTTGTCTAATTCAGCGTCCGGGAGATAGTAGTAATTCAAATTTGTATCATCACTAACTAAGTATTCTTCATCCTTGGTTCTTGAGTAGAATCCTACTTCCTTTGGCTGCTTCAGAGCTGTTGTCGATCCTCTTTGCTTTACGAACAAATTTGCGCTAACACCCATTAGGATATATTATGTTAGTTCGATTCTCGTTATTTTTCATCATAGCGCAGAAGTATTAACAACATAACAATACCTCATCTCTTCCTAATATTCTCGAAGTAAATTTTTCAATTTACCCGAATGTTTGCTCTTTTTTTTTTCTTCGTTAAAAGCAAGAAAAATAGAAGATAATTGAAGTTATCTGCCATAAGAACGCTTAAACTGTTTTCAAAGGTTAAAGAAACAATAGAAGGGATCGAGATGCCATCCACCTTGACTATTAATGGAAAAGCCCCAATTGTGGCTTATGCTGAACTAATTGCTGCTCGTATTGTTAACGCGCTGGCTCCTAACTCCATAGCTATTGAGTTAGTCGACGATAAGAAAGCTCCTGCTGCCAAGCTAGATGATGCAACTGAAGATGTCTTTAACAAGATAACTGGTAAATTCGCTGCTATCTTTGATAATGGTGATAAGGAGCAAGTTGCTAAATGGGTTAATTTGGCTCAAAAGGAATTGGTTGTTAAAAACTTCGCTAAATTATCACAATCATTGGAAACACTGGATTCTCAATTGAACCTAAGAACCTTTATCCTTGGCGGCTTGAAGTACTCCGCTGCCGATGTAGCATGCTGGGGTGCTTTGAGATCTAATGGTATGTGCGGTTCCATCATTAAGAATAAGGTTGATGTCAACGTTTCTCGTTGGTACACTTTGTTAGAAATGGATCCAATCTTTGGTGAAGCTCACGATTTCTTGAGCAAATCTTTACTGGAATTGAAGAAAAGTGCTAATGTGGGTAAGAAGAAGGAAACCCACAAGGCCAACTTTGAAATTGATTTGCCGGATGCCAAAATTGGTGAAGTCGTTACTCGTTTCCCACCTGAACCTTCTGGATATTTACATATTGGACATGCTAAAGCTGCCTTATTGAACCAATATTTTGCTCAAGCTTACAAGGGTAAATTGATTATCAGATTTGATGACACCAACCCATCAAAGGAAAAGGAAGAATTCCAAGATTCTATTTTGGAAGATTTAGATTTATTAGGAATCAAGGGTGATAGAATAACCTACTCATCCGATTACTTCCAAGAAATGTATGACTACTGTGTCCAAATGATCAAGGATGGTAAAGCTTACTGTGACGACACTCCAACTGAAAAGATGAGAGAGGAACGTATGGATGGTATTGCTTCAGCCAGAAGAGACCGTTCTGTTGAAGAAAATCTAAGGATCTTTACCGAAGAAATGAAGAACGGTACTGAAGAAGGTTTGAAAAACTGTGTTCGTGCAAAGATCGATTACGAAGCTTTGAACAAGACTTTGAGAGATCCTGTCATTTACAGATGTAACTTGACTCCTCACCACAGAACTGGTTCGACTTGGAAGATCTATCCAACCTATGATTTCTGTGTCCCAATTGTTGATGCTATTGAAGGTGTTACTCACGCTTTACGTACCATTGAATATAGAGACCGTAATGCTCAATATGATTGGATGTTACAAGCTTTGCGTTTGAGAAAAGTCCATATCTGGGATTTTGCTCGTATTAATTTCGTTAGAACTTTGTTATCCAAGAGAAAGTTACAATGGATGGTTGACAAGGAGTTAGTCGGAAATTGGGACGATCCAAGATTTCCAACTGTCAGAGGTGTTAGAAGAAGAGGTATGACCGTTGAAGGTTTAAGGAACTTCGTTTTATCTCAAGGCCCATCCAGAAATGTCATCAACTTAGAATGGAACTTGATATGGGCTTTCAACAAGAAAGTCATTGATCCAATCGCTCCAAGACACACTGCTATCGTCAACCCAGTTAAGATTCACTTAGAAGGCTCCGAAGCCCCACAAGAACCAAAGGTTGAAATGAAACCAAAACACAAGAAAAACCCTGCTGTGGGTGAGAAGAAGGTCATTTACTACAAGGACATCGTTGTCGACAAAGATGATGCCGACATCATCAATGTTGATGAAGAGGTAACTTTGATGGACTGGGGTAACGTCATTATTACTAAGAAGAATGATGATGGCTCTATGGTCGCCAAGTTGAATTTGGAGGGTGATTTCAAGAAGACTAAGCACAAGTTGACTTGGTTGGCTGACACTAAGGATGTCGTCCCTGTTGATTTGGTTGACTTTGACCATTTGATTACCAAGGATAGATTGGAAGAAGACGAAAGTTTCGAAGATTTCTTGACTCCTCAAACCGAATTTCACACAGATGCCATTGCTGACTTGAATGTTAAGGATATGAAGGTTGGTGATATCATCCAATTCGAAAGAAAGGGTTACTACAGATTGGACGCTTTACCAAAGGACGGTAAGCCATATGTCTTCTTCACCATCCCAGATGGTAAATCTGTCAACAAGTACGGTGCAAAGAAATAAGCATCACGTAAGTAATGTCTATACATATTTATGTTATTTCTCAACCAACAACTCTTGAACAATATCTTTCAGAAGCAAAATTCTTGCTTTCTTGATCAGTCTTATTTTCACCGGCCCTCAATAGTGTGAGTATGGCACTTCATGACAGGTACCTCTATCAAAAGAACCTTTAACATGTGCGTGCACTTTCAATCATGAGGATAATAATCCATTACCCGGAGTTTGAATTTTGACGATTTCATCTTTTAATGAAAATGGTCCCAGTTATGACTACGAGATGGAAGGAAACTCTTCAGAGTTACAGAAGGAGTTGAAAGAATATTACAGCGTGTGATTGTGCTACATTAGTTTATTGTGAAAGCTATAGGGATGTCTGACTTAGATGAGGATTTGTTAGCTTTGGCAGGTGCCGACGAATCTGAAGAAGAAGATCAAGTTCTGACCACTACATCCGCCAAAAGGGCTAAAAACAATGACCAATCTCTTTCTAAAAAGAGGAGGATTGAAGTCGGCAGTGCAGAGGATGACGAGGAAGAGGACGATTATAATCCTTTCTCTGTAGGTAATGCAGGCTACGGATCCGAGGAAGAAGAAGAAAATCCGTTTCCCTTAGAAGGAAAGTACAAGGATGAAAGTGACAGGGAACACTTGGAGTCCTTACCTGAAATGGAACGTGAGACCCTATTATTTGAGAGATCTCAGATTATGCAGAAGTACCAGGAGAGGAAACTTTTTAGAGCACGTGGGAGAGATATGAAAGAACAACAACAAAGAGCCAAGAACGACGAAGATTCCAGAAAGACCAGGGCCTCTACTAGATCAACCCATGCTACCGGGCATTCTGATATCAAGGCTTCAAAACTTTCGCAACTAAAGAAACAGAGAGCGAGGAAAAATCGTCACTACAGCGACAACGAGGACGAAGACGATGAAGAAGAATACAGGGAAGATGACTACAAGGACGATGAAGGGAGCGAATACGGAGATGATGAAGAATACAATCCATTTGATAGAGGGGATATATACGATAAGAGGGAGGAAGTAGAGTGGGCTGAAGAGGAAGATGAGCTGGACAGAGAGCCTGATATTTCTGATTTCAACAAACTAAGGATTGGTCGTTCATTTGTAGCAAAGTTTTGTTTTTATCCTGGGTTTGAGGATGTGGTCAAAGGTTGTTATGGTAGAGTCAACGTTGGCACAGATAAACGTACCGGCAAAACTTCTTACCGTATGGTGAGAATTGAGAGAGTTTTCTTGCAAAAACCTTACAATATGGGTAAGTTTTATACTAACCAGTATTTTGGTGTTACTCAAGGTAAAGATAGGAAGGTTTTCCAAATGAATTATTTTAGTGATGGTTTGTTTGCCGATGACGAATACCAAAGATATCTCAGGGCATTGGATAATTCACAAATGATTAAACCTTCTTTGCATTCTTTGAGTAACAAAACGAAAGAAGTTGTGGATTTTGTCAATACGCCATTGACTGATAAAACTACGGATGAGGTTGTTCGTCATAGGATGCAATTTAATAAAAAACTATCAGGTACGAACGCAGTGTTAGAGAAAACTGTATTGAGAGGAAAATTACAGTACGCTAAGGAGACTAATAATGAAAAAGACATCGCAAAATACTCCGCTCAGTTAAGGAACTTTGAGAAACGAATGTCTGTATACGAGAAGCATCATGAGAATGACCAATCTGATATTAAAAAATTAGGGGAATTGACCTCTAAGAATAGAAAATTGAATATGAGTAACATCAGGAATGCAGAGCATGTGAAGAAAGAAGATAGCAATAACTTCGATTCAAAGAGTGATCCTTTCAGCAGGCTAAAAACCAGGACGAAAGTTTATTATCAGGAGATTCAAAAAGAGGAAAACGCAAAAGCTAAAGAAATTGCACAACAAGAGAAACTACAAGAAGATAAAGATGCTAAAGATAAGCGTGAGAGAGAGCTACTTGTGGCGCAATTCAGACGCCTTGGTGGGTTAGAGCGCATGATTAGTGAATTGGACATCAAATTTGACTTTAAATTTTAGTAGCAGGTAAGACAATATTTGTGTTTGTGAAATTATATTTGTATATGTATACACTAAATAGAGATAATACTATCATCATTGTGATGTCAAAAAAAAATGAACAAAAAATAGGAGTGATGTGAAGTTTTTCGTGCTAAGAAACAAAGGCATGTACAACAGGCCTTTCAATATGCAAAGCGAGGATGAATTGGGTGAAAAAATATCGACAAGAGTGATCAATGAATATTCAAAGCTAAAATCTATCTGCAGGCCAGCGACTAGGCCTTCAGGTATTAAAGAGTGGACAATATTGGCAGGTGTTGCAGCTATTAACAAAGATGGTGGTGCGAATAATATAGAGGTGCTTTCTATAGCTACTGGTGTGAAGGCTTTGCCAGATTCAGAATTACAAAGAAGTGGAGGGAGAATTCTACATGACTGTCATGCGGAGATACTGGCATTAAGAGGTGCTAATACAGTTTTACTTAATCGTATTAAAAACTATAATCCATCAAATGGTGACGACTTCATTCAAAATAATGACGAACTACCTGCCAGATTCAAGTTGAAAAAAAACTGGGAGTTGGCATTATACATATCGAGATTGCCCTGTGGTGATGCCAGTATGAATTTCCTAAATGATAATTGCAAAAATGATGATTTCGTCAAAATAGAGGATAACGACGCATTCCAATATGTCGACCCCAGGGTGAAAACAATATTAAGGGGGCGTTTGAATTTCAATAGGAAAAATGTCGTTAGGACTAAACCGGGAAGATATGATTCAAATATCACTTTATCTAAATCCTGCTCTGATAAATTACTGATAAAACGGCTATCGTCGGTACTAAATTCTTTAAACTATGAACTCTTTGAAAAACCTGTATTTTTGAAGTATATTGTGATTCCTGGTTTAGAAGATGAAACGAAAAGTTATCTGAAGCAGTCTTTCCACTATCGTCTGCCCAGTCCAGACCATGAAATTGAATTCCTGGATTGCCTCACACCTTTTTATGATGATAAAATGGATGAGGAGGATGTTCCTAGTCTGATGTGTAGTGTTAAGCTCTTTATGAATGACTTTAGTATTGAAGAAGCGATTCTTAATGGAGTGAGGAATGGATTTTATACTAAATCATCCAAACCACTGAGAAAGCGTTGCCAATCGCAAATAAGCCGGTTTGCACAATGGGAACTATTCAAGCAAATAAGACCAGAATATAAGGGCATGAGCTATTTGCAATTTAAATCTTGTCAAAAAAAGAGAACCCAATTAATTATTGCAATAAAGAACATCTTATCCCCCGATGGTTGGATACCCACCAGAACAGATGATGTGAAATAATACATATATGTATATAAATATGCGTATATGCACACTTTTTTTAAATGCACTTCAAAGAAATAGATACACAATGTAAAAAAGATCTATATACCCAGAGTTCATCTATCTTTCCCTCTCCGTAGCACTAGCATCACTTATTTTATCATTTTTTATCATCTCCTTCGTCATCAGATGGGCCATCATCTATCATTTCCCCATCTTCATTGTTATCAGCTAAGCCATTAGTACTGTCAATGGCTAATTCGGCACCCTGCAAAAGGTCAATTAATTCATCCAGTTCGTCGCCATGAACCAAATCAATTGGCTTTTGATTGTTATAGTTTCTCACCCTAGGATCGGCACCCACTTCAATTAAGTTCCTAGCAATAAACGTTCCATGTTCAGGTTCCTCTTGACTGTATCTAACTGTAACGTGTAGCGGAGTGTCGCCATCAACATCGTTTTGTGGGTCTATCTCGATCTCACCGTCTTGGTCGAGAATCTTGTCCAGAACTTCCCAAGATCCATACTTACAGCATAAGTGCAACGCAGTGTTCCCCAATGGTTCTCTAGATTCGTTAATTAGCTTTGCAATTTTCTCAGCATCGTTATCTAAACTATCAAATACAGTTTCCAAAAGATCCAAATTGTTTCTTCTAGCTGCATCTAGCAATTGTTCACTTAAAGAGGCACCTTCAGTATCCATGACAAAAAAAGGAAACTAATTTGTTTTATGAAAAACTTCAACTTCCTTCACTTATTACTTTTGTTGACTAGGAATTTAGAACTATTCCAAGACCCCTATATAATGAATATATTGCCAATCTTTTGATCAACGCGTTATATCTTGGTATACTGTGAAAAAAAAGAAAAAAAGTTATATGTGAATATGTATGACTTGCGTATCCAAATCGAAAGGTCTCAAACAATATAGACCACTTTCAGCACACTAAAATGGATATTAATGAATTGATAATAGGGGCTCAATCAGCTGATAAACGCACTAGAGAGGTAGCAGAGACACAATTGTTACAGTGGTGTGACTCAGATGCATCTCAAGTCTTCAGAGCATTGGCAAACGTGGCCCTGCAGCACGAATCTCCTCTAGAATCGAGACAGTTTGCATTACTATCGTTAAGAAAACTGATCACTATGTATTGGAGTCCTGGATTTGAATCTTATCGTTCTACGTCGAATATCGAAGTTAATGTTAAAGATTTTATCCGAGAAGTGCTGTTGAAATTATGCCTGAATGACAATGAAAATACTAAAATAAAAAGTGGTGCTTCATATTGTATTGTCCAGATATCCGCAGTTGATTTTCCAGATCAATGGCCGCAGCTTTTAACAATCATTTATGGTGCTATCTCTCATCAACACTCATTAAACGCGATGTCTTTATTGAATGAAATCTATGATGATGTCGTATCTGAAGAAATGTTTTTTGAAGGTGGAATTGGCCTGGAGACCGTGGAGATTATTTTTAAAGTACTTGTTACAGAAAATTCTACACTCGTAGCTAAAATTGCTGCTTTGAAACTATTCAAAGCATGCCTTTTGCAAATGAGTTCCCATGATGGATATGATGAAGAGTCGCGAAAAATTTTTGTTTCCCAATGCTTAGCTACTTCTTTACAGAGATTGGGGCAATTGCTGACCTTGAATTTTGATAACGCAGATGTTATTTCCCAGCTGAAATTTAAATCTATAATATACGAGAATTTGGTTCTTATCAAGAATGATTTCTCTAAAAAGTATTTCTCAAACGAATTACAGAAACAGTTTAAAATAGTAGCAATCCAGGACTTGAAAAGCATTGCCCATGTAGACACAAATGGTGACTCTATTGAAAGCGTAGACGTTTCAGAAACAGTTCATGATTGTTCTATTTATATTGTAGAATTTTTGACTAGTGTCTGTATTTTACCGTTTAGTGTTGAAGAGGTAAACATAATTATAGCGTCTTTGACCATTTTATGTCAGATAAATTCTGAGACCAGAGAGCTATGGATAAGCGATTTCAATACATTTGTGTCCAAGGAAACAGGTCTAGCGGCGTCATATAATATTAGAGATCAGGTCTATGAATTTTTTACTTCATTACCCAATCCTCATCTGTCCTTGATTTTTAAAGTTGTCTCCAACGATATTGAACATAGCACGTTTAATTATCCAACCTTAGAATCTCTGCTATATCTATTACAATGCATTCTGCTCAATGACGATGCAATAACTGGTGAGAATATCAATCAGTCTTTACAAATCTTAATAGAAATGTTGGAAAATATTCTGGTAACACAAGAAACGCAAGAATTAACATTGGCGCGTGCAATTCTGGTCATTCCCAGAGTTCTAGACAAATTTATTGATGTCTTGCCTAATATCAAATCCTTGACATCTGCGTTCTTAGCAAAAAGTCTAGATTTGGCGGTAAAATGTGATAAAGAGCTCATAAAATCTGCAACATTAATTGCATTTACATATTATTGTTATTTTGCCGAACTGGATTCAGTACTTGGGTCAGAGGTTTGTACAGAAGCCCAGGGAAAAGTAGTTCGAATAATCAACGAGATTAGTAGTGATGCCGAAGAAGACACTAATGGGGCCATAATGGAAGTACTAAGTCAAATCATTAGCTATAATCACAAAGAATCACATTCCAAGGAGGAAATCTTACAAGCGGAATTTCATCTTGTTTTCACAATTTCATCTAGGGATCCAGCAAATGTACAGGTTGTCGTGCAAAGTCAAGAATGTTTGGAGAAACTATTGGATGATATTAATATGGATAATTATAAAAATTACATTGAGTTATGTCTTCCATCATTTATTAATGTTCTGGATGCCAACAATGCAAACAATTATAGATACTCACCACTGTTATCGTTGGTCTTGGAATTCATTACAGTTTTTTTGAAGAAAAAACCTAACGATGGATTTTTACCAGATGAAATAAATAAATATCTGTTCGAACCGTTGGTTAAAGTATTAGCTTACTCTACTGAAGACGAAACCCTGCAGCTAGCCACAGAGGCATTCAGCTACCTAATTCTCAACACGGATACGCAGGCCATGGAGCCAAGATTAATGGATATCATGAAGGTTTTAGAAAGGCTGTTGTCTCTGGAAGTTTCAGACTCTGCTGCTATGAACGTAGGGCCATTGGTAGTTACCATATTCACAAGATTTTCAAAAGAAATTCAACCGTTGATAGGAAGAATCTTGGAAGCCGTTGTAGTAAGGTTAATTAAGGCACAAAACATTTCTACTCAGCAGAACCTTCTCTCTGTTTTATGCTTCTTAACGTGTAACGATCCTAAGCAAACGGTTGATTTCTTGTCCAGTTTTCAAATTGATCATAACGATGCTTTGTCATTGGTGATGCCAAAATGGATAGAAGCCTTTGAAATCATCAGAGGCGAAAAAAGAATCAAAGAGAACATCGTTGCTTTGAGCAACCTCTTTTTCTTGGATGATGCAAGGTTGCACAAAGTGATGGTCAATGGTGACTTGATACCATACGAAGGCGACTTAATTATCACAAGATCGATGGCTAAGAAAATGCCTGATAGATACGTGCAAGTTCCACTTTACACCAAGATTATCAAATTGTTTGTTTCTGAATTGGGCTTTCAAAGTAAACAACCCAATCCAGAACAATTGATCACCAGTGATATGCAGCAAGAGGCAGTGAGTACTAATAAAGATGACCAAAACGATGATTGGGAAGATGTGGACGATGTACTCGATTACGAAAAGCTGAAAGAATATATAGATGATGATGTAGATGAAGGAGAAGAGGATGACTCTGACGATATAACGGGACTTATGGACGTGAAGGAATCCGTTGTTCAGTTGCTGATAAGATTTTTTAAAGAAGCTGCAACCAAAAATGTGAGTGGCTTTCATCGTATTTATGAGACCTTATCCGACAGTGAACGTAAAGTTCTTTCAGAAGCCCTTTTATAGCTTATATACGGAGGATCTGGAAGTATAAAATATAGAGTAGTTAGAGTAGAAAAAATGCGGCAAAATAAGCGCCGTCCATATAAAAGCAAAAGAAAGTGTTAAATAGACTGACCACAGGAGGTGGCAAAAATAATACGAGTTTTCGAAGTCAGGCAATGGGCTCGACGGGAACGAACGAAATGTTAGATCATTTAGCACCCTCAGAGCTTATCAAGCCTGTTAAGAGTTGCCATAAAAAGCCACCCGTGCTGGTATTGGACGACAGAGTTGTAGATGCTGCAACCAGGGAACTTTATGTGAACGGGTTCCAAGAAGAAGTCCAATATCAGAATCTTACACCGGAAAACTTGCAACATATGTTTCACCAGGGCATTGAGCTATTGGACTCGGCAAGGATGATCAACGTGACACATTTGGCGCTTTGGAAGCCTTCGTCTTTTAAGCTGGGGAACCCTGTGGACCTTGCTCTAGATGATAACTACGAAACGTTTTGGCAGAGCGATGGAGGACAACCACACCAATTGGACATTATGTTCAGCAAGAGAATGGACATCTGTGTTATGGCTCTTTTCTTCTCGATGGTTGCAGACGAGTCATATGCCCCAAGCCTGGTGAAGGTTTACGCGGGGCATAGTCCATCTGACGCAAGGTTTTACAGGATGCTTGAAGTGAGAAATGTGAATGGTTGGGTGGCACTAAGGTTTCTAGATAACAGGGAGGACGACCAACTACTGAAATGTCAATTTATCAGGCTTTTATTTCCTGTGAACCATGAAAACGGAAAGGATACTCATCTGAGAGGCATAAGACTATATGTTCCATCTAATGAGCCACATCAAGATACCCATGAGTGGGCACAAACCCTTCCAGAAACCAACAATGTCTTCCAAGATGCTATATTACGCTGATATATGCTGTTAACAATTATCTTCATCGCTATTACCCTGCCTTTTGCTTTTTTTTTCACTTTTTCAATTGCAAGGATTATGGAATTAAAAAATGTCGAAAATAGTATAAACACAAGATCAAAAAGTGGCAAGGAGGACCAGTTCTGTTATTGCTACTCAATTGCAGAAGAAGAAATAGTAGGATGTCTGATTTGGAAACCGTAGCTAAATTTCTGGCCGAATCAGTTGTTGCTTCTACCGCTAAAGCTTCTGAAAGAAATTTGAAGCAGTTGGAGACGCAAGATGGGTTCGGTTTAACTTTATTACACGTTATTGCTTCCACAAACCTGCCCCTATCTACCCGATTAGCAGGTGCTCTGTTCTTCAAAAATTTTATTAGGCGGAAGTGGGTAGATGAAAACGGTAATCATTTACTACCCGCTAACAATGTAGAACTGATCAAAAGGGAAATCGTTCCTTTAATGATAAGTTTGCCAAACAATTTGCAGGTCCAAATAGGGGAAGCGATTTCAAGTATTGCAGACTCTGATTTTCCTGACAGGTGGCCTACACTTTTAAGTGATTTAGCTTCCAGATTGAGTAACGATGATATGGTAACAAATAAAGGCGTTCTTACCGTGGCACATTCTATTTTCAGAAGATGGAGACCTTTATTTAGATCTGATGAACTTTTTTTGGAGATTAAATTGGTTCTTGACGTGTTTACCACTCCATTTTTGAACTTATTGAAAGCGGTTGATGAACAAATAGCAGCAAATGAAAATAACAAGGCAGTTCTAAATATTTTATTTGACGTATTGCTTGTATTAATTAAACTATACTACGATTTCAATTGCCAAGATATACCGGAATTTTTTGAGGATAATATTCAGGTAGGTATGGGTATATTCCATAAGTATTTGTCATATTCAAATCCTTTATTGGAAGACCCTGATGAAACTGAACATGCTTCTGTTCTAATAAAAGTAAAGTCTTCTATCCAGGAATTGGTTCAATTATACACGACAAGATATGAAGATGTCTTTGGACCTATGATCAATGAATTTATTCAAATTACCTGGAATCTTTTGACTTCAGTTTCAAACCAACCAAAATACGATATTCTAGTATCCAAATCTTTGTCATTTTTGACTGCGGTAACTCGTATCCCAAAATACTTTGAAATTTTCAACAACGAATCTGCCATGAATAATATCACAGAACAAATCATTTTGCCAAATGTTACGCTACGTGAGGAAGATGTTGAGCTTTTTGAAGACGATCCGATTGAATACATTCGTAGAGATTTGGAAGGTTCAGATACCGACACTAGAAGAAGGGCATGTACTGATTTCTTAAAGGAGTTGAAGGAGAAAAATGAAGCATTAGTGACAAATATTTTTTTGGCGCATATGAAAGGGTTCGTTGATCAATATATGAGTGATCCATCCAAAAATTGGAAATTTAAGGATCTTTATATTTATCTATTTACTGCATTGGCCATTAATGGTAATATTACCAACGCTGGTGTTTCATCCACAAACACTTTATTGGATGTGGTGGATTTTTTCACAAGGGAAATTGCCCCGGATCTTACTTCGAACAATATCCCTCATATTATTTTGAGGGTGGACGCTATCAAATATATCTACACATTCAGGAATCAGTTGACCAAGGCTCAACTGATTGAGCTAATGCCCATTTTGGCCACTTTCTTACAAACAGATGAATATGTTGTTTATACGTATGCTGCCATTACTATTGAAAAAATTTTAACTATTAGAGAATCAAATACGTCGCCTGCTTTTATCTTTCATAAGGAAGATATTTCGAATAGTACCGAAATTCTTTTGAAAAATCTCATTGCATTAATCTTGAAGCATGGCAACTCCCCCGAAAAATTAGCTGAAAACGAATTTTTAATGAGATCAATCTTTAGGGTCTTGCAGACGTCAGAAGATTCCATTCAACCCTTATTTCCTCAGTTGTTGGCTCAATTTGTTGAAATTGTAACCATAATGGCAAAGAACCCATCAAACCCAAGATTCACCCATTACACTTTTGAATCTATTGGTGTCATCTTGAACTATACTCAAAGACAAAACTTACCATTACTTGTAGACTCTATGATGCCAACATTTTTAACCGTTTTCTCCGAAGATATTCAAGAATTTATTCCGTATGTGTTCCAAATCATTGCATTTGTTGTTGAGCAGTCCGCAACAATTCCGGAGAGCATCAAGCAGTTGGCACAACCTTTATTAGCACCAAACGTATGGGAGTTGAAAGGTAATATTCCTGCCGTGACAAGGTTATTAAAGAGTTTTATAAAGACAGATTCATCTATCTTCCCCGATCTAGTCCCTGTTTTAGGTATTTTTCAAAGATTGATTGCGTCAAAAGCCTATGAAGTCCATGGGTTTGACTTATTAGAGCACATAATGCTTTTAATCGACATGAATCGCTTAAGACCATATGTTAAACAAATCGCAGTTTTATTATTACAAAGATTACAGAACTCTAAAACAGAAAGATATGTTAAGAAATTAACGGTATTTTTTGGTTTGATATCTAATAAGTTAGGCTCTGATTTTTTGATTCAATTTATTGACGAGGTGCAAGATGGGCTCTTTCAGCAAATTTGGAGTAATTTCATTATTACCACGTTACCTACTATTGGTAATCTACTAGATCGTAAAATTGCATTAATCGGTGTTTTAAACATGGTTATAAACGGCCAAATCTTCCAAAGCAAATATCCAACTTTGATTTCAAGCACAATGAATTCCATTATAGAGACAGCATCATCACAGAGTATTGCAAACTTGAAAAACGATTTTGTTGACTTAGATAATTTGGAGGAAATCTCCACGTTTGGTTCTCATTTCAGCAAGCTGGTCAGTATTAGCGAGAAACCATTCGATCCTTTGCCTGAGATTGATGTCAACAATGGCGTGAAATTATACGTTGCTGAAGCACTAAACAAATACAATGCTATGTCTGGAAATACATTTTTAAATACAATTTTGCCTCAATTGACTCAGGAAAATCAAGTAAAATTGAATCAACTATTAATTGGTAATTAATACGGGCGTAGAAATTAGATATAGATGGAAAATGGAGCTCTTTTGAATAGCTGTTTATATGTAGATAGAGTAAGCAAAAATGAAAAAAGAAAAGCACCTAAATACGAAAGCAATATGGTATCCTTTTCAACGGAGTACATATGTTTGTTAACGAAACGAAAAAGAGATTGGTAAAAGTACATATACATATTGATTCAAATTAAATAGGCCTTATGAATACCACGTAGTATAAGAGGGCGCTTTTGATTCTTTTTTAGGAATAATATTAACATTGGAATATTACAAAATTATGTTTTTTTGTCTGCTGCTGCTACGGTGGAAGTAGCATGCGGCTGTTCTTGTATTATTTTAGTAGTGATTTTTTTGTCCTCACGGTTATCGTCAGGATCATCGTTAGCCCCACTTTTCTTCAATTTCATGGCTTTGATCTCAGCGGCTGTCAAGAATCTACCACCTTCACCACGAGGTCTTCGCATCGCATGTTTATGTCGAGATTCGTGTAAGTATGGCTTTCGTTCTCTTGATATTCGTAGCTTTTCCTCTAGTTTAGCTCTAGCGTATCGCCTTTTCAGAATTCGATAGTATTGTTTGGCATTAACGTAAAACGGTTGCTCTGCTATGGTGGTTCCTAAAACATCGTTTTGCAAGCTCGGTTGACTTTGGGTGTACTGGGCCTGTACGACTAATTGCTGCTGCTGTTGTTGCTGATGAGGAGGAGGAGGTAAAGTCGTTGCCGCAGAGAAGCTGGTAAAGTCAGTAGATTGTTCAATCGTACTAGCGCCTGATGATGTATACTGTGACTGTTGTTGTGGTTCTAAAGAATCCATAACTCTATTCTGAGATGCCCGCAACCTGTTAAACAAAAACAAATCTTCTTCATTTGTAACCTGTTGATCTTCGCCTCTTGGGGAAGACGCTTTACCCATATCCAAGGACATTTCAATAGGCTTCTCGCGGAGAGAGGGACTGCGTGAATCTTCTGCCGCTGCTTCAGATTGCAGGTCTGTTTCTAAAGGATGAAATTTCGCATCCGTTTCGTCTGCAGACATGGCCTTCTTCTTCCTCTTTCAAAAAGAAAATGCTTTTCCAAATACAGATGCGATCAGTAAACCAAATTACAAACGACTATGAGTTGCCCTTTTGCAAGCATTTACAACACTATCGCTTTATTTGTTCATCGAGGTCCCCTTGTAAGGGAGGATAAGTAGAACGATACAAGACATTTTCCGGGTAAGAGTCCTAAATAACGAAGTTCAAAGTTAAATACAATGGATTATTTACATATATTAGCTGGTGACTAAAGGATATTTACATGACTGGTGGGACTGGATTCCGAGCCACACGGTAGAGTTCAAATAGGGCTGCTGCAGTGATACCTTGAATCCGTCTTGCCTGGCCTATGGTCAATGGCTGTACGCGATTCAAGAGTAATTTGCATTCAGTGGAAAGCGTGGGCAACTGAGAGTAATCGTAGTCCTGCGGCAATAACATATTTTCGTCTGCTTGGAATGCCTTCACAAACTGGTTCTGTTTGACAATGTAAGGTTCGTATTTACCTTGGATGTTGATCTTGGTGATAACGTGCACTGGGATGTCCGGGACATCAATGGGTAAGGCGGGAATACAATCGTACAGTTTATATAGATCCATACCTTTGAATCTGAATATTTCCCATGCAGATCTGTTTTCAGCCTGTGGTGCGATATTGGCCCGCAGTAGAGTAGACCATTTTTGAGAGCTTAGCTTGAAATTTTGCAGCGCACGTATTGTTTCATCATATAATCGCTGGTCTCTGGAATATTGGCTTAGACGAGCAGGAGAAATGATTCCCAGTTGAGCACCAATGGGCGTCAGTCTAAAATCTGCATTGTCAGCTCTTACGCTAATTCTGAATTCTGATCTGGAAGTAAACATTCTATATGGTTCAATGACACCATTGTTGATTAGATCGTCAATGAGCACGCCAATGTATGCTTGGGATCTTTGCAGGACCAATTGCTCTCGTTGTGGGCGCGATAGTAATCCTGCGTTGATACCTGCGATGATTCCCTGCGCAGCGGCTTCTTCGTAGCCCGTAGTACCATTGATTTGTCCGGCCAAGAACAGTCCATCCACCAGTTTCGTTTCCAAACTAGGTTTTAGCTGCCTTGGGTCCACATAATCGTATTCCACACCATATGCAGGCTGCAAGATCTTGACATTCTCCATGCCGGGGATGAGCCTCATCATTTGTAGCTGGACATCCTCAGGCATGGAATTGGATATCCCGTTCGGATAAATGACGCTGGAGGTGAAACCTTCTGGTTCCAGCCATATTTTATGGGTAGGCCTATCAGGGAACCTTAGAATCTTGGCCTCGATGGAGGGACAGTAGCGCGGGCCCTTGACTGTAGTATCCTGAATGTGAATGGACTGATGCAAGTTGTTGCGCAAAAAGTCGTGCATCTGAGGTGTCGTATGGGTGCCAAAGCAATCCAGTTGTTTTGTGGGTTCAACCGATACCGTTTCATTCAGAAAACTCATGGGGACGGGCAAGTCATCGCCCTTCTGGACCTCCAGAGCGCTGAAATCAATGGATTCCTTGGCCAACCTGGCCGGAGTGCCTGTTTTCAAACGTCCTAACTGGAAGCCTGCCTCATTTTGTAGAGTATTGCTGATCCCATATGTTGGCTGTTCGCCGATTCTTCCAGCTGGAATACGCTTATCGCCGATGTGAATTTCTGCACTGAGAAACGTACCCGTAGTGATTATGACCTGGTCTGCTCCAACCTGGGTACCGTCATCCAGTACCACACCTTTGACGGCCTTGGAGCCATTTCCGGGATCGTACAGGATTAAGTCAGCTACCTTATTCTGAAGCAGGGACAAGTTTGGGTGTGTTTTCTTGTCAAGGAGCTCCCTCTGCATATAAGTCTTATATAACTCTCTGTCTATCTGGGCCCTGGGCCCCCACACCGCAGGACCCTTGCTTCTGTTAAGCATCTTGAACTGGATCCCAGCGAGATCAGTGACTTTGCCCATCAGCCCATCGAGAGCATCGATTTCCTTCACGAGAATACCCTTACCTACTCCACCAATGGAGGGGTTGCAGGAACACTTACCAATATCTGTTAACGATGGTGTAATAAGTGTAGTGTGCGCACCAGTCCTGGATGACGCAGCTGCAGCTTCGCAGCCTGCATGTCCAGCGCCGATGACCACGACTTGTGTCTTGGTTGTCGGTTGGAAGCTTGTCAAAGAAGATATGGTCAACTGCCTCCTGAGGATCTGTGAGGGAGGAGAAGCACGTGGAAGTGCCAAGGTCGTTACACGTAGCATCGCTCTTTGGGGCTCTTAGCTAGTGCGCTGTAGAAAGTATTCGATACTCACACAATTTAAATAAAGAATTTAAACTATACATATCCGTTTGTGCAATATACACCATGCGTTATTGACCAAAAAGAAAATGGACACGGAGACATACGTTAAAGAAGACACAGGGACTTGAGTATATAATTGCGACAAGGAACCATACACAGGTGAAAGAGCCTCGAATGAAGTAACACACCTTTTGTGCGCTCCTTTTACAACGCCACATCCAAGTAAACAACAAGAAACTAACTAAGGCATCGCTACGATATCACGCAGGGACAGAGACCACAAACTCGAAGTTAGACTGCTCAAATAACTACCTGGGCAACAAAAAGTCCTCCGGTGTGCAACTGTTTGCTGCTCATATCGTGACTAATATTGGCAGTAGCTTTTTTTTTCAAAATTTTTCATTTTTTCAGTTGACTCGCCCCGTCGATGGTGACAAGTGCCGACTGACTCGTGTCCTGGTAATAACAGCAATAATGAATGTGCGATGGGCTTGAACTTGGTATTTAAACTATGTTCAGAGGCAAGTGCAACCGCTGTTAACTGTCTTAGGAGCTACCACTAGTAGCGCAGTTATTTCTTATTACTTTCTTAATTCTAGCTCAAGAGAACCATTCTCCCCTCCTCTCACAATGCTCAATATTCTCGTCTTAGGAAACGGTGCAAGAGAACACGTTCTTGTCACCAAGCTGGCTCAATCACCCACCGTGGGTAAGATCTATGTCGCTCCAGGTAATGGAGGAACCGCAACCATGGATCGTTCCCGTGTGGTAAACTGGGACATTACACCAGATGTCGCCAACTTTGCTCGTTTGCAGTCGATGGCTGTGGAACATAAGATCAATTTGGTCGTTCCTGGTCCAGAATTGCCTCTAGTCAACGGCATCACCTCCGTGTTCCATAACGTTGGTATTCCTGTTTTTGGACCTTCCGTCAAAGCCGCTCAGTTGGAGGCATCCAAGGCCTTCTCCAAGAGGTTTATGTCAAAGCACAATATTCCAACTGCGTCTTATGATGTTTTCACTGACCCAGAAGAGGCTATTTCATTCTTACAAGCTCATCCAGACAAAGCTTTTGTCATTAAGGCCGACGGGATCGCTGCTGGCAAAGGTGTTATTATCCCATCCAGCATCGACGAGTCCGTCCAAGCTATTAAGGACATAATGGTCACCAAGCAATTCGGTGAAGAAGCGGGCAAGCAAGTTGTGATAGAACAATTCTTGGAAGGTGATGAAATCTCTTTACTAACCATTGTTGATGGTTACTCTCATTTCAATCTTCCCGTTGCACAAGATCACAAGAGGATCTTTGACGGCGACAAGGGCTTAAACACCGGTGGGATGGGTGCCTATGCCCCTGCCCCTGTGGCCACACCATCTCTATTGAAGACTATAGATTCACAGATTGTGAAGCCTACAATTGACGGGATGAGACGTGATGGTATGCCATTTGTCGGTGTACTTTTCACTGGGATGATTTTGGTAAAGGATCCTAAGGCAAATCAACTCGTTCCTGAAGTGCTAGAATATAACGTTAGATTCGGTGACCCAGAGACACAGGCTGTTTTGAGTTTGCTTGATGACCAAACTGATTTGGCGCAAGTGTTTTTGGCTGCTGCTGAACACCGTTTGGATTCCGTCAATATAGGTATTGATGACACAAGATCTGCCGTTACTGTCGTAGTGGCTGCAGGTGGATATCCTGAATCATACGCCAAGGGTGACAAAATTACTTTGAATACCGATAAATTGCCTCCACATACACAAATCTTCCAAGCAGGTACCAAATACGACCCTGCTACTGATTCTCTATTGACTAATGGTGGTAGAGTTCTTTCTGTGACCTCCACTGCCCAGGACTTGAGGACAGCAGTAGATACAGTATACGAAGCCGTCAAATGCGTCCATTTCCAAAATGCTTACTACAGAAAGGACATCGCATACCGTGCGTTCCAAAACTCAGAATCATCAAAAGTCGCCATCACCTATGCAGACTCTGGTGTCTCCGTTGACAATGGTAACAACCTCGTACAAACCATCAAAGAAATGGTTAGATCCACAAGGAGACCAGGTGCGGACTCCGACATTGGTGGATTTGGTGGTTTATTTGATTTGGCTCAAGCTGGTTTCCGTCAAAACGAAAATACCTTACTAGTAGGTGCTACTGATGGTGTCGGTACTAAGTTGATCATTGCCCAAGAAACCGGGATTCATAACACCGTCGGTATTGATCTGGTAGCCATGAATGTTAATGATTTGGTGGTACAAGGCGCTGAGCCTTTATTCTTTTTGGACTACTTTGCTACCGGTGCTCTTGACATCCAAATCGCCTCTGATTTCGTGTCCGGTGTTGCTAATGGGTGTATTCAAAGTGGTTGTGCCCTTGTGGGTGGTGAAACTTCGGAAATGCCCGGTATGTACCCACCTGGTCACTACGATACTAACGGTACCGCTGTTGGTGCCGTATTAAGACAAGATATTCTGCCCAAGATAAACGAAATGGCCGCAGGAGATGTTCTACTGGGCCTTGCCTCTAGTGGTGTTCATTCTAATGGTTTCTCTTTGGTTAGAAAAATTATTCAACATGTCGCATTACCATGGGATGCTCCTTGTCCATGGGATGAATCTAAGACGTTAGGTGAAGGTATTCTTGAACCAACAAAAATTTACGTTAAGCAATTATTGCCATCAATTAGACAAAGACTGCTATTAGGTTTGGCACACATAACAGGTGGTGGTCTAGTGGAGAATATCCCAAGAGCCATTCCAGACCACTTACAAGCCCGCGTTGATATGTCCACCTGGGAAGTACCCCGTGTTTTTAAATGGTTCGGTCAAGCAGGTAATGTTCCACACGATGACATTCTAAGGACTTTCAATATGGGTGTTGGTATGGTCTTGATTGTCAAGAGAGAAAACGTCAAGGCTGTCTGTGATTCATTGACTGAAGAAGGCGAAACTATCTGGGAGCTTGGTTCTTTGCAAGAAAGACCAAAGAATGCTCCTGGTTGTGTAATTGAAAACGGAACTAACCTTTACTAATCAACAACATTAATTTTACAATAGACATATATGCGCGTATATATATTACTTATATACAATTTTTCCACACAAGAATGCTTAATAAAGATACGATAATTTTTTTATTCGCTTTTACTTTTCCGCATTATTCTTCCAGAAAAACGTAATAATAAAAAGGATAATCAATACCTTTAACGAGCGTTGAAACGGTAGCAAAAAGACATTGCTGAGGAGTTGTAGCGAATTAGTTGTTAATAATGGACCAAGAAGGCCAGCCATTGCTTTCAAAAGATTTTCAACAGGTTCTGCTGGCTACTGCATCCGGAAACAATTCATCATGGACAGAAAGGACTGTTCCCAACAATGAAAGTACAGATACAGTGAAACACGATCCTACGCTGGGACAAAACGATGTATTTGATTTAGATCCTTTATCATTTGATAAATGGGTACCCTTTCTAAGAAGTGCACTTGATAAAAACCAATTGGATCCCGTGATTGATGAATTGGAAAACTCGATTGAGGATAACTTTCAAGGTCTGGAATTGCAGTTATTACAAGACTCTCAAATGAATGATAAACTGGAAACATCTATAGATGAAATCGCAAACATCCAAGGTATGGTACAAGATACTCTATCCAGCGAAATTTCCAAATTTCAAACGAAATTAAGTGAGTCAGCAAATGAATTAATTGTCAAGAAACAAATGTATGTTAATAACAAAAAAATTTCATTGAAAATTTCAGAAGCCACAATTTTGATCACTAAGGTTGTTAGGATCTTAGAATTATCTAGCAAATGTCAAGAGTTGATTACTGAAAGAAAGTTTTTCAAAGTCTTACAAAACTTGGATAGTTTGGAGAAATTGTATCTACAAGAATTCAAGAATTACAATTTCCAATTTTTAATTGAAATTTACAATTCTATACCATTTTTACAGAAAGTTACCAAGGATGAGTGTATAAATTTGATTAGGAACTCTCTGAATTTAAATTTAGGAAAGAATTTGATAAAGGTGGGGCAAGAATTCGTGGCAATTTACGAGAATGAATTACTTCCGCAATGGCTTGAAACTAGATCTAAAATGAAGTTGATAAACTTTAAATTTAATTCGCCTGTTGAGATTTCCATGAGAGATGAATCTTCTCTAGTAAAGCTGAACTTCGGTGAATTTTTCCAATTAGATGACTTCCACGATTCTATAATGATTTTCCAAAACTTAAACGAATTGAGCACCCTCTCCGGCGAGTTTAATAAAGAATATGAACTGAGGAAGACAAAACTAATGTACCCGTTGATATGGAAGAAGAATAAAACAGCTGCATATCAAATGGATTCGTTATTACGAGGTACAGGTACTACTGCTGGTGCAGCTGCGCATGATATCTCGACGGATGATTCTTTCACACAAAGTTTGAGTTTATCCTTTTTGCAGGATTATTTTTTGAAAATTCTCGGTTTCTTATTGTATGATATTAATTTAAATAAAGCTACCGAATTTATCCTTGTTGATAATAACTATAATTCTACAAATGAATTTTGGGATGGACTCATGAATAGATTGTCACCGTATTTGAATTATTTCATCGATGAAAGGCTAAAAACAGAAGAAGATATGATTAAATTAAAAGATTTTCTTTGTATTTATGTTGCCATTTTAGAAAATTTTAAATTGAACATCGAACCTCTATATAAAATTTTGGTTTCAATTTTCGAGAAATTCTGTTCTGTTTCCTTGAGTGCCTTTAAGAATGAATTTCAAATCTTGTTAAATGACGATGATTTTATGCCTTTATCCATCAATGACAAGGCATTATATGAGAAAGTTTTAAAGATTTGTTGGATGAAGGAGGACGAACATCTTCACCCACCAGATTCAACAAACGGAGAACCGTTTTCTGTGACTTTACCTTTTTCTCCATTATACCCAATGACATGTACACTGGCTAAGAAAACGTATTCTAAAATAACCGCATTCCTATCCATATTTTATCGTCATGAATTACACACTTTGAATAATATCCTAGTAAAAACAATGGACGATATATTTAATAACATTGTGAATAAAAAAATCCGCTCTAAACTTGAAAGCACCTCGAGAGAAGAAATTGCACAAATCTTAATCAATTTAGACTATTTCATCATAGCAGCGAAAGAATTTAGTAATTTCATGACAAGAGAGAATATTTTACAAAACCCGGATATGGAAATACGATTATCTTCGATAAAATATCTTGCTGAAAGCAGGAAGCTGGCTGAAACAAAGCTAATTGAATTGATCGATTCTAAGATATCAGATATTCTTGAAACTATTGAAATTGACTGGAAAATAAGGGAGGTAAGGCAAGACCCAGATATTTCCATCATTGATCTGGCACAATTCTTAGAAATGATGTTTGCCAGCACACTACAAAATTTACCATATAGCGTTCAAACGTTATTGATTTTCCGTGAGTTTGACTCCTTAACGAGACAATTCATGGATCTATTATTGCATGACACACCAAGTATAATTACACATGAGAGCATAATAAATTTTGAAGTTGACATCAATTATTTAGAGAGCATTATTCCTAGGATATTCCCCTCTACACCAGGTACTATAGACAGTAATGGATACCAGTCGCCAATGACACCTTCGACACCCACATTTCCAAATGCCAACGGCGTTGACGCTCCAACGTTATTTGAAAATAATATTAAATCGCTAGAAGCTACATTTATGGAATTGAAGCAGTGTATAGAGTTACTAAAGGCTCAGGGAAAAGACTATAATGAACCAGAAATAAGATTAAGAAAATATTCAAGAATTAGACAGGAAGATGCCGCTCTTTTATTGAGCAAAATTCAGCACTTCGTCTCCTCTGTGGATGGAGCTAACGGTGATGATAATAGCGTTATGGATAGCAGCAGTATATTCAACTCTGAATCAGCGAGTGTCATTGACTCCAATACGAGCAGGATAGCAAAATTTTTCAATAGACGTTAGAAATTTAGATATTATCTCAGTATAATCATTTGTACGTATATAGAAAAGAACTTCGGACAGTCTTGAGTTTTTTGATTTTAGTATCGAAAAAGTTCACTTCACATAAAAATTTTCCTCACCATTGAATACCTCTTTTTTTTTTCACATCTACTAAATAGACACCTCAAAAGTCTACCATTTATTGAAAAAGTATCATATAATCACTGTAAAGAAATACCGCAGTCATGGGTGAAAAACGTAATCGTAATAATGGGAATGCAGATTCCCAAAAGAGGAAGAAAGTATGTCTTTTTGCACACGAACCATAGTTCTTTAAGTACTAACAATTAAAGCGATAGTTTAAAGTATCTTCCGGGTTCTTAGATCCTGGTACGTCTGGAATATATGCTACATGCTCTAGAAGACATGAACGCCAGGCCGCTCAAGAGTTACAGCTTTTATTTGAAGAAAAGTTTCAAGAACTCTATGGAGATATCAAGGATGGAGAAGAGGAAAGTGAAAACGACGAAAAGGATGAAGATCTATCAATTGAAGACCAGATAAAAAAGGAATTACAAGAAATCAAAGGTGAAGACTCAAGTAAAGATTCGCCTTCTGGAGAAACAAAGAAAAAAGACCCCTTGGCCTTTATAGATTTGAACTGTGAATGTGTGACATTTTGTAAAACAAGAAAGCCAATTGTTCCGGAAGAATTTGTGCTAAGTATCATGAAAGACTTAGCGGATCCTAAAAATATGGTTAAACGTACTAGATATGTTCAGAAGTTGACACCAATTACGTATTCTTGTAATGCGAAAATGGAACAACTAATCAAATTGGCCAATTTAGTTATTGGGCCACACTTTCATGAACCTTCAAAAGTTAAAAAAGACTACAAATTTGCTGTAGAAGTAACAAGAAGAAATTTCAATACAATCGAAAGAATGGACATCATTAACCAAGTTGTCAAGTTAGTCAATAAAGAAGGTTCTGAGTTTAATCATACTGTAGACTTGAAGAACTATGATAAATTGATTCTAGTGGAATGTTTCAAGAGCAATATCGGCATGTGTGTAGTTGATGGGGACTATAAGACCAAATATCGTAAATATAATGTTCAGCAGCTTTATGAATCCAAATTCCAAAAGGATGAGGATAAGAGTGTAAAACAATAGTCACATATGAAAAAGTATAGATATTTTTGTATAAGTATATACGGTCTCAGTCAGAAAACCATTTTAATCCTTTATTATAACAAACATCTCGTTCCCAAGATAGCCAATCACCCTTAGCGTTAGGGATGAGGCCCATTGAATTCAGTTTTCTATACCCAATATACATTAAAACACCTTGGAAAGCGATATACATGAACATAGCAGTTTGCACTTGACTCTGTGTTTCTTTATTACCCAACACTGGTTTAAATGCACTTCTTGTCGATAGAATTGCCTTAATGGGTCCAGAGAGTAACATGAGGGCAGTCATTATAGGAATTATTTGTAAGGATGTACCAGACATATACGACATGAAAATATTCATTGGAATAGACTTGGCTGGTTGCAACGCAATTTGCCATGCTTTCTGTGCTTGTAAAATTGTTATTTGGTTTTTTTGAGCCAAAGAACTAGTCTGGGAAGTGGCATCTTGCTGTTTTTTTGTGATATTTCCTTTGGAGGCATTGCCTTCAAATCCAGGTGGTGAAGACAGTGTGTTTGAGTTCTGAATGTTGTATTTTTCGATGTACTTAGTGTCCAATAGGTGTTTAGCCCACTCATAGGGCTCCTGTTGACTCATTATTGTTGCTTAGCTCGTTTGGCTTTACCTTAACCTTTAATGATAATATGTTCAGATTTTTTTTTTCATTGTATCTCACCTAAAAGAATACGCTTTTTTTATTATATGAAAGGAACATGAAAAAACTACGGATGTAAAAGAGCAAAGATTGCCTACAGAACACATTGGTCAAGAATTTTCTCATACGGGACGCACTGCTCTCCTAAATGGGTTGTTAGATAGTCGTAATTTCGGTTATCTATTGCCCTTTGTGTCTTTCGAGGTACTATGTCTGTCCAGTAAATTATAAAGAATAGGAACTGGATAACACAAATAAATGAGCAAGCGACAACACAAAACATTAAAAGCTTGTTTTCCATTAATGCATAATATTTCCTGGCTATCAATAAAAACCATCTCTTCATTTTTGTAATATTATAGTTCTCATCTGTATTGGATTTTTCGACAATTATTTGTAAATCATCGTTGCTCTTTTTTTTGGATTCAGTCGAGGAATTAATTGCTGTGACAGGCTTTGGTTGGGAAACTCGTTCAAGATACTTTTCTAAGTAGGCCTGTAATACGTGTAGAAGATTACTGGCCTGCGTGATCATTCCCATTATTTTGTTATTGTTTTACCTAGTTTTGGCCTTGAGTTTGGTTATATGATATTATTTGTATCGGGTGGCTATAACGTTACTAAAAGTAGGTTGAACAACGATTTCAGTGATCGGCTGGTGAACGTTAGAGGGCTTCGAAACACTGTTGTTTTATTTTAGTATATTTATTCAGACTTTTTATACGTTCAGTGATCTTAAATGTCACAAAATTAAATAAGGCAAAAAAGAGAAACAAAATATTAAAAATGTAGAAAAAAGCAAAAATCTATTTAATAGCATCACCTAGTCAATTATATCGGAATCATGATCGACAATTACATCTTTTATTTTATCATGAATATCTAATTCGGTCAATTGGCCCAATTCATCTATGAGCTCGGCGACTTTATCTTGTAGCCTAACATCTTCCTTGTGAGCAATCTCATTCCCGTCTATTGTGGATGAATGAGTTGTTCTACTCATACCCTCATCTTCCGAAAACTCTTGATTGGCATTCCCATTGCCATCAGCACAGAACTGGCCTCCTCCGAGAATTATTGAACACATTGTCCTTGTTTCGTTCAAGATGTCACTTGAATATGACATCCAAACTTCATCTTGTAAGAACGCATATATATCTGGAGCAATTAAATCCGTCTTATAGGTTTTAGAATACTTGGAAACTTCTTCTGCAATTAATACTAATTGACCCATATAGCCCAAATTTGTTTTTTCTCTTTCGTAAAATTCAAACGAATCCTTGTGACCTTGTAAAATGAAATCAGAAATAATATGAAAACCTCTAACAGATAACTTTTGATTGCTGCCGTGCAAATTCTTTGGGACAAATCTTCTAGACTTTTTGAAATCAAACAAAGAATAGACCAAAAATGAGTTATAAGAGAAATCCATTCGGCCATTAAATATTTGTTGAATAATATCAAATACAATATTATGCCAAAAGTTATTCCAAGGGTACCTTAAGAATAATTGTAGAAATTTTGGCAGAAATCCAAGATCATGAAGTTTGATTTTAAATAAGTCTCCAATGGTAGGATTTTTACGTAATTTCATATTTTGCGTTTCACTGACGTAAGGAATTTCAAAACTCATATCATCATCATCGATATCGTCATCAGGTATATCAAAGGTAGAATACAATGCATTATCGTCAAGTTTTTTTTTAGTGTTTTGTTTTTTTGTTTGATTGTCATTACTGTCATTACTATCATTATTATTACATTTATCATCTAATGTATCCGAAGAAATAGTATTATCATTTATATTTAAATTTTTCATGGCTTCTTCTAGTAAGTTTTGACCAAGAGCCTCCCTGCATTTATCTCTTGTGCGTGCTATTTTATCAGCTCTTTTTGAATTCATCAATCCCATGTTTGAACAGTGTAACATTTCAGATATTAATTCTGTAATTTTGACCCTCTCAAAGCCCAAAGGTCTAAATGATTCGTGTAATTGATTTTCTAATAGATGATGCTTAACATATGCAAGACCTTTTGCATCAGCGTCATCATCATCATCGTCATCATCGTTTTCAAGTTTAATTAGTAGCGCATAAAATTTTTCCATATGCATCGTAAGCTTATATAACAAATGGCCCAAATAAATTGGGTCTCTCTGTGAAGGTGGATTGTTTACTATGGTAGTACTTAACAAATCTACTTCGTCGTAGTCGGAATTGTTCTTTCTGATCAACTCAATTATAACGGACACGGCGACGCCCATTGCATGGCCTCTTTGGAGTAAGATAATATCAATAAGTTGATCGACATATTGTGGGGAGGCAAGCTGTCTTATCAATCGGTTAGGCCCAATCCATAAGGCATCCAGTTTGAAATTGGAGGAAATGCTGATCAAAGCTTTCAGAAGCTCTCCGCTACTGTTTTGAATACCAGGCGAGTATTTGCTATTGTCCAAGAGATTCAAACACTTAGGTATTAGATCTTGATGATACAAGAAGTCAATAATGCCCGTAGGCGATTCAACTTGGTCTGTCAGCATGATCTTAATGAGAAATTCGACCAAGGGCGAAACTTCGATATGATTTAAGAACTTGTTCACAATGTCCGGTTGCGATTTGAAAAATTCCAAATAACTAGATGTCTGTTCAAATAGAAGAGTTTCATTGATCTTAAGGAACACAGCCAAGATGGGACAATTTTCTGCCTCGATATTCTCAAACTGGAAAATCTCTAACAAAGAAGATAAAAATGGTATATTCTGCACGAGTGACTTCACTATGGGCGCACTTTTCGAGCAAAAAATACTAGAAATAATGTTAACATATAGCATCGGATCTTCATCATCCTGATCTTCATATTCTCCTGTTTGGTGGAATGAATTTTCTAGAAGGAATGGGGCCCTATAACCAGTGCGATCTATGTCCTTTAAGTAAACCATCAACATGTCCACTAAATAGTCCATGTGGCGGACCTGCTGGGCACGGTCGTCATAGAAATATCCCAAGCAAATGAAGTCAACGAGTCTGTCGTTGGTTCCTCCATTCAGTTCATCCAGCAAAGCCGTTTCTAACAAGATCCTATCAATAAATGACTGGTTAAGGTCGCTTATATCCCGAGATTCGGTACCAAATTCGGACTGTGACTCCGTAGAAGGCGTATTCTTGTTATCATCGGTTGAAGATGTCTCATTTTTCTTCAAACTACGAAAAATTAGATAGTACTCTTCAAGTATCGAATCAATTCCCGAATGACTCAACGTCTCTCCAAATGGCCATAATGACATATTTTTATTTTATTTTAGCTTTATTGAAAAGCAAGAGAGTAGTGCACTCAACAATATAAAAGAAAAGAGAACTGAATAACAAAAAGACCAAACCGCTATAACTTTATCTCACACCAAATACCAGGTTGACCTTTTCCCGCTGGGTGAAGCAACCGTTTCACTTCTTCGCACAATTCAATTGGTAGAACACAACACAACACAATAAAACACAACACACCACGTTTACTAAATTAAATCCTCTGCAGCACCTCAAAACAAACAACAAACAGCATTAAAAACAACCATCGTACATGCACTAAACTCTTGGTATATTGTCTGTTATTATCTTCGAGAGGCCTTCCTTAAGGGATTGAGGGTTAGCATTAAAAACCTAACTAAACCCTGAACATCCCTAAAGAACATATTTTATAATTAAGCAATAACCTAAGCAGGTTCGTATAGAGCCCCATGTTTTTTCAGGGCTAGGAAATAAGGCGACTTTACCGTACAAGGGGATAATTGTATATCAGTGAAAGGATCAAATTGAAGAACAGCCTTAAAGGAAGCTAGATGTATATTCTGTTTTACCCACTATTTCCGAAGTACTTCATTACGTTTTTAAAAAGCTGCTACACCCAAACAAGAACGCAGTGTAACGAAATGGGGAAGCTAATTAAGTTAATCACTGCTCTGACCGTATTAGTATCATTGCTGCAGTATTGTTGCCAATCCAATAGTGGGAACATATCATGCGAGCGCACGCAAACGCTCTGCCATTACACCAATCCCAGAATCTGGAACGCATATCTTTCAGGGAATTCTGAATTGTACAAAAATAAGGTCAGTCCCGGATTCGATTTGGTGGCGCGTAAATATGACACGGCTGTTAGACCTGTCATCGATGACGTTGCAATAAAAGTCAATAGAGTCGCTATACAGCCTGCATTCAAGGTCGTCCATTCACAATGTAAGAAATGGAATTGCGGAAAGTATTACCAATTGGCCCGCTCTCCAGTGCTTAAGGCTAGACGATTTTTCTTGGTCAAGTACAATACTTTCGTGAGACCTAGCACAGACAAATTTTTTAATTCAGAGTTTCGCTCTCAATTGAGAGAAAGGGTTTCAAAATATAAAAACATAGCTCACTATTATTGTACTACCATTTCAAGATGCATCAAGTCCAAATACGACTCTATTGTTGGTAACACGGAGGAAAAACTAATGGGGAAGTTTAAGAATAAGGATACGCATGGCATTCATGGTTCCATCACACATGAACCTTCCTCTGAAGACAGGGTTTTAACCGTGGGTACTATCGGATCTGATGAGGAGCTATTAACTACAACAAGTACTCAAACAGTGGTTGAAACAATTACTTTGGACGAAGAACAAGCTAGCGCTGTGGCTAGCCATGCTCACGATGATGAGGCTTCCACAGACGTCGAAGACTCTACAGACATCAATGTCAATGAACAGGCTCTGTTGCAAGAGGATTTCGACATGTGGAGTGAGACTATATTGCAAAAAACACAAGACGTGATTCGGCTATTTGAAAAGGATGTTTCCAAATATATCAATGGTAAATTGGGCGAGGAGGCTAGACATTTCAAGGCCAAGTTTAACTCTTTAGATGAGGTATCTAAGAAATTCTTCTCCAAAATTTCACTAGCCATTAATGATATCGATTGTATGGAAGGCATTGATAGTGAAACTGGCAAGAAAATTTTCTTTGATAAATCTGGCAGTACTGAGATTTCTCAATACATAACTAGAGAGTTGGTCCGTGAGTATTTCAACGAGACGCGCTCAACGTTAGATGAATTGACACATGCTATGGAGAAAGATTTGAGCCAAATCACCGAAGAAATCGAAAAGAAAGTCAATGCAATTAGAGAGGAAAACGTCGAAGTCTTTGAAGAGTGGGGCGATATTATTGTGAATGAATGGTCCAAAAGAATGGCTTATGTGGATGTTATCAACGCCCACATGGGTTCAGATGATGATGCTACCCTTGACGAAGAAAGAACAAAGTCTTCTGTTAACTGGAAGAAGTTCTTGAAGGGCAAGAAACAGATCATAGAATCTAGAGACAAGCTGGCTCACCATCCTGCTGACTTATCCCATGTTAACGAGTTCAGACAAAAAGTGCAAAGGAAGATATTATCGTTCACCCAAGAGAGTGGTGAGTTTTTGTATATTTTAAGGTCAAAAGCCAATCTGCAATTCCAGGAACGTGAAAGAAAGGAACGTGAAAAAGTTGCTGCGGAAGAGTTCCAAAGGCAACAAGAACTATTACAACAGCAAGAAGAAGGAGAAGAAGACGAATCCTACACATCTACTTCAACTATTACCACAACTACTACCATGACGTTGTGATGAAAATTCATCCACTTGCTATACACACACACTCATATATATATATATCCTATATTGTTTGTTTTGACCTCTATATATAATCATATAAGAATATAACATTACCACTTCACTGTGTTTATCCTACCTATTTTTGCTAGATTAGAGGACGCGCGAGCCTTTCAGGGGAGGGAACTGATGGGTGGATTGAAAGAGAGAGCCAAAGGATATAACCAGGTTTATTACTGTTGTAGGAGGAAAAGCAGTGGTACGTTAAAAACAACCGTCGAATTCCAGTAACAGTTAGAGGAAATGTCTGAATATATGGACGACGTAGACCGTGAATTCATCAACTGTTTGTTCCCAAGCTACTTGCTACAGCAGCCTGTGGCTTATGATTTATGGATTTTATATTTGCAACATAGAAAACTTTTTCACAAACTGAAGAACACAAATTTAATTAACACTGATGAAAATTCCACTGGTGTTGGAGTGGGCAGGACAAAGTTAACAGCTTCAACAAGGAAGGAAATCTGGTCAAAGCTGATGAATTTGGGTGTTCTGGGTACGATCTCGTTTGAGGCTGTCAACGATGATTATTTGATTCAGGTCTATAAGTATTTCTACCCAGACGTTAATGACTTTACTCTGAGATTCGGCGTTAAAGATTCAAATAAAAATTCAGTGCGATTTATGAAAGCTTCCTCAGATATGGGAAAAAATGCTCAGGAACTATTGGAACCCGTTTTATCTGAACGTGAAATGGCGCTTAACTCTAACATTAGCCTGGATAATGATGGAAATGACGGTGAAGAAGAAGAAGAAGAAGAAGAAGATGATGATGATGACGATGACGATGACGATGACGACGATGAAGATGAATCTGATCTGGAAAGCCTAGAAGGGGAGGTAAATACTGATACAGACGATAACAACGAAGGAGATGGCTCTGATCATGACGAGGAAGGTGAAGATGAAGAAGGAAGAGGAGCAGATGCTGATGTGTCCAATGCACAACAGCGCACTGAAGGAATTGCGGACCCATGGATATATCAAAGATCTAGATCAGCTATTAATATAGAGGCGGGGCCAATGAATTTGTGGGATACAACCGATAAGAATAGTAGTCTACAATACTACCCCCCTGATCAGTCTCCAACTTCTTCCTTTTCTTCTTCTAGAGTATCTTCAGGTAACGATAAAAATGTCAACGAGGCAACAAATGGCCTGTCCAGTGGTGGTGGCAAAAAGAAAAATTCAATGATCCCTGATATTTACAAGATATTGGGGTACTTTTTACCTTCTAGGTGGCAAGCTCAACCAAATAACAGTTTACAAATATCCCAAGATGGTATTACTCATTTACAACCCAACCCTGATTATCATTCATATATGACTTATGAAAGATCAAGCGCTTCGTCTGCCTCCGCTAGAAATAGGCTTAGAACTTCTTTTGAAAACTCTGGAAAAGTAGACTTTGCGGTCACTTGGGCAAATAAGTCACTGCCAGATAACAAACTAACAATATTCTATTACGAAATTAAAGTTCTAAGTGTAACGAGCACAGAAAGTGCTGAAAATAGTAACATTGTTATCGGATACAAGTTAGTAGAAAACGAATTAATGGAAGCCAGCACAAAAAAAAGTGTCTCTCGTTCAAGTGTGACTGGTTCTAGTAGTAGCTTAGGTGGTGGAAATAACATTAGTTCCAATAGAGTACCTTCTACCTCTTTCACTATGGAAGGTGCTCAAAGGCGCGATTATATTTATGAAGGGGGCGTTTCAGCTATGTCCCTTAACGTAGATGGTTCCATAAACAAATGTCAGAAATACGGGTTTGATCTTAATGTGTTCGGCTATTGCGGGTTTGATGGTTTGATAACTAATTCTACAGAGCAATCTAAGGAATATGCGAAGCCTTTTGGCAGAGATGACGTTATCGGTTGTGGCATAAATTTCATTGATGGCTCAATTTTTTTCACAAAGAACGGTATCCATTTAGGGAACGCATTTACCGACTTGAATGATCTAGAATTTGTTCCCTATGTGGCCTTGCGACCCGGAAATTCTGTTAGAACAAATTTTGGGTTGAATGAGGATTTCGTCTTTGATATTATTGGATACCAGGACCAGTGGAAGAGTTTAGCGTACGAACATATTTGTCGTGGACGCCAAATGGACGTTTCCATTGACGAGTTCGACTCCGATGAAAGTGAAGAAAATGAAGGTACTGAAAATGGGGGTGAAGAAACTAAATCGGCAGAGTTGATGGATATTGATCAAGAAGATGATGCCGCTGGAAATCAGGATACAAAGAAACTCGATGATGAGAATGACAACAATCTGAAATTTCTATTAGGAGAAGATGATAGGTTTATAGATGGAAAGCTAGTTAGACCAGATGTCAACAATATCAACACCTTAAACGTGGATGACGGTTCATTACCTAACACACTGAATGTGATGATAAATGATTACTTGATCCACGAAGGATTGGTGGATGTTGCAAAGGGGTTTTTAAGAGACTTGCAAAAAGATGCGGTCAATGTCAATGGACAACACTCTGAAAGCAAAGATGTTATTAGGCATAATGAAAGACAAATCATGAAAGAAGAACGTATGGTAAAGATAAGGCAAGAATTAAGATATTTAATAAACAAGGGCCAAATTAGCAAATGTATCAGTTATATCAATAACGAAATTCCCGATTTGTTGAAAAATAATCTAGAATTAGTGTTTGAGTTAAAGCTAGCAAACTACCTGGTGATGATTAAAAAAAGTTCATCCAAGGATGATGACGAAATCGAAAGTTTAATTCTGAAGGGTCAGGAATTATCTAATGAATTTATCTACGATACTGAAATTCCACAATCTTTGAGGGATAGGTTTAGCGGACAATTGAGTAATGTCTCAGCCCTGTTGGCATATTCCAATCCACTTGTGGAGGCTCCAAAGGAGATATCAGGATATTTAAGCGATGAATATCTACAGGAGAGATTATTTCAAGTTAGCAACAATACAATACTAACGTTTTTACATAAGGATAGCGAATGTGCATTAGAGAATGTAATATCGAACACAAGAGCTATGCTTTCTACATTACTTGAGTATAACGCGTTCGGTTCAACCAATTCGTCGGACCCGAGGTATTACAAAGCGGTTAACTTCGACGAAGATGTGTTGAACTTGTGAGCATAAAATAAGCATTTGTAAAGACTAAAAAACCTACGATGTCAGTCATTGTTTGCCCCCAAATTCGCATATCCATATGCCGCAAAAACTCTTTATATAATGAAATCTACTTGACACCTTTCTTTTTAATATTCTCATTCAAAATATTTCTTAAATATAGTATATATTTCCATCGATATTTCCTTTGCAGGTTAATAGAGTGTCATTTAAACATAGACACCGAAAGAATTGGAGGCAAAAACAGTAGTCAGGCCAGCAAACAAACTACCAGTTACGCTTAAAATTGTGTAAAGGAAAAGTTTCTTGATGAATGAAGATTTGGAACCAACAGTGAACAGAGCAGATGATAGTACAGCCAATGTAACGAGTACACCACAAATAGCAAATTTTGGCTGGGTGTCTAAACGGATAAATGGCTGGAAGCTATCGGTGGAATGGAACTCTTTCTTAATTGATTATACAGGTGCCGAGGAGGCGGATTGGTTATGCTTGTTAGTAATAATGACTTAAAACCGGCAGCAAGGGAACTGTTCGCTGTTCTGGGTGTTGCTAAAACATTACAGAAATGAAACCACCAGCGCAAAAGGTAACATACATATAATTGTTCATAAGTCATTGTAAGCTTTGAATATACAGGGATATCTCACTTCTCAGGATATATCTAGCAATAGTAATGTATACATGTATACTTACATCCTTCTTTGAAAAGTATTTCGCAGTTTCAAATTTCGCGTCATAGAAAGAAAGGAGAGGACCACTTGAAAGAAATGATTGACAATGCAAGAAGAATAAGGACAGAAGATGATGGGACGAAACGTTATTCGGTTAGCGCTGAGAAGATCTTTAAGCACGTATCAACCACCTGTGGTCGAGATCACGAATATAACTAAGTTGTGGCCCACTCTACGACCTGAAGTTAGAGATGAAGTCAAAGAGTATTTACGATGGAGGATGGAAGAAGATTGGAAATATATACCGCTAGAAGAGATCAAAGCCGCGTATTTCTTATCTTATGGTCCCTGTGGTGGCAGATCTAAAAGCAACAAATGGAACGTAGGGTACACAGGAATGCGAATGGTGTTCAACCTTGTTTTGTTTGGCGGTGCAGCGACTGCATTTTATAATCGGAAGCAAGATAAGAAGCTGGAGGAACAACTAAGGGAACTTGTGTAAATTGGAAGCAGCAATAATATTTATAGTGCTTGTACAGAGTATATTTCTTCTTTCTATCATTCATTACCCCATTTCTGTAAATAAACCTGAAAATATGAATGCAAAAAAATTGATTTCGCCCAGGATCGAACTGGGGACGTTCTGCGTGTTAAGCAGATGCCATAACCGACTAGACCACGAAACCAGCTTTTATTGCTGGATGTTGTATCACGGGCTTGAGTAATACCGGATGTCTTGACAATCCTAAAGTCGTTAAGGAGAGTAACTTGTTGTCAGACTTATTATTAACGTGATTCACAGAATGTTACTTATCCTATATAATCTATATAAGATCTGAATCTAACTAAAGGGTGGAAGCGCGGAATCTCGGATCTAAACTAATTGTTCAGGTATTTATACGTTTGGTTAGTTTGGTTCATCTTAAGCAAGCAGGTTGTCTAGTATACTCAATCTTGTCTGTTTTGGAACTATTGTATTCGTACGTGTTTCATGTCTAGGTTGGTAAATCTAGTATTGCTGAGGTATCTCATTTTGAGATACAACAAAAAACTTTCATTTGAAAGGGCTACCATCAAAACGTTCAGAGAATTGTTGAATTCATTATTTGATAAAGGGACCATTGTTAGATATAGGTGAATAATTGGATAGTTGTTGGGGAACCAGTTCTTGTTAAAGGATATAATATTAGATATGCAGGATATACTAGAAGTTCTCCTTGAGGATATAGAAATCCACAAAAGGGAATCGATAGTTCTATATAGTGTTATTATTTTATCTTCTTTTCCTTTTATACGTTGTCATTCATTATCCTATAACATTATCAATCCTTGCATTTCAGCTTCCATTAGATTGGATGGCTGTTTCTCAATCTTTATGCCATCCTCTTGCACCGCATATTGTAATATACTATTAAATAGATGATATTAGAATTTCATTCCAACACCAACACATATATATACATATATATATATATATGTGACTCTCTTAAGAGTAGAAAAAAATATGTGACTGGTGGTATAAAGTGGCAGGTACTATATAAATGTAGAAGCACCATTAAAGATGTCTTTATAATTAAATTACCCTTCTCTTAAAGAATTAGCCGCCCATAACGGAAAATATCATAGTTGACGAAATAAAACGCGCTTGCCAAAACGTGCAATGAATCGCCATATACGAAAAATCAAACGCGTGTATCAGAATTCTCTTACCCAGCCTAGGATGATATTTTTTGGCCGAAAAAAAAAAGGAAAAAAAATTGAAATTTCGCGATCCGAACAAACAACAATGAACAAAAAACAGATATATATAACGCTGCCAAGCCTATTCTTGTTGCCGATTGATTGTTGACGTCTCCTTAATTGAGAAATCCTAACAAAACAAACACACTAGCCACACAGTACCTTCCGCCCGAATGTCTGAATTGAAAACAGGTCATGCAGGCCATAACCCTTGGGCTTCAGTTGCCAATTCCGGCCCGATCTCCATTTTATCCTACTGTGGTTCGTCCATTTTGATGACAGTCACTAACAAGTTCGTCGTCAACTTGAAGGATTTCAACATGAACTTTGTCATGCTATTCGTGCAATCTCTAGTTTGTACTATGACCTTGATCGTTCTACGTATACTGGGTTATGCGAAGTTCCGTTCATTAAACAAAACAGACGCCAAGAACTGGTTCCCTATTTCCTTTTTACTGGTCTTGATGATCTACACTTCTTCTAAAGCTTTACAGTACTTGGCTGTCCCAATTTACACCATTTTCAAGAATTTAACTATTATCTTGATTGCTTATGGTGAAGTTCTGTTCTTTGGTGGCTCTGTCACCTCAATGGAATTATCGTCATTTTTGTTGATGGTTCTCTCTTCCGTTGTTGCTACTTGGGGTGACCAACAAGCTGTGGCTGCCAACGCTGCCTCATTGGCTGAAGGAGCAGCCGGTGCTGTTGCCACATTCAATCCAGGTTATTTCTGGATGTTTACCAACTGTATTTCTTCTGCGCTATTTGTTCTTATAATGAGAAAGAGAATTAAGTTGACCAACTTCAAGGATTTTGACACTATGTTTTACAACAATGTTCTGGCTCTACCTATCCTATTACTGTTTTCTTTCTGTGTGGAAGATTGGTCTTCTACCAATTTGACCAATAATTTGTCCAACGATTCGCTAACTGCTATGATCATCAGTGGTGTTGCATCTGTCGGTATCTCTTACTGTTCCGGTTGGTGTGTTCGTGTTACTTCATCTACTACATATTCGATGGTTGGGGCTTTGAACAAGTTGCCAATTGCCTTGTCTGGTTTGATTTTCTTTGATGCTCCAAGAAACTTCTTATCCATTCTCTCCATTTTCATTGGTTTCCTATCAGGTATTATTTATGCTGTTGCCAAACAAAAGAAGCAACAAGCCCAACCCTTACGTAAATGAGAAATTAGGAAGTGAGCGTTTTGTTTTTTTTTTTTTTTGATTTATTTCATTTTTATAGAGGCATCTAATGCACGCAGATCTATATACAAGTATATTTAAAATCGATACAACTTAGAATAGGTCGGGTACAACTTGCGGTAACTCCAATATATCCCTAACGACAATAGCACCTTCAGGTGTCTGCCCCAAAATTTCATTGACTTCATTCTCTACTAAATGGATACATGTTTTCATGCCTAGTTTGATACCTGTCCCGATGTTTTTCCCACTGTCATCTATAAAGTAAGCATTCTCGTAGTTTGCCAACCCACTTTGTTTCATGGCTTTTTCAAAAGCTTTGATATGTGGCTTACAGACCAGTGTATCTGTTCTAGAGTAGTCACAATATGTTAATCCATCAAATAAATCTGCTATACCCAACAACCTCAAGCAACGTATAGCGTGGTTCTTATACGCGTTGGTGAAAAGCCACAATTTGTCAATCTTCCCCGATTGTTTCAATCTCAACAACATATTCCTTAATGGTATATCAGGTTTCAAAATATCTTGTAAGGGTAAAGAATCATCCACAAGCCGGTTATACTCCAGCGCGTTCACCTTGTGGAACATTACAAGTCCTCTTATGGCAAGCCCGTACTCTTTATAATACGTGTTATTCAATACGTGAGCGTCCTCAGGTGATAGTTTCAAGTGCGTCTGGAAGAACCTCAAAATAGATTGCTGCATAAGATCATGAATTCTTGTGGATGATTTATAAAGGCAATTGTCGATATCAAAGAAGAAAACTTTTAAGTTCGGATTTTGAGGTGTGGCAGAAACATCTTGGTCGATGGGGAATGTCACTTTCGAACCTGGATGAGTCAACGAATCAAGATGTGCTTTATTTCTGGCAATTTGTTCGTTCACCTCATTCTGATAGGTCGCCAAATCGGAAGTTGTATATTCAACAGTCATGAAGGTTAGCAATGATTCAATTCAAGACCTTGCTCATGTATACCGAAATTTATTCAGATGAAATGAGACGTAATACAATTAAGAAACTGGTTGCTTATTGAAGAACACACAAATACATGTATAGATATATATACATATATACATATAAACACCCATATCATCAAATCATTATCAATAATAAGTTTGCGAGGCGGGTACCCGCCCTCGTGCCACTATTATTACTGCTGCCTTAATTGCGTAATTTGATCGATGACTAATTGCAAGAGATTGTGATTGATGTACGAAGCCATAAAATCATCCACAATGCTCGTTGAGTTTTCCGCCGATGAAGGCAAGCAGGATTCGATCTGGGTTTTAAAGTCCTGCAATTGCGTAATCAATTTATTTTTCAAATCCGCCAGTATTTCCTGAGGACACTTATACATTTCTAAGTTTTGTAGGATTTCAATCGTAGGCTGCACCGTTTGGTAAATCTGCAATGTGGCATCGTTAGTTAAACCCTTTGAATAAAATACCGCTGTATCAATGTACTGTTTCAATGCCTCCTCATCAAGTGGAGATACAGTGCCATCATCGACGCTCTTGTCATCATCATGGAAGATATCTAGTTGATGAAGAGTTTCCGGCTCCCTAAGCTTGGCTCTCAAAATAGATAGCGTATCCAAATGTGTGTTTATTTCTTTCACAGTTTTACGAATAAGATGGTCTCTAAAGGTGGATGAATTCACAAAATCTGCAACAACTGTATCACTGTATTGTTGATTGGGGTGATATTGATGTTCTTTGTTTTTGGTGCCCGATATCAGCAAAGCTTGAACGTTCTCATTGAATAGGGTTTCGAATAAGGATTCATTGAATAAGGAAAGTGAATCATCGTCCCACTTCGAGGCAAACTCAGTGTTTAGTAAATTATATAGTCTTACCCACTGCAGTAAAGTCAAGTTTAATGTCTTCATGGAGTCCACCAAGAACTTCTGTAATTGACAACATTTGTCTTTGATAAGCGTTTCAAAATTACTAGGCACTGATATCAAAGATAATTCGTGGAAATTCAACAACAGCTCATCGAATATACGCGACGGAGTAGTGGAAGTGACAATACGGTTGCAAAAATTATTGATAGAGATGGTCCAATTTGAGATAACTAGTATGTTTTGTGATGGTATAGAGATCTTCTCTTCACTGCCAAGTGATGATATATGAGTAGTGCTCTGGTGTAATAGTGGAGGTAACTTATTCAATTGAAACTTCTCATCATCGAAACATAGCGTTTTAAAATCTTGGTCAACAGACTTTAGATTAAGTGACAAATCGTTGACAGAATCGGTCAAGCTTAAAATCTTGTTATAATTCTTTAGCAAGTTCTTTTGAAAGGCCTCATTGGTTTTTATCAAATCGTTCTGTAACTCCAGTTGATAATCTTTAATCTGTGCAATATGAAAATCGTGAAACAGCGGTAGCACTTCGTCCATTTTCCTGCGTCTTGGTTTCTTGTTTTAGGCTTTTGCTATCGCAAGATGTGTTGTACGAGTGTGCTATTTACTAGTCACCGACATGTTTCATTTTTCTTCCTCACCATAATGATGAACTATACCAGAAAATGGGAAAAAAAGCTGAAATTTGAGAAATCGCTTTGGATGACCAGACCCAAAACAGACATAGGCATGTTTGTATAATTGGTACATAGATAAATATCAAGTAAAAATATGCAGTATTCTTCTAAAAAAAAAAAAAAAGAAAAAAAAAAATCAAAAAAGTCCTTCAAGAAGTGATTATAGAAAACTTGGTTTGGGCAAGTTTTTAGCCTCCCTTGGACCATTGGTGGCAAAAGTGGAGCCTGCATAAGAGTGACTAAATTTTTTGGCACCGCCATTACAACTCATTGGTATTATCCCCTGGGGGTTATGCGGAGACTGTTTCTGGTTCAGAAGCAAGTTCTTCAGGTTCTGACTCAGTAAACGAGTATCATCTTTGTTGTTCTGTCGTGGAACTTCTTTATTGTTTTGTCTGTTCTTTTTACCTAAAGCAGCCGTTGAGGAAGGGGAAGAAGGTGGAGAGTGTTTCTTCTGATGGAATGACGGCTTCTTGCTGGAAGAATGGCCGAAGTTAGGTTTCTCACCGTTAGGAAGAGTTTGGGGAGGTGGTATATCCGTGATGTGACTGTTGTTATTGACGTTCTTAGCAGTATTCCCCCTCGCACGACTATTTCTGTTTTTTTGCTTGATAAGATTATTTGTCTTGTTTCTGCCAGCCGATGGCAACAGCCTGGAGCTGTTGAAATACATGGTATCCGTCGACATGTCTTGAATTATTTGTGTGAGTATATTGATATGCTGAGTGGAATTATGTTACGGTTTGGTAAGTACTTTGCCTTCAATGTAGAGTGTGTTATTGTCCTTGTTAACTTGAAGACTTTTACCATTTCTACCCGTATTTCTACCCGATACATAAACATCATTTCACACGAACAAGTAGATGATTCTGCTGTAGTACCTAAGGTATTTGTAATTATATATAGCTATATGGGTACTAAAAGCTATACAACGGTCAAAGGGTCGCGGTCCATTCTGCTTACAACTACTTCATAACCCTCATCTTGGAACAAGCCATGCATAACATCTCGTAGGAATCCACGCTCAGTGTTTGAGTGGTTGCAAACAATAACGGTCTTGCCCATTTCTTTCCACTTTAGCACTTCATGATGCGACATTTCTCCTGTATAGTAAAGATCTACGTCCTCGTTTAGTTGTTTAAATACGCCAGAACCGCTCCCGGCACAGACGGCAACCTTTTTGATCATAAGTCGGTTCCATGTGGATGGAGAAGCGCCAGATGCCACTTGTATATGGGGAATCCGTAGAGCACGCTTGACATTTTCAACGATTTGCTGCAACGAAATGTCTTTACTCAACTCTACGAATCTACCGTAGCCGATTAAGTCGTCGGTTTCGCCACTGACAGTTTCCAAGGCATAAGACTTTGTAACGTTCTCTCCATTGTTCAAGCCCTTGACCAACCAGTCGTTTACACCGCCACGAGCGGCATCCACAGCAGTGTGAGGGCAGTATACGGATATGCCGTATTGGATTAGTTTTATAGCTGTCTCGTGTTGTGGGTTGGTATGTGGGCTTAATCTGCTCCAACTCGGGAAAATAAAAGGATGGTAGGCAATAATTACGTTGCAGTTAGCATCCACAGCTTCTTGGGCGACTGACTTTGTGAGGTCGACGGTTAAAAGGACCTTTGTCTTAACGGTTGGATTAGCAGTGGTGGCTTGTGCAGTGGAGCAATCAATGAGAAGGCCGGTATTGTCCCAGCTCTTATCTGCGTACTTTTGAGGATAGAACTTAGTGATGCTACGCACAACCTTGTCCAATTGTGCTCTAGTAATAGCTCTACTCATTGCAGTTTGGTGGGCTCTTATTTTGTTTCCTTCCGACTTTTTACTGGAATAAGTTTTTCGGTGTTATATATATATATATATATATGACAAGTGAAAGAATTGAAAAGATGAAAATAGATGACGAATTTGTAGAATCACATTCAACAATAGCCCAGGGGAGGAGAACAAAGCGCCAACGACACTATAAGATGCCTGTTAGTGAACAGGGACTCCGTGAGAGGATAGAATCAACCATACCACAAGTTTACCATATCATCGTGACGGACCTCTCGTACGGTTGTGGTCAGTCGTTTGATATTGTGGTGGTCAGTGACTTCTTCCAAGGTAAAAACAAACTAATGAGAAGCCGTGCGGTGAACAAGGCTGTTAAGGAAGAGTTACAAGAGATTCACGCATTCAGCTGCAAGTGCTACACGGAGGAGGAATGGTCTAAGATTGTGGTATGAAGAGGAACCAGATGAATTTTTCTGGCATAGTCGATTCTGCTTTCTTGTGTTATTTACATCGGAGAGTATGTATTTTTATAGTTATGTACTTAGATATGTAATTTATTTTAATGATATGGTGGGGGGCTATCCTCCATGCCCCATTTCCAGTTATTTGAAGGATCTTGCGAGTTCAAACCTATAAAGTAAAGAGGTTTCTTTTTAGATTTATCTTTGTTGGAGTCAAAATTTAACGAAATTTTTTCTGGGATAACATATTTATCCCTTATCGATACTGTTGTTTTCAGATATGGAGGAGATTGTTCTTCAAGCTCAGGTATTGGCGTTTGCACCGGTGTGGACGTTACTGTTTCGATGGCGGTACTATCATCAACAACCTGCTCTGCTAGTGGCTGTGGGATTGATGGCGTGCGGCTTTTCTTGCACTTAATCTTTCTTCTCCTTGGTTTGGCATTGTCGTCGTTGCTATTACTCCTATCAAAAAGTCGAGACTGAATCTTGGTTATTGTAGCCAATTCATACTGGCTGGAATCCAACACAGCTTTAGGTAATAGATTGTGGGAACAGTAAAATGGCTTTACCAACTGCTTTGGTGATATAGTCGACGACTTTGGTTGTGGAAACGATTGCGAAGAGTAGTAATTGTTTAGTGAGGGCATCCTTGATATGAAACGGTACAAATTTTGCCTTTCCAAACAACCAGGTATAGCGGAGAGAGAGTTCATCACAGTGGAATGTAGTGACAGCGTCGACCTCGACGAAACAATACTCGAAAGACGTAGCATGTTTATTGGAGACAGCTCTTGAAAATCTGATCCGTCCAAGATCATATTTCTAGACAACGTGGTTTGTTGATGATGATGGTCCCTTTTACCAGGGATAGTACTAGTAGTCTCGCCGCGATTAGTGAACCAATTCTGTGATGTGTTGAAGATCAAAGAGGGAAGAACATCCTTGAACACTACATGCATGGACTCCTTTAACCTTCTCTCGATGGTGCTTTGTAGAATTTTTACGGAACAATCAAACTTAAAATCCAAGTCCACGTCATTAAAGGATATCCCAATCCCAGGATTCTTGACAAAAATATTCGTGATGGCTTCTAGCTCGATGGAGCTGAACGTCATTGTTATAGGGATCGTGAATGACCCGTTATTAATCAGCCGCGGCATTGTAAAGCTGGGCGTGTCCTGTTCATTGATCAATAAAAGATTCGACTCTATGACTGTCTGTATCCGCAACATAGCATCCTTACATGAAATCTTGCAAATCCCCTTGGCCAGTGACTTGGGCTGGGTGATGATGTCTAGGTCTAAAATTTCTAGCTGCGGTATTGTAGGGAAATCCACCTTCTGTACCGTTATTCCGCTTTTCAAGATATCCAATTTCTTCTTAGATGGTGAGTTCAACGCCGTAGATAACTTTTCCCGTATTCGTTCGTTGAAGGAGTTATCACCAAACACAGCTTCGTTAAACCTAAACGACATGGCGATGTAGAAGTTTTTTTAGTTGTGATTTTTTGTTATAATTGTTGCTGTTTCTGTCTTTTACTAGCCCATCATGACTCTTCTAATTGGTCTCTCTTTTACTACAACTTTCATCATCCTTTTTCAAACCTAATTTAGAAGCCCCTTGCCCTAATGCCTAAATATATATAGCCCTATTTAAAACACAGTACTAGACAAAGACCTTGCTATATAGTAGCTTTTACCCTAGGTCAAGAAATTTTTCCCTTCGCTAGCCGTGTTTTTAGTTTTTGTTTTGTTTATTTTACTTGTATTATGCCTTGTTTGATGACCTGGTGAGGTATTGTCTAAACCTCGAATACAAAGGGAATAAATACACCCTCGTCTGGTCGGTAGAATATTGGTTACTTAGTACATTGTCCAGACCTTCCCATAGAGAATAAATTGTATAATCCGCGCGTAACCGATAGCTGCAGCTCAACAAGTACAGATCAGTGTTTCGAAGCAGTTGGTTTTTCTTTGTTTTACGTTAAAAGTTTTCATATTCCTTGTTTTCACCGTTTGTTTCATTATTATTCCATTGCATTCTTTGTTCACTTTACTACCTGAGCTTCCCCCCCCAGCTGTGCATCATCGACACTATAAGATGAATGTGCCTGAGACAAGACAATCCTCCATAGTTGTGGCTATAAGAGTAAGGCCCTTTACGTCAATGGAAAAAACAAGACTGGTTAATGAAGCTAGTGGCGCAGAAGCTAACTTCCCCGGCTTAGGAGATTCGTCTTTAATCTTACCGATGAGTACTAACTCCGACTCCGATATAGACATAGACGTTGAAGAAGGCTCTACTAGGAGCAAAAGAAATAGCTCCCTGAGGAGAAGAGTGATTAGACCGGAGGGCATACGGAAGATCGTGGATTGTGTTGACGATAGAATGCTTATATTCGACCCCGCCGAAAGAAACCCCTTAAATAAAGTGAGTGATCAGATCTTGAACACGATGCGTTCAAGGGCCACTAAAGCCACTGCTTCCTCTAGTAATAACAGCAATGCTACGAACAAATTTTCCTCGCAACGCCGAAGGCACGGCGGTGAAATTAAGTTTGTATTTGATAAATTATTCGATGAGAACTCTTCCCAGGCCTGTGTCTACAAAGAGACCACCAGTCCGCTTCTAGATTCCGTTTTAGATGGATTCAACAGTACCGTATTTGCTTATGGTGCTACTGGTTGTGGTAAGACGTATACAGTGAGTGGTACCCCTTCGCAGCCGGGAATCATCTTTCTGGCCATGGAGGAGTTATTCAATAGAATTTCAGACCTGAAAGACGAAAAGAACTTCGAGATTTCGCTATCCTACTTGGAAATATACAATGAAAGGATTAGAGACCTTTTAAAACCAGAGACACCATCCAAAAGATTGGTCATTAGAGAAGATACGCAGAACCACATTAAAGTGGCGAATTTGTCATATCATCACCCGACTACGGTAGAAGATGTGATGGACTTGGTTGTCCAGGGAAACATAAACAGGACCACATCACCAACCGAGGCAAATGAAGTATCGTCACGATCTCATGCAGTGTTGCAGATACACATCATGCAGACGAATAAGCTCGTAGACTTGACCTCGCAACATACTTTTGCTACACTGTCAATAATTGATCTGGCTGGGAGTGAAAGAGCTGCCGCAACAAGAAATCGTGGTATAAGATTACACGAAGGTGCCAACATAAATAGATCTCTATTAGCATTAGGCAATTGCATCAACGCATTATGTTTAAATGACGGCAGCAGGAGCTGTCATATTCCATATAGAGATTCCAAATTAACAAGACTATTAAAATTTTCGCTGGGCGGCAATTGCAAAACAGTCATGATTGTTTGTATATCACCTAGCAGTTCACATTATGATGAGACGTTAAATACTCTGAAATACGCAAATCGTGCTAAAGAGATAAAGACCAAAATAATCAGAAACCAGCAGTCTTTGAGCAGGCACGTTGGGTCTTATTTGAAAATGATTACAGAACAAAAGCGACAAATCGAGGAACTACGTGAACGTGAAGAAAAAATGATTTCCTTGAAGTTAACGAAATACAAACTAAACAAAGAGAAGATCCAACTGGCCATTAATGAGTGTGTCAATCGTGTTCAGCAAACGTATGCCGCTGTGGAAACATACCAAATAGCAAAGACCTTGAAATCATTAATACTTTGTAAAAGACGTTTTTTGCAAATGGTCAAGCTGGAAGTGGATAACCTGATACTATTATTTGAACAGGAGGAAAGGACAGCCACCGAGATGCAAACAGTGATAAGTAATTGCCGAATGATCAGTGAACAGCTTTATAACAAAATACACGAGTTGGAAGTGAAATTTGACGAGACTGACACTTTGAATTCTGTCATTCAGCAGGTACATTCCATTGACTTGAACAAGCTAAGAGAAATGGAAGACTGGGATGAAACATACGACCTGGTGTACCTGGAATCATGCCTCAATCAAATATCAGAGTTGCAAAGAAATGAAATCTTGGTCAACTCCTCCATAATGACAGAAAAATTAATGTCAGATCCCGAGTTGAACTCTCGATTCAAGTTTCTATCAAAGTGGTTGATGAACAGGACTCCTGACATTGAATCGGTAATCCAAGACCTGGTTCATATTGATGAAGAGTTTGAATCTTTTGCCAAAACTTTCATCGCCAATTCTGGTAGCAATTTTACTAACACAAATATAAATATAATAAACACGACAGCAGCTGAATTGGCTGTTCCCGTTGAGACCGTACATCGACAAAAATTTCCCAACAAAAAAGTAAAATGGACGAGTCCTAGTCTTAGCCCCAGCCCTGTCACTGAATCACAACCGGAACTAGAACCGAAACTAGACCAAGACCAAGATCAAGACGTCATTGCAGGAGAAGTGGACGTAAGCATGCAAGATACCACATTTAATGAGCAAGGGCCCTCGACCCCATCCGCTTCCAATACAGCAGTTCCAAGAAGAAAGATGCGTTCCTCTCTTCTCACTCATCAAAGTCTGCTGGCCTCTGCCAGAAAATAACATACATATCCTACGTAAACTACCCAATAAAACCTCTTTCTGCCAGCATTGAACTCATTCTTTATTACGGTTAAACTCCGGGTTACGGAGAAAATTTTTCTTTAATTTCTTTAATTTCTTTTTTCAACTTATTTGGCACGAGAAAAGGTTCAAAGTGAACAACTGCTCTTAGTCATTAGACACATTACTTACCTTTTGAGAAATTCTAAAAGTGACTAAGCACCACAAATCATTGATCTTTTTAAGAATAACGCACAAGGATCACATACTAGATTCTCGTTCTCGTTTTTTCTTTCTTTTTTTTTCTCTAAAGCCTTTTACTGGGTTAATTTCCTTTATTGACCCAAATTAAAAGAAAACGTTTCTCAGGAGACTCTTTTAAACAAAAGCTAGCAAATTCATCTTTGCTGTTGCTTTTATAGAGACTGCATTAGTTAAAGGCCTGCCTTTAAGTCTTCGAGTCGTTTTTTTTTATCAGCTTTCTCCTTTTTCTGTGTGTTTGTGTATATTCAGTGGGGTTATTTTACAGTATTCGAAGACACTTCGTTTCACACATTTAAACCGGTTTTATTAGCGCTTAGCTTATACACTGCAAGGAATTTTTTTTTTCTTTAACATTATTAAGACAGTTATTGAGTTAATTCGTCTTCAACCCCCCCCCTTCTCCCATATAGAAATGGCTAATACTTTCAAGTATTATCCTGAAACGATGGGTAATTCTAGTGGCTATCCAATAAATTTACCTTTCCCGAAAGGTTCTGCTGCTTCCACTGTTAATGTTGCCAGGCAACCACCTAAATATCTAGGTCATGTTCCCTCACAGTCAGTTCATACTCAGTTGCCATCCATGGCTTCTTTAGGTTACTTTAATCAGCCAAGCTCTACTTACTACGCTCCTCCTGCACCACTTCAACTGCACCAGCAACCACCTATCCTTCCTCCTCCGGGCTTAATGTACACTAGTAACAATAACAACGTTATTCCCCCCCCTGTCCGAATGATTCGAGACGGTCAACAACAACTACAACAACAACAACAACAGCAATCTAACCAAGTAAATGGGGGCGTTAGTGAGAACTTGGACTACGATATTTCTATAATGTCAAAATTCATTATGGAAAATGCCTTTATTGCTTTCAACGCCAACTATAGTACCGATGACCAGACCACTGATCTATTTTTCAAGGGTATATCTTCTGTATTGAATGCAACGAGATTGCCTTCAGCTACTATTTTTTTGGCTATCGATTATCTTTTCAAGTATATCAATAAATTAGCTAATGGAATACATTCAATTGGTGGTAATTCAATCAATATCATTTATCAAAACACTATGATTGCATTTATATTGGCAAACAAGTTCAACGATGATAAAACTTTCACCAATAGCTCGTGGTCACAGGCAACAGGGATACTGATAACCATTATTAATGATTTTGAGAGACAATGGTTAAGAATATTCAATTGGGAATTGTATGATAGTGGTTTTCTTTATTATGAATTCGTTAAAAATTTTGAAACTTTCAAACAAAATCAACTCAACCCTGCCACAGTGGCTCCTACACTATTGTCACCAATTGTAAATGTTGGTGATACAAGAAACGTAAATTTCAACTTGAAGCCTACTTCCACAAACAATCCATTATCCCCCGTTTCCAATTATGAAACCCCTATGCTGATGCCGCATAACATGTTTTCATCACCATCCTATCAAAGTAACTCAAGGTCCGACTTTTCTGGTATGAATAGTTATTATAACTATTACAACTATAATCAACCAAGACTAAATTACTATCAACAATTTCCCCATATATATTCTTCACCTATTTCAGAAACTCAGTTTGATTATGATTTCTATAATTTTAGTAATCAGCAACAACATCAACAACAACAAAAACAAAAACAAAACTCATTTTTACCTCCTCCTCATGTTCACCAGCCTTACGGCCATCACTTTGGCTGGAAATCAATGGATGACACCATGAATCATCCAAGATTTGAGCGAAACTACTTTCCGTACTCGGCAGTGTATTAATGGAATCTTTTTTTTCTTTATTTTTCTTTGATCCTATCCCATCGCTTTTTTTTTTGTCTCAGATCATCTTTCTAATCTATTATTTTATTATTTTCCCCTTATGTGAGAACAAAACTTTCGAAACAGAAATAGTAAAAAAATTAAAAATTTGAAAAAAAAATCTAAAACCATATTTTCCTTAAAATGAAATTTGGAAGCTAAACAAAAAATTTGAAAAACGAAATGAAGAAGAAAGATTATCATTACTTTTTTTATTAGTACTCTATATGGACCTCTTAGGTGAGTGATCTTATTAAAAAATGAAAAAAATAAAAAAATTAGAAAAATTTAAACCAAACAAATTTTATGACAGGAATAAAAACTATAAAAAATGAAACAAAAAAGAGGACCAGATTAATAAAATCGTGTCTTTTTATTTTCCTTTTATCATTTTTCTCGTTTACTTTGTTATTAATTTTTTTTCAAGTTCTCAACATATACATATGTAAGAATTGAGTCTATCTCTTCCCAATATTTAAGAAATACATAAAAAAACCAATCTTTTTTTTTTTTTTTTATTACTAATAGATTTCTCTTCATTAATGTTGAAGTTCATAAACCGTCTAATTAAGCCAATGCATTAAATTAGAATTAATGAAAGTAATATTAAAATACTGTGATGGGTGTAATAAAAATTCCAGTACCAATCCTTTAATCTTAATGAAGCATATAACTCTTGATATTGACTTAAAGGCATTAGAAGTTACCGAAATCCGTATGAACCAAAAAGAATAATAGATGATTGTAAAGTTACATGCAATGTATTGAAATATTACTAAAGATTATTTACCGCCAGCTTCTCTGAACCACCTGATACTTCTATCTAGACAAACACAACATAAGCTTTCATTTAAATCAGCTCCCATGCCAGATCTCCAACCTTTTTTCAAAAACTTCACGTCAAAGACACCAGGTTCAGCTAAAGAGTCTCCATGTTCATCAACAGTTAAGATGTCCTCTTCAATTTCAATATCATCGCAATGCATGTTCAAGGTAGTAATTCTTTCCTTGGTTTTTATATCCCAAAACCTTAATTTACCATCCCATCCGGCACTGCATAATGTTTCGCCAGAATCGTTAAACGATAGACTCGTGACCCAGCTGGAGTGTGCAAATTCACCCAGACTTGCCTGCGAGCTATGTGTTGGTACGGATAAGGAGCCTATTCTTTCACCAAATTCAGTTTCATATAGAGTTATACAACCAAATGAATTTGAATCGTGAGCAATGGCCAACAAGGATCCTTGAGGAGAAAATTTCACCGATCTGATGGAATTCGAATTATTAATCATAGAATGCTGAGATTCAAAATTGTATAACGGGCGTAATGTAGATAGTTCTGAAATTTGTACTGTTCCGTTATTAAAACCTGTGGCAATTAGTCCTCGTTCAGAGATATCCACGGAAGTGGCAAATTGACTTGGAGTCATGGGTGATTCAATGGTGCCTTGAAGTTCTAATTTGGGGCTCCAATTTGGTGCTGGAGAACCTGCCTCATCTGCAAATGGGTGAAACTTCCAAATGTAAGTCGTACCCTTGACATCTGTAGCAATCAGCCTATGGGAAAGTAGCCTGTCGTTTGAGGCGCCCCATTTTAGTGCCCAAAAGGAATGCTTTTTCATATCTGCATCTAGTAGATCTAATTTCTCGAATATAACTTTCTTAGTCTCATCTTCTCTAGTGATTCGATAAAAGAATAAATCACCAGAAAATGAAATGGTAGCGACAAGGCATAATTCAAATGCATCTTTCTCGATAGTTTGCAAGACGTCGACGTGGTGCAATCCAGCCTTATGGACAAAGTGAGAATAGGACTTATCTTTTGGGTTTTCATTATCTAATAGCTTATTATCCCATAATTTTAAGTAACCGTCACCTGAACAACTTACTGTAAATGAATTGCATGCTGAAACTGAGAAAATATCCGCCTCGTGTGCTTTACCTGCATTTGCTGTAGCAATGAACACTTTGGACATTTCAAATATATTTGATTGAGCTATTTTTCGTTTCTTTTCTTTACTCTTAGTCTGTTTAATATCGCCTAATTTTCCCTTCTTGGTTCTTTATTTTTTTTTTTCGCATGAGATTGGTATCAATTAATTAGCCAACAAAAACAAAACAATAGAGGCAAAAAAGGGTTGATAATCACCACCGGTAGCAGCTAATTCTGTAGGCAAAATGAGTGACAAGTTAAGGATCAATGTGAACGATGTTGAAATTAAGCCCAAATACGTTTTGTACGGGATTAGTACATCAAACAAGCGCCTCTACAAGAGATATTCGGATTTTTGGAAACTAAAGACACAATTAGAGAGGCAAGTCGGGAGTACCATCCCATATGATTTCCCTGAGAAGCCCGGTGTATTGGACAGGGTGTGGCAAAGAAGATATGACGATCCAGAAATGATTGACGAAAGACGCATTGGACTAGAGAGGTTTCTCAATGAATTATATAACGATCGTTTTGATTCTCGATGGAGAGACACAAAAATTGCACAAGACTTCCTGCAGTTGTCGAAGCCAAATGTTTCTCAAGAAAAGTCACAAGAGCGTCAAGAGATTGCTGACGAAGTGGGATGGGATGAGATGATACGAGATATTAAATTGGATTTAGATGAAGGAAGTGATGGCTCGCCCAGCGTGCGTGGAGCACTAAGGGCACGCACGAAGCTCCATAAGTTACGGGAGCGACTAGAACGAGATGTGCAAAAGAGGTCCCTTCCAAGCACCGAAGTGACTCGTCGGGCTGCTCTATTGAGATCGTTACTCAAAGATTGTGATGATGTTGGTGCGGCAAACATTGCTCAGGATCGGGGACGACTTCTGGGGGTCGCCACGAGTGAAACCTCTCCAACCACCAATGTTCAGGGAAGAACCAACAACGATTTGCAACAGGGCCAGATGCAAATGGTACGCGATCAAGAACAAGAATTGGTTGCATTGCACCGGATTATCCAGGCTCAGCGTGGACTGGCCTTGGAGATGAACGAAGAGCTGCAGACACAAAATGAGCTGCTAACAGCCCTCGAAGATGACGTCGACAACACAGGTAGGAGGTTACAAATAGCCAACAGGAAGGCAAGGAATTTTAACAACAGTGCTTAGATTATTGGATCCCACTCCGGGTTACGGCTCCTGGAAGTATATTCACTTCATACAAATAAAAAAAAAATGAAGATCGAATGAGCTGAAAAATTTTGGCGATGAGACGGAATGGTCAGAGCAGAGCAAGGCAAAAGAAACCGTTATGTCGTTTACTGCACCATCAGATCCCGTGAATAGACCGACGAAAGTGAAGGTATCACAGTTGTGTGAGCTGTGCCATTCAAGGAAGGCTCTCATTAGAAGACCCAAGAATTTGTCTAAACTTTGTAAGCAATGCTTCTGCCTTGTGTTCGAGACGGAGATCCATAACACTATTGTAGCGAATAATCTGTTTCAAAGGGGAGAAAGGATAGCCGTGGGAGCCTCTGGTGGTAAAGACTCTACGGTGTTGGCGCATATGCTGAAGCTTTTGAATGACCGCTATGATTACGGCATTGAGATTGTACTGTTGAGTATTGACGAAGGAATCGTCGGATACAGAGACGATTCCTTGGCCACAGTAAGGAGAAATCAACAGCAGTATGGGCTACCCCTTGAGATTTTCTCCTTCAAGGACCTGTATGACTGGACAATGGACGAGATTGTGTCCGTTGCTGGGATAAGAAACAGTTGCACGTATTGCGGTGTTTTCAGAAGACAATCATTGGATCGTGGTGCTGCAAAGCTGGGCATATCGCATGTTGTCACCGGCCACAATGCAGACGATATGGCTGAGACGGTACTAATGAATATTCTACGTGGTGACGTGGCAAGATTAGAAAAATCGACTGCGATTATCACACAAAGTAGCGGTTCACCCATCAAGAGATCAAAACCATTTAAATATTCTTATCAAAAGGAAATTGTCCTGTATGCACACTATATGAAGCTGGATTACTTTTCCACTGAGTGTACCTATGCGCCAGAGGCGTTTAGAGGCACTGCGAGGGAGTACATGAAGAACCTAGAAGCAGTGAGACCCAGTTGCATCATAGACATCATCCAAAGTGGGGAAAATTTGGCATTGAAGGCCAAAAAATCTAACGCTAAGAAGAGAGTCGTGAAGTTTGTTGACGGCAATAGATGTACAAAATGTGGATACCTGTCGTCGAATAACATATGCAAGGCATGCATGTTGCTGGAGGGTCTGGAGAAGAGCAGAGCCCAGGTGGCGATCGAGAATGACACTTCTGTCGATGGCGCAGCCTTGAAGCTGAGAGCTCTGGAGAAACTCAGCTTCTGATATATATGTATATATATGGCTCACAGTATAAGAATGCAATGTAACATAATATAATATAATATAGTACGGCGCGCCTTCCATAAGAACGCGCAACACAATAAAGACAAATAAATAAATCAGTTATAAAGCTGGCCATTACAGGGTACGTGTTGGAAAGGGAGGGAAAGCGTGGTGATAAGGAGCGAACCAAGCACATTGTTTTCCAAGAATGAGTAACGAAGATTACGGATACGATTACGATTATTTATTTAAGATAGTTCTTATCGGCGACTCCGGTGTGGGTAAATCGAATCTGTTGTCGAGATTTACAACCGATGAATTCAACATTGAATCTAAATCTACGATTGGCGTGGAATTCGCTACAAGAACCATTGAAGTTGAAAACAAGAAGATAAAAGCGCAGATTTGGGACACGGCGGGTCAAGAACGTTACAGGGCCATCACCTCTGCGTATTACCGTGGTGCTGTAGGTGCCCTTATAGTGTATGATATAAGCAAATCAAGCTCATACGAAAATTGCAACCACTGGCTTACCGAACTAAGAGAGAATGCAGATGACAACGTGGCTGTTGGGTTGATAGGAAATAAATCAGATCTGGCTCATCTAAGAGCAGTACCAACGGATGAAGCGAAAAATTTCGCAATGGAAAACCAAATGTTATTTACTGAGACAAGTGCTTTAAATAGTGACAATGTAGATAAGGCATTTAGAGAACTAATCGTAGCCATTTTCCAAATGGTAAGCAAACATCAAGTAGACTTAAACGGGTCTGGTACCAACAACACGGGCTCTAACAGCGGTCCAAAAGGCCCTACCATCAGCTTAACACCGGCACCAAAAGAAGATAAGAAGAAAAAATCCAGCAACTGTTGTTAAATTTTGTGCCCTAGAAAGGTCGCATGGTTTCATGCATATTCTGCCTACATAAATCCGTTAATAATGCTTTTATAAATATAATCAAGTACATATACCTTTTCAAGTTATTTATTACAAACCCTCATCGCACACAGGAAAAAAAGTATAAACATACATGCGCCTCCAAAATTAGCACGTTCAACTTTCCTGACGCCCGCATTTTGGGATAGCCGAAGATAAGGATATGATTTTCTTTTACGATCCTAATATTTCGTCGTTGTGCAGTCTCAAACACGCGTGTATGTCCTTTCCGCAGGCATGAGCAACGTTGGACGGTTTTGTAACCGTCCGGATTATCTTCCAATTATTCAATCTGCTCGCTCTGCTCGCTCTGTGTATTTCCACGTACCTGCCCGGGTACAATTTTCGTCATGGTTTATATTGGAAGTTTTTCCGAAATTGCGGGTTTTGAAGGTTTATCCGAGAAGACGTGAGGGGTAAGCAGGAGAAGGAAGGCTATTTTACGCACGCAAGGGTAGGTACGAGAATGATTCAATATTCTGTTGGCAATTTTTTTTGTTTTTTTTTGGTTATTTTTTTTTATATTGGCCCATTAACCTTTAATATCATTATTTTTTGAATCTACATCAAAGCGTGTTTCGGGATACAAACTCGCTCGATACAGTAATGCGTTTTATTTACGGAAATTACCGTTCTCGGTTACAAGAAAGTAAGAAAAAATCAGCTCTCGCCTTCTCCTTCCCCCACTTGTAAAAACAAAAAAGTATAATATGGTTTATGGCCCCTAAGACAGGCCTTGTTGAGCATGGCCTATACTTTCCATAATGATAGCTTTATGGAAACGTGTTTGGATATGTAAAAACGATAAGCACGATGGCAAACGATGGTCTTCGCTGAGCGGATTTACGAGCGACCATCATCCCCACGGTATCACCCAAAGAGCTGTGGCGATGTGCTGTAGTTGCCCTACCGCCCCTGCGGAGCTTGTGTCAACCAACTCTCCCCTTTCCCCATTGATGTTAACGTATTATGAGAATTAATAGTTGATAGGCTCATACGAAGAAGAAAAAAGCCGGGATAAGAAACCCCGCCTCCACTTTTTTGGCTCATCCGAAAATTTATCCGCGGAGACATCCGCGGAGCACCCGCAAAACTGAGGTTATAACTTTAAATTATATGCCGCTGAGAAAAATCCCGTACGAGGATACGGCAAATAATCCGTTCGAGAAAGTTTTTCCGAGAATCATTCCCGCTCGAAAGTGTTTCTTGTATATAAGTGATTGGGAAACCCGTTTATAATGCGAAGTACCTTAAGATCTGCCTATCGAATTGTGTGCTTGTCCTTGTATCTCTGCCATTGCGTAGCTTATCTTGTATATTAATTGGATTTTAACTAACGCTAAGATTGTTGACCTCGAGAACAGACAAAACAAAGCACATAAAAGAAAAAAAAAAATAAAGAATGCCTAAAAAGCAAACCAGTTTCCCAGTAGATAACGAAAACAGACCTTTTAGGTGTGATACCTGTCACCGTGGTTTCCATCGGTTAGAACATAAAAAGAGACACTTGAGAACGCACACTGGAGAAAAGCCTCATCATTGCGCATTTCCTGGCTGTGGGAAAAGCTTCAGTAGAAGCGACGAACTGAAAAGGCACATGAGAACGCATACAGGACAATCTCAAAGGAGATTGAAGAAAGCCAGCGTACAAAAACAGGAGTTTTTGGCTGTGAGCGGAATTCCTACCATTGCATCGGGGGTGATGATCCATCAACCAATACCGCAAGTCCTACCAGCAAATATGGCTATAAACGTCCAAACTGTTGGTGGTGGTAACATTATACACGCACCCAATGCGGTTCATCCCATGGTGATACCAATCATGGCCCAACCAGCCCCCATTCATGCCTCTGCTGCATCTTTCCAGCCCGCGGCTTCTCCCATGCCAATCTCTACATACACTCCAGTTCCATCGCAATCATTCACTTCCTTCCAGAGTTCTATTGGCTCCATACAGTCAAATAGTGACGTTTCGTCTATCTTCTCGAACATGAACATTCGTGTAAACACTCCTCGCTCTGTGCCAAACTCTCCGAATGATGGATATTTACACCAGCAACATATCCCACAGCAGTATCAGCATCAAACCGTTAGCCCTTCTGTTGCTAAGCAGCAGAAGACTTTTGCAAGTTCTCTTGCATCTGCATTATCTACCTTACAAAAAAGAACGCCTGTAAGTGCCCCCTCCACTACTATAGAATCACCATCTTCGCCAAGTGATTCGAGTCATACCTCTGCGTCCAGCAGCGCTATCTCCTTACCTTTCAGCAATGCTCCTTCTCAACTTGCCGTGGCCAAAGAACTTGAGTCCGTCTATCTAGATTCTAATAGGTACACCACCAAGACTAGGAGGGAAAGAGCCAAGTTCGAAATTCCTCAAGAGCAAGAGGAAGATACAAACAACAGCAGTAGCAGTAGCAGTAACGAGGAGGAGCACGAATCGCTTGATCATGAATCCAGCAAAAGCAGGAAGAAGTTGTCAGGCGTAAAATTGCCGCCTGTACGTAACCTACTGAAACAAATCGATGTTTTCAATGGTCCTAAAGGAATTTAACCTTTACGGTGCCCCTTTATTACCATTTTTCCCTCTAACGAACTGTCACGAAACAAAACTAGCATATAACGCGTACTTACATAGATAGATTAAATAGATAGCCATGCATATCATTAACCAGCATCTTCATGGATAACATGTTTACCTATGCAAATTGCGGCCGGCATGTGTTTTATATTGCTCCCTTGGACCGAGTAACGATTTACCTTGCGTTTTCGGATCGTCAAAATCTTTAAGGGAAAGGATAAATACACACACAAGTACCATGGGTAAACGGAAAGTTTCTGAGACTTTTGTCCTTTTCTAAGAGTGCTGAGAGCAGTGAAGTTTCTATGGGCACTACGACAAGTCATCCAGCCCAAAAAAAGCAAGCAACAAGAAAGTGTCGTACACCTATTATGAATGGGGCTAGTGAAAAACCTAGTAAAGCTCAAGGCTTGGAGCCGCAAGAAATGGATGCTGTGAGCAAGAAAGTTACTGAAATGAGTTTAAATGACTGTTCAGGCTCCAACAACGCACTGCAGTCTTCGAGGGAGGGATCTATTACAAAGAAAAAATCCACATTGTTGTTACGTGATGAGGACGAGCCCACTATGCCAAAGTTATCTGTCATGGAAACTGCTGTAGACACTGAATCTGGGTCTTCCTCTACTAGCGATGATGAAGAGGGAGACATTATTGCCCAGACGACAGAGCCCAAGCAAGATGCCAGTCTAAATGATGACCGCTCACCCCCTTCTTCGCCCACACAGCAAATACGCAGCAAAGAAAATTCGGAAGATCCAAGTGAAATCAAGAGCACATTGATGGTACCTGTGGAGATTAAGTGGCAGCAAGGCGGTTCAAAAGTTTACGTGACAGGCTCATTCACCAAATGGAGGAAGATGATCGGTTTAATACCAGATTCTAACAAGAATGGGTCGTTTCATGTTAAACTAAGGCTGCTTCCAGGCACACATAGATTCAGATTTATAGTGGACAATGAGCTTAGAGTTAGTGATTTCTTGCCTACAGCAACGGATCAGATGGGAAACTTCGTCAATTACATAGAAGTCAGGCAGCCAGAAAAGAAACCAACTGACGGAAAGAAAAAGTCCAAAAAAGCATATTCTATGCAACCTCCCACCAGCGATCGATCCTCGATTGCCCTACAAATTGGTAAGGATCCGGACGATTTTGGTGACGGTTATACAAGGTTTCATGAAGATCTTTCCCCCAAACCTCCATTAGAATATACAACAGACATTCCCGCTGTGTTCACTGACCCATCTGTAATGGAGCGTTACTATTATACTTTGGACCGTGAGCAAAGTCACAATGATACGTCATGGTTAACACCGCCCCAATTGCCTCCTCAGTTGGAAAATGTTATCTTGAATAAGTACTATGCCACACAAGACCAATTCAACGAAAACAACTCAGGCGCCCTTCCCATTCCGAATCATGTAGTGCTTAATCACCTGGTTACTAGTAGCATTAAACATAACACCCTTTGTGTAGCCTCCATTGTTCGATACAAACAGAAGTATGTCACGCAGATTCTTTATACACCCATAGAGTCCTCTTAATTCGGCCTTCCCACGCTTAAACGCCTATTTTCTTGTAGATATTTTTGAGAGTCATGGGCGCTGATTCCTATTCCTGGTCTAGTGTAAGCAGAGATGTAAAAGCATATAAACGTAAATGATCTAGTAATAGCGTTCAAGCATTTCGATGCTTATTGTTATCACATACTACGATACAGCTACCCGGAAGTCGCGTGACCTTTTTTTTCGGAAAATGAGAATCGCCACTTTTTTGAAATGAAAGAATATTGAAATTTTAATACTAGCAGGAATAGGAAGAAAAAGTATCAAAGAGAATTACCGGACTAAAAAGTCGAAAAAGTTCAGCTGTTCCAACCTTACTCTGTTCTGATATTGCGCCTTTTTCGAACCGGCATCATATATTCAAGTCAATATGGAAGAACTGAATATTAATTTTGACGTATTCAAGAAGAGGATTGAATTGTTGTATTCCAAGTACAATGAGTTTGAAGGTTCCCCAAATTCGCTGCTATTCGTTTTGGGTTCCTCCAACGCTGAAAACCCGTATCAGAAGACAACCATATTGCATAATTGGTTACTGGGTTACGAATTCCCGGCTACTTTGATTGCATTAGTTCCCGGAAAGGTTATTATTATCACCAGCTCCGCCAAGGCCAAGCATTTACAAAAGGCAATTGACCTATTTAAAGAGCCTGAAAGCAAAATTACGCTGGAATTATGGCAAAGAAACAATAAAGAAGCAGAACATAATAAGAAGTTATTCGATGATGTTATTGCTTTAATCAATAGTGCTGGTAAAACAGTTGGTATACCTGAAAAGGACTCTTACCAAGGCAAATTTATGACCGAATGGAACCCAGTATGGGAGGCGGCGGTGAAGGAAAACGAATTCAATGTCATTGATATTTCACTGGGTCTTTCTAAAGTTTGGGAAGTGAAGGATATCGACGAGCAAGCGTTCCTGTATGTTTCCAGTAAAGGGTCCGACAAATTCATGGACCTTTTATCCAATGAAATGGTTCGCGCAGTCGATGAGGAGTTAAAAATTACCAATGCTAAGTTGTCAGACAAAATTGAAAATAAAATTGATGATGTCAAATTTTTGAAGCAATTAAGTCCCGATTTAAGCGCATTATGCCCACCAAGTCACAAATTCAACTTTGATTTATTGGATTGGACTTATTCACCTATCATTCAATCGGGGAAGAAGTTCGATCTTAGAGTTTCTGCCCGTTCCACCAATGATCAGCTCTACGGCAACGGTTGTATTTTAGCCTCATGTGGTATCCGTTATAATAATTATTGTTCTAATATTACTAGGACTTTTTTGATCGATCCGTCTGAAGAAATGGCTAATAACTACGATTTTTTACTAACGTTGCAAAAAGAGATTGTAACCAACATTTTAAAGCCCGGCCGTACACCACAAGAAGTTTATGAATTAGTAATAGAATACATTGAAAAATCCAAACCTGAACTAGTACCCAATTTCACCAAAAACATTGGCTCACTAATCGGCCTCGAATTTAGGGATTCTAACTTTATATTAAACGTCAAGAATGATTATCGCAAAATCCAACGTGGTGATTGCTTCAATATTTCGTTCGGTTTCAATAATTTGAAAGATTCTCAAAGCGATAACAACTATGCTTTACAACTAGCTGATACGGTTCAGATTCCACTGGATGAAACTGAGCCACCACGGTTCTTAACAAATTACACTAAGGCTAAATCTCAAATATCATTTTATTTCAATAACGAAGAAGAAGATAACAATAAGAAGAAACCTTCACCAGCTACTAAGGTTCCTAGTAAACCAGACAGAAATTCTAAAATTTTAAGAACGAAGTTACGTGGTGAAGCTCGTGGTGGTGCCGAAGACGCTCAAAAGGAACAAATTCGTAAAGAAAATCAAAAGAAACTGCACGAAAAATTGGAGAAAAATGGGTTATTGAGATTTAGTGCTGCTGATGCCAATGGCCCAGATAGCGAACCTCGTCAATACTTCAAAAAATATGAATCCTATGTTCGGGATTCACAATTACCAACTAATATTCGTGATTTAAGAATCCATGTTGACTGGAAAAGCCAAACAATTATTTTACCCATTTACGGTAGGCCAGTCCCATTTCATATAAACTCATATAAGAATGGTTCTAAGAACGAAGAAGGCGAGTATACGTATTTACGTTTGAACTTTAACTCACCAGGTTCTTCTGGTGGTATTTCTAAGAAAGTTGAAGAATTGCCGTACGAGGAATCAGCGGACAATCAATTTGTACGTTCAATTACACTAAGGTCTAAAGATGGTGACCGCATGAGTGAAACTTTCAAACAAATTGCCGATTTGAAAAAAGAAGCCACAAAGAGAGAGCAGGAACGTAAAGCACTTGCTGATGTCGTTCAACAGGACAAATTGATTGAAAATAAAACAGGAAGAACAAAAAGACTGGACCAGATTTTTGTTAGGCCAAATCCTGATACAAAGCGTGTCCCAAGTACAGTCTTCATTCATGAAAATGGTATCAGATTCCAATCTCCACTGAGAACCGATAGCAGAATAGATATACTATTCTCGAACATCAAAAATCTAATTTTTCAATCTTGTAAAGGTGAACTAATTGTCGTCATCCATATTCATTTGAAAAATCCGATTTTAATGGGAAAAAAGAAAATACAAGATGTCCAATTTTACCGTGAAGCCTCTGATATGTCCGTTGATGAAACTGGAGGTGGAAGACGTGGCCAATCCAGATTTAGAAGATATGGTGATGAGGATGAGCTAGAACAAGAACAAGAAGAAAGAAGAAAACGAGCCGCGCTCGATAAAGAGTTTAAATATTTTGCAGACGCAATTGCAGAAGCATCAAATGGTTTATTGACTGTAGAAAATACATTTAGAGATTTGGGTTTCCAGGGTGTTCCAAATAGATCGGCAGTTTTCTGTATGCCAACTACAGATTGTTTGGTTCAATTGATTGAACCACCATTTTTGGTGATTAACCTGGAGGAAGTCGAAATCTGTATTTTAGAAAGAGTTCAGTTTGGCTTGAAGAACTTCGACATGGTTTTTGTTTATAAAGATTTTAACAAACCCGTTACGCATATCAATACAGTTCCGATTGAATCTCTAGATTTCTTGAAGCAATGGTTAACAGATATGGATATTCCTTACACTGTCTCGACCATCAATTTGAATTGGGCCACCATTATGAAGTCATTACAAGATGATCCCTATCAGTTTTTCTTAGATGGTGGTTGGAACTTTCTGGCTACCGGCTCAGATGATGAAGCATCTGATGAAAGTGAAGAAGAAGTTAGTGAATATGAGGCTTCTGAAGACGACGTAAGTGATGAAAGTGCGTTCTCTGAAGATGAAGAAGGATCTGAGGTGGACGACGATATTAGCGGTGATGAAAGTGAAGATTATACTGGTGACGAAAGCGAGGAAGGTGAGGATTGGGATGAATTAGAGAAAAAGGCTGCTAGAGCAGATAGGGGTGCAAACTTTAGAGATTAGACTTTATGAAACTTGCCGGGTTCATCAAACAATTTTTTAATACAACATAAAAACCATATGTATCTGAAAAATAATAATGGTACTTATGAATAGTATTTATCAATGCTACAAGGGATGAAAATTGACTGAAAATGCTCACTTGACGGCCAAAGTCATATAATGTTTGCGTAATAAAAGATACACCATTAAAGATGAACATAATTTGATATAAAAGTATATAAATTGAAAAGACAGTTTCAATCATTTTATTTCCTACATTTATCTATTTCCTGTAATCGACAATTTTAAAATTGGAAAATATCCTCAAAAATAACAAGAAAAATATAGAATTCATAAGGTCTTTGTTATTAGCATTTTGAAACCCCCTCAGATAATCAAAAATTCTAAAAATAAAGTAATGACAGTAGAGTAAAACACGATATAGTACAGTAAACGATTTAATTATTTTATCTACACCCTAAAATCCTGTGGTTTGTATGTTCATCGCACTGTTCATCAGCATCAAAGGTTGGCCATCTTTACGCTCTTCATTAGATCCAGACTTTTCAACAAGTTCTTCGGTAATTTTCCTAATGGAATCGTTCTGCTCTTTCTTTATGGAGATTTCAAATGGCTTAATGTAGTCTTCCAAAGAGTTCATCCATGATATTTCTAAGACAAATTCAAACCTCACTAAATTGTAGGCAGCATATAGCAATGCAACAAAGGCTTCTTTGTTACCGGTTTCAACGAAATAAGTAATTAGACCCTCTACTACTTTCGGATCCTGAGAGATCGCGGCGGTTTCAATAGCGTCCTTCCATAGTTTTTCTTCCTTCAAGATTGAAAGACTCTTCGCCCACTTCTTATTTCTACGGTATAACAAAGCAGCTATTTTCTTGAAAAAAATTAACTTATGAGACTCCAAACGAGAAGCCAATCCCAACTGGTCAAATTTGTCGTATGAATCAACAGCATCTTGTAAAGCTTTGTAATCTTCTTCTTCAATCATCAGATCGTGGTAGGCTTGGTTAACAACTGAGTTATTCTTTGGTAAAACATTGATCAAAAATGGTTTGATCAAAGGCAAGTTGTCGGATTTAGAGAAAATTTTAACAGTTCTTGGAATATCTAGTCTCGGCGTCAATGCGGTCAAAAGGTCGACCAGTAATGATGGATGGAATTTGACGTAAAAATTGATAGCCTTGTAATAAATCTCTAAGTTAGAAACTTTGACAACGACTTCCTTGAAGTAAGCGTGATCCAAGTCTTTAGTAGATTTTTCGATTAGCGTTAAAGCAGCATTATCCCATTCATCGTAGTGAGCGTACAAAAATACCAATTCCGACCATAGGTGAGCTTGTTCAACTGCTCTAATAACTTTCGGAATATTTATTCTGGACCAGAATAACTTCAAGTGTTCGAAGGTCTTGTCTGGTTCATATTTTGAATACAAAATGGCCAATTCAGTGAACATGCCCATATGAGCTCTTTCTAGTCCTAAACCAGCTTCAAACAATGAAATCAGTTCTTCAAAGTAGCCATTTGATTCATATCTTTCAACTAGTTCATCTAATTCCTCAGCGTGAACGATCAAGTTCAGGCCACAAATTTGAGCTAACTTGAATTCTTTCTTTTCAATACAAGCATCGTTAACAAGTTTCCAAACTTTAATGTTTGAGGCCTTTCTAGCAGTGTCCACAGCAGCCTGATAATCATCTAAGTAAACCAAGGTAGAAGCAAGCTTGGAGTAGTTAGAAACAGCAGAATAACATAATCTGGCTGCTTTATACTCCTTATTCTCGAATAGTTTATCACCAACATGATCTAAGTTTGCCACATTGGAACCTGCCAACAAGTTTTCAATTTCATGAATCTTGTTTAGTTCTGCGTAAGCCAGGATTAAAGCGCCGTCGATCTTTGGTTCCTTTAAAGTCTTTCTAGCCATTAGTAAGTATGGAACCAATTCTTCATATTTATCGGCTTGTTCAGCAATATCAATCACATTTTCGTAATTCGATGGATCTTCTGCTTTAATATATGACTCAATAGCATCCGGGATTCTTAATCCATCTAACTGAGCGGTACCAATTTGAGACCATAATTCAGGGGTATTGATTTTATCAGCGTAAGCAGCAGCTCTATCTAAAGACATGATATCTTCAATTAAAACCTTTAAAGCTTTACCGTACATTTCATGTTTGTCATAGATTTCAAAAGCTTCCTCCTTCAAATCGTGCTCAATACATAATGGAGCAATTTCATCGGCGTCGTAGTTATCTAATTTCTCAATATAGCTGGAAACCTTAGTTGGTTCATATTTAATGGCAGACAATAATAACAACCCCTGTAAGGCTACATTTTCGTTGAAAGGAGAAGGTTCCAATATGATTTTTTCTAACAACTCAATTAGTTCCAGTTTTAAGCCATTGGTCATGAATGCCTGAACGGTCAAAGAAACAGGTTCAGGATCAGTTAATTCAGGGATACCGACGGAGATGACCGAATCAATCAATTGCCTTCTATGAATATTTTCTGAATTCAAAACTTTATTCCACAATTCAAGATCGGAACGTTTTAACAAGTATCTTGCTTGGTACTTGTACATGCTGTTTTCATTGGTGATTCTAATTAAGTCGTCATCATTTTGACCCTTTTCATACGCGATATATGCAAGGTAGGGATCTCTTTTTTCACAGTAATGACCAACATCTAAAGTATCATATTGATCATTCTCCTTCAAAAACTTTTCAGGTGAATTATTGGAATCAATATAGATTTTTGCCAATGCATTGTAGACAGCTTGGTCTTGAATACCTTGACTCAAACTCTGTTCTAGGAAAGGTAGCAGTATTTTTAGTCTATTTCTCTTTTCAACTTCAGTAGTCAACTCATCAATGGGCACTTGACCTAAGACGGATTGTAGTAAATTTTGAATAAATGCCTCATCACAGTCCATATCTAGTAATGCACCCACAACTTGGGCAGTCTTGGTAGGGTTAACTTGCTGCACGTAAGTTTCAATAAATTTTAAGTTTTGTGATTTGTACAAATACAGAATCATCTCATGAACAAAATCGAAACGGTCGCAAACTATAACAAGAGGCAGTTGGTCTTCTAAATTGGCATCTTTTAAGAAATTCTTAACTCTTTCTGGATCATAAACATTGTTGTCCTTCACAATTCTTTCAATTTCTCTGTATTGCTTCATTTTAGCAGCAGCTTCAATGTACTTGTAAACGACGTCTTTATCTTCAGTTAAGTTGACTAGAGAGGCTAAGTAGTAGTACAAACCTTCTGTAGCATTGTAATCTTCGAATAATTTGATTAAAGTAGAAGGGCCAATCAAGTCAGAGAATTTAGTGGCCACTTGTACTACAGTTTGGATATTGGCCTGAATATTGTTATCCATTAAGGCTTTTAAGCACGCTAAAGATTGTTCAACGTTCAACTTACCAAAATATGCGACTAACCAATCGATAGGCAATGCATTTGTGTGGACAACGCATCTCTTGATATCTTTGATGTCCGTATAATTTTCTAAAGCTCTCTGATATAGCCCCGCCTTCTCGGATAAAGAGGCAATGGTTGGTTTATCATAATGAGAGAAGATATTGTTTCCCAATATGGCGTCAGCGACTTGAGGTGCGTGAAGCAGATTGACTTCAAGAACACGAGTTTGCAAGTGACCTTGGTCTGGGGTATCTCCTTTCAACGCATCCAACAGTAGAGAGGTACCTTGTTGAATATGGTTCTGGGAAAAGAATAGATCTGCGATTTTTTCTATGTCGATTTGAGAGGCAGTTTCTGGATTTTGCAGTAGAGATACGGCAAATTCAGAAGCTCTGTCTGGTGATGATCTAATTAAAGAAGAAATCAGCACCAAAAAGTTAGGTTGATATCCAACCTTTTGGCAGTAAGGGATAATTTTTTCAAACTGTTGCAATTCTGCCAGGCAAGATATAACTTTTGCATGGGCACCTGCTCTTAAGTAACAAGCTAGCGCTAAAGTAGTGTCAAAAGGTTTAACGATGTCACCCAATTCTTCTGAACATTCTAGTTTATCTTCCTTTAGCCATTTTTCAAACAGTTGCTTTCTGTCTTGTTGTAGAACCGGTCTGGCCAATTCAATAGTTTCCTCTTTATTCAATTTCCCTTTATCTAATAGCGTTGAAAAATACAGCAGGATAGGAGAAATAGCACCTGGAGGTGCTTGAATGTTTTTCAATCTGTTGATGGTGTTTTGGTTCCTCAAAGAAGTGGAAGAAGCTGCAACTTTAGCTGCATTTTGATAATCATTTTGTAACAATAATGATTCAAACTGTTTTTGAAATAAATCATCTGCACCTGGTAAGCCACCTCTTGTAGCGACGGTCAAGGCCAGTGCTACGTTGGATAATTTGTTCAAGATGTATGGAACAATCTGAGATGTAGAAATCTCTACTGCCAAAACTTGACCTTTCTTGTTAATGCATGCAATGCCATTCTCGTGATTGTATGGAGCTGCAGTAAACACAGATTCTGCTGTAATTCTATTAACAAATAAATTGGTACCAGTTTCTAATTCGTACAAATGGATGAAACCATATTTAGTTAATAGGTAAATTATGCCGTATTTCTCAGACACTTGAACAGCGATTGGAAAATCATTTGTTGCATCTGGTGGAAAGAAAATATCGGTGGTCTTCTTTTGATATTGAGATGGCAAAGAAGCATCGTGATCAATCTCGATAATTCTTAGTTCGCCAGCGCCGGTGGTGGCATTTCTGTTACCAGTAACGAAAACTTGTACCGGGGTCGAGCCATTACCCTCTAGTAATATATTAGTGAAGATAGCAACATGACCGTCGATAGCTTGGGAAATGTTACGTTGCTTGGAGAACAATTGAATTCTACCAGCGATACGGCCATTTTCTTGTAAGATACCAACAACAGCGAACCAGTCAAGGTTTTTGTTAGCCACGAAATTGATAATTTGAGTATTGTTCAAGTTGGCGTGTCTCAAGGTGAGCAATTGAGGCTTTGCGTTTACGTTGCCATCAAAGACGTTCGAGGTCAGTATTGATCTTGCGGTGACGAAACCTAAAGTGGTTTCACTCAACCATCTCCAAAAAATGACCGGTTCATCTAAAGTAAAAGACTTTAGCTTGCTCTTAGTTTCCAAATTAAATATCTGTACGATAGTGCCGTTCGCTCTTACGGAAATAACCATCTGAGAGGGATGCATGATAGCAGAATCACCACCCATATTTTTCCGTGTAACCTCATTGCCTTTAGTCAAATCCACGATTGCAACAGAGTTTGTACCATCCTTTGTTTCTCTAACAGTGACGAAGTGGTCACTTTCGAAAGTGGTTGACCTGAAGTCGAGGAATTGAGGGGAAATTCCTAAGGACGTCAGATCGACCAATTCGGTAAATTCAATGGGTAGGTCACTCATTGGTTAGAACTTTCGTGATAAATTATTTTTATAGTTGATTTTCTTCTTTCTCTCTCAACTCTGATCAGGATTGTCGAGCTTTTAATAAGATACTCTAGATACCTAAACAAGATATCTCCTTTTTTCTGTAGATTCCTTTAGTTCCACTTTTTGCTTTTCTTAATTCTCTTTGTTTTTATTCCTAGCGACGAAATATGCGAAATCTCGACCAAAAAAAAAGGGGGAGGGTAATAAATTCAGACCTATATTTCTTTTACTTATAACTAAAATACCCTATTTATTTTTATTGCAGACCTATCTATATCACATATGGGCCCTGACACATTTTCAAAACCTAAATTTACGGTTTTAGCTAATTAAACTCCGAAAATGAAAGAAGTTCGGTCATTAGCGGCTAATAGCCGTTGGGGTAAAGCTATTACAAGCAAGCAGTTAAGCGAAAGTTGCTATTGTCAAACTAAAGTGTTCATACATTGGAGTCTGTAAAAGTAGTTTGTAAAGTTCTAAGCTGTAAAGGTTATTTAAACAACGTGAACAAGTCTGGAAGTTTTCCTTATTCTGTTAATCTTCACTAATATTCGCTCCCCTTTTTTGAATACACCACTTGACACTTATAGGTATCAGAGAAAGAAAGAAAATAAAAGAAGTTAGTACTGCGAAATGACAAGACGTACAACTATTGATCCTGATTCGGTAGTATTGAACCCTCAGAAATTTATTCAGAAGGAAAGAGCAGACTCCAAAATCAAGGTTGATCAAGTTAACACATTTTTAGAGTCATCCCCAGAAAGAAGAACTTTGACGCACGCCCTAATAGACCAAATAGTGAATGATCCCGTATTGAAGACTGACACGGACTACTACGATGCTACAAAATTGCAAGAAAGAGAAGTTACTGCAAAAAAAATAGCTAGGCTTGCTAGTTATATGGAGCACGATATCAAGACGGTCCGTAAGCATTTTCGCAACACTGATCTCATGGAAGATTTGCAGGCAAACGATCCAGAGAAAGCCTCGCCTTTAACTAACAGGGACCTCTCTATATTCGATAAGAGGTTGTCACTGGTGGCAAACATCGATCCCCAATTAGGTACTCGCGTCGGTGTACACCTGGGACTATTTGGTAATTGCATCAAGGGCAATGGTACTGACGAACAAATTCGGTATTGGTTGCAAGAAAGAGGGGCCACTTTGATGAAAGGTATATATGGCTGCTTTGCAATGACTGAATTAGGACACGGCTCCAATGTGGCTCAGTTGCAGACCAGGGCTGTGTACGACAAGCAAAATGATACTTTTATTATTGATACGCCTGACCTAACGGCCACCAAATGGTGGATTGGTGGTGCTGCCCATTCTGCCACGCACGCTACGGTATACGCTAGGTTGATAGTTGAAGGTAAAGACTATGGTGTAAAAACATTCGTCGTTCCTCTGAGAGATCCTTCAACTTTCCAATTGCTAGCTGGCGTTTCCATAGGGGATATTGGAGCGAAGATGGGTCGTGACGGTATTGATAATGGATGGATCCAATTCAGAAACGTAGTTATTCCTAGAGAATTTATGCTAAGTAGGTTCACTAAGGTCGTCCGGTCTCCAGATGGTTCAGTCACCGTTAAAACTGAGCCACAACTAGATCAAATTTCTGGTTACAGCGCATTACTGAGTGGTAGAGTTAACATGGTTATGGATTCATTTAGGTTTGGCTCCAAATTTGCTATCATTGCAGTTCGTTACGCAGTGGGTCGCCAGCAATTTGCACCTAAAAAAGGTCTGTCCGAAACACAGTTAATTGACTACCCTCTTCATCAATATCGTGTTTTACCACAATTGTGTGTTCCATATTTGGTGTCACCTGTAGCTTTTAAATTAATGGACAACTATTATTCCACTTTGGACGAGTTATACAAGGCGTCGTCATCTGTGGATAAAGCTGCTCTGGTTACTGTTAGTAAGAAATTGAAGAATTTATTTATTGATAGCGCCAGCTTAAAAGCCACCAATACTTGGTTGATTGCTACATTGATTGATGAATTGAGACAGACTTGCGGAGGGCATGGGTATTCCCAATATAACGGATTTGGTAAAGGTTATGACGATTGGGTGGTTCAGTGCACATGGGAAGGTGACAACAACGTTTTATCTTTAACTTCAGCAAAATCAATATTGAAAAAATTTGTTGATTCAGCCACAAAAGGTAGATTTGACAGCACATTGGATGTGGACTCATTCTCATACTTGAAACCTCGGTACATAGGATCTGTGATTTCTGGAGAGACAAAGAGTAGTTTAAAGGAGTTGGGTGATTACACTGAAATTTGGTCTATCACTTTGGTCAAATTATTGGCGCATATTGGTACCTTAGTTGAAAAATCAAGAAGTATTGATAGCGTCTCTAAGCTTTTAGTCTTGGTATCCAAATTTCATGCCTTGCGTTGCATGTTGAAAACCTATTATGAGAAGTTAAATTCTCCTGGTGATTCTCATATCTCCGATGAAGCTACTAAAGAATCCTTATGGAATGTCTATAAGCTATTTTCCTTATACTTTATTGACAAACATTCAGGAGAATTGCAACAATTCAAGATTTTCACTCCCGACCAGATCTCTAAAGTGGTGCAGCCACAACTATTAGCTCTTTTGCCAATTGTGAGGAAGGACTGTATAAGTTTGACGGACTCCTTTGAACTACCTGACGCAATGTTGAATGCTCCTATCGGTTACTTCGATGGTGATATCTATCACAATTATTTCAATGAAGTTTGTCGCAATAACCCAGTGGAAGCGGATGGAGCAGGTAAGCCTTCCTATCATGCGCTTTTGAGTGGCATGCTCGGTAGAGGTTTCGAATTCGACCAAAAGCTAGGCGGTGCAGCAAATTCAGAAACTTTATCAAAAATAAACAAGTGAGCAGAGGTTTGCTGTTATTTTCTTCAAAGCCTCCGTTTTGCGACCTTGTTTCAAATTCAACTAGCGTCGCCAATTTTCAGACAAAAAAGTAACAAAAATCTGGAGAAAGGCCATATTATGTGCATAACGAAATTCTCTTTATCTATCTACATTTCTAATACTGTTTATATAACTACGACAGATTAATGACATGACTATATTTACTGAGTATGTGCTCCTAAAAAAAGGAAATATATGCCATCTCCTAGAATCGAACCAGGGTTTCATCGGCCACAACGATGTGTACTAACCACTATACTAAGATGGCAGGCATTTGTTGGATATACTTATGCATGTTTCAGTAATTGTAAAGTTAATATCTTAATACCGGAGGAGTAACTTCGTTCAAAATAAGAATTGTTGGAATGAGTGGTTCATTAACATCCGCATGAGTTGCTATAATGACAAATTGAATATTCGCATTGTATACTATGTTAATCTGCACCTTGAGAAGTGAGTGAATATTGAGATAATTGTTGGGATTCCATTGTTACTAAAGGCTATAATATTAGGTATACAGAATATACTAGAAGTTTTCCTCGAGGATATAGGAATCCACGAAAGGGAATCGATAGTTCTACATAGTGTTTTTACTTTATCTTCTTTTCTTTTATACGTTGTCATTCATTATCCTATAACATTATCAATCCTTGCATTTCAGCTTCCATTAGATTGGATGACTGTTTCTCAATCTTTATGCCATCCTCTTGCACCGCATATTATAATATGATATTAAATAGATGATACTAGAATTTCATTCCAACAATATTTTATTTCATCGAATGCTTTGACGCGCTAAAGCCCAGACCATTCAACATTCTCTTAAAATAACCCCGTAACGTATTTAAAGGAGCTGGATGTAGACTGATCTAACGCTATCACTTATCAATGTCCCGATTGCATGATTACCAATATTACCAACGCAGGTATATCGAAAGGTCGCAATTAAAGTGCCAGAATTCATACGAACTGTTACAATAGTGACTTATTATTTTTCCTCTCTAAATTATTAAGTGATCATATGAAGTAATCAGACGCAATACGTCATTGATGCTTCAGGATGGAGAATGACATTTGACCATGTGATAATTTGGGCGCAGTAAATTTGAAGATCTATTACTCGAACATGATAAGGTGGTTTTATATATAAGGATATGAGTCGTCACATTATATGTATGATAACTACCTTATCATGTTCAATTAATAGATCTTTAACTCTAATTCAGTACTATCTGCCCGTATAATATTTCATATTCTACAATTAGGTACAACAATACGTGAACGTATACGATGTAAACGTTTAGAATGTTACTATTGTAATGCAGGTGAACATTAATGACCACCGGTTCCAACAGGTATAACTCCATGTTATACAACCACAGCGGATCCCGGAGTAAATGGTGTCGCAGAACGGCTGAATAGTGCCTTATTATATGATTGTCGTATTCAACTGCAATGCAGTGGTCTGCTATATCATTTACGGTTTTCGGCAGTTGAATTTTCTACTAAAGTAAGAAACACATTGGCGTCACCAAAAAGACTGCAACACAACACGGCGGTTTAACAGGAATTGATATCAGTGCTTTACTATCTTCGGTCAACCTGTTATAATTATAACCCCGATTCGAAGATTCATCCTCGCGGCTTTAAAGAAAATGGTGGACACAACTATTGTGTTATGATGCAGGGCAACCAATTCAAATTGAACAACTCAACTATGACGCACGCACCTTTGATGATGATATCAATTGTTTATTTCTTCCAATAAGACAGAATGATCTTACGGTCATGACTTTCAATCCGATATGGAGCTGAATAGTTGATTCTTGTTCAGGCAAAAATGAGATCGATACAATTTTGATGATAATTTTTGCGGTTCCTGTGGCGAATAATTAGCCATCATCTTGAGAAATAGGTGAACATTGAAATAGTTGCTTCGATTTCATCTCCTAATAAAGGCGTTATTATCCGGTATACGAATACGGCAGGAATTCTCGAAAATTTGTTGATCCACAAATGGGTTGAGCAATTTACATGATAGTACTATTATTTTCTCTTGCGTTTTATGCGTTACCACACATTCATCCCATTACCTTATTTTAATCCTTGCGTTTTAGCGTTCACTATTTTACCGTTTATGTCATCTTCTCATACTGTATACAATACATTAGTAACATTGCTACTGGCCGATAAAAACAGTTGATTTTTATTCCAATATTAATAACATTTGTGTACTTGTTCTACTGCCGTTCTGTCGGTGTTTGGTATCCTCATCTAGGTGCGTCCATTAAATTTCCTTTTTAGGAAAAGCGCCTAAAAGGCGCTTCTTGAAGCTTTTTTTTCTTTCTTCAATCTACAATAATAACCAAATATTTCATATTTGAGTGATTTGCAGTGAGTATCATCCACTTCGCCCACTCGAGGATAGGAAAGACACTTCGGCAGAGGTTCAAACAAGTTTTTTAATGTCATCCCCATTTCCAGCTGACACACCAAGTAGTAATAGGCCTTCTAACTCCTCTCCGCCGCCATCGTCGATAGGTGCTGGCTTCGGGAGCAGTAGCGGACTTGATTCACAAATAGGCTCAAGGCTACATTTTCCAAGTTCTTCCCAACCGCATACCACCAATTCACAAACAGGTCCTTTTGTTAACGATTCCACTCAGTTCAGTTCTCAAAGGTTGCATACCGATGGTTCCGCAACTAATGATATAGAGGGTAATGAACCTGCCAGAAGCTTCAAAAGTAGAGCTCTGAATCACGTTAAGAAGGTTGACGACGTTACTGGTGAAAAAGTTCGCGAAGCGTTCGAACAGTTTTTGGAAGATTTTTCTGTCCAATCCACTGATACTGGTGAAGTCGAAAAAGTTTATAGAGCCCAAATTGAATTTATGAAAATATATGACCTAAACACCATTTATATAGATTATCAGCACTTATCCATGAGAGAAAATGGCGCTCTAGCTATGGCTATCTCGGAACAATATTACAGATTTTTGCCTTTCTTACAAAAGGGTTTGAGAAGAGTGGTAAGAAAGTATTCACCTGAATTGTTAAACACAAGCGACACCTTGAACAGATCTGGGGGTGATGAAGGTCAAGCAGACGATGACGAACAACAGGACGATGACATGAATGGGTCGAGTCTACCAAGAGATTCTGGGTCATCAGCCGCACCAGGGAACGGGACATCTGCCATGGCAACAAGGTCAATAACAACTTCTACATCACCTGAACAAACAGAACGTGTTTTCCAAATTAGTTTCTTCAATCTACCAACAGTTCACAGAATTCGTGACATTAGATCTGAAAAGATTGGATCATTAATGAGTATATCAGGGACGGTAACGAGAACATCCGAGGTCCGTCCAGAATTATACAAGGCAAGCTTTACATGTGATATGTGCCGTGCCATCGTCGATAACGTAGAGCAGTCCTTTAAATACACTGAACCGACATTTTGTCCAAATCCGTCATGTGAAAATAGAGCCTTTTGGACATTAAATGTTGCTAGGTCAAGATTTCTTGATTGGCAGAAGGTCAGGATTCAAGAAAACGCCAACGAAATACCCACAGGCTCCATGCCACGTACGCTGGACGTCATTCTTCGAGGTGATAGTGTTGAAAGAGCCAAGCCCGGTGACCGTTGCAAGTTTACTGGTGTGGAAATTGTAGTACCTGATGTTACGCAATTAGGGCTACCAGGTGTGAAGCCAAGTTCAACATTAGATACTAGAGGTATTTCGAAGACTACTGAAGGTTTAAACAGTGGTGTCACAGGATTACGCTCACTAGGTGTTCGCGATTTGACATACAAGATTAGTTTTCTGGCATGTCATGTTATCAGCATTGGCTCAAACATTGGTGCAAATAGTCCTGATACAAGTTCCAATAATCGAGAAACTGAACTCCAGATGGCTGCTAACTTACAAGCTAATAATGTATACCAAGATAATGAAAGAGATCAAGAAGTATTTTTGAACAGTTTGAGTTCAGATGAAATTAATGAACTGAAGGAAATGGTTAAAGATGAACATATTTACGATAAATTGGTCAAATCCATTGCTCCCGCCGTGTTTGGTCATGAAGCTGTAAAGAAGGGTATTTTACTTCAGATGCTTGGTGGTGTTCATAAGAGTACTGTAGAAGGGATCAAACTAAGAGGTGATATCAACATTTGCGTTGTTGGTGATCCTTCTACTTCTAAATCTCAATTTTTGAAATACGTAGTGGGGTTTGCGCCAAGATCAGTTTACACTTCCGGTAAGGCGTCATCGGCTGCTGGTTTAACAGCCGCAGTTGTGAGAGATGAGGAGGGAGGTGATTATACAATCGAAGCAGGTGCTCTAATGCTTGCTGATAACGGCATTTGCTGTATCGATGAATTTGATAAAATGGATATCTCGGATCAAGTTGCCATTCATGAAGCTATGGAACAACAGACCATCTCTATTGCCAAGGCTGGTATTCATGCGACTTTAAATGCAAGAACATCAATTTTAGCCGCAGCAAATCCGGTAGGTGGAAGATACAATAGAAAACTATCGCTGAGAGGTAATTTAAACATGACCGCGCCAATCATGTCAAGATTCGATTTATTCTTTGTTATTCTTGATGATTGTAACGAAAAAATTGATACTGAATTGGCATCTCATATCGTTGATTTACACATGAAAAGAGATGAAGCCATTGAGCCGCCATTCAGTGCAGAACAGCTACGTCGTTATATCAAATATGCACGTACTTTTAAACCAATTTTAACCAAAGAAGCCCGTTCATATTTAGTCGAGAAGTATAAGGAACTAAGAAAGGATGATGCTCAAGGATTTAGTAGGTCGAGTTATAGAATCACAGTTAGGCAGCTCGAAAGTATGATTAGATTATCAGAAGCTATCGCGAGGGCCAATTGTGTCGATGAAATTACTCCATCATTTATCGCAGAAGCTTACGATCTTTTGAGGCAAAGTATTATTCGTGTTGATGTGGATGATGTGGAAATGGACGAAGAATTTGATAACATAGAAAGCCAAGATCACCCCGCGTCTGGAAACAATGATAACAATGACGGTAATGGCAACAATGATCATGAAACGGAAGCGAGTGGAACAACGAGTGAACTGCCAGCAGATTCAGGTGAGGGACAAAGCGAAACTACAGCTCGTCCAGGTCCAAGCGAGAAAAAGAAAACAACGGTGACGTATGATAAATATGTGTCAATGATGAACATGATCGTTAGAAAGATTGCTGAGGTAGATAAAGAGGGTGCGGAAGAACTAACTGCTGTCGATATAGTCGATTGGTACTTGTTACAGAAGGAGAACGATTTGGGCTCATTGGCAGAATATTGGGAAGAGAGGAAGTTAGCGTTTAAAGTCATAAAAAGGTTGGTCAAGGATAGAATTTTAATGGAGATCCGTGGTACCAGACACAATTTAAGAGATGAGGAAAATGTGGAAAGTGAAACTAATAAAACTGTTTACGTTATTCATCCAAATTGTGAGGTCTTGGACCAATTGGAACCACAGGATTCCACCTAAGCCAGTGTGATCTAGAGATTTTTCATATCATCTTTTCGGTTCCTATTCACGTTGTAGATTTTTATTGTGTGCATTTTCTTATATATATATAAAGTTGTACTCTTAATGAAAAATAAAATATTATATTTAGTGTCCACTTCCTATCTTTCGGAAAAATAAAAACTTTTTCAAAATTAAAACAATATACACATACGTATAAATCTTATTTTGACCCTAATATATTCTTCCACTAAATTCACTTATTTATCTGGCAATCCCGAATTCTTCGTATATAGTATCACCCAATCTTTTCAAACCTTCAGTTAACTTTTCAGGAGAGACAGCAGCATAGGTACCTCTGAAGAAAATTATATTTGGGTTACTGACTTCTTTCGATTCAGCAGGTTGAGGAGGTTCCGTTTCACCTTCACTCTTAAACCAAGAACCGGGAACCACTAGAACACCACGTTCAATCACTTTGTGGTAAATACTCTGTTCTAACTGGTAAGGGTCTGAGTTGTATTTTGATTTAAACTCGGGGTGAATGGACGCGTCAATATTCACGGTGAAGAACATGCCTGCAATCGGTGGGTTGATGACAATCGCATCAGATTGTGGCAAATACTTGTGAAGGGCATCGATGGCACAATCACGCTTCAACGTGTACTCATGACGCAGACCAAGCAACCAGTCCAAGTAACCCTTTTGACCCCACCTGGATAGCGTGGCATTAACCAAAACTTGTGTAAAACCTGCTGGGGCTTGAATGGTCATTTCATGCAAACTCAAGTAAGACTTCAAAATCTTGGATGAACCTGTAATCCAACCCAATCTTGTCCCTGGGGCCAAAACTTTTGAAAATGAATCCATTCTAATGACACGACCTTCTGTATCCAAGGAAAGGAAAGTGTTTGCCAAAGATTTCAAAAATTCATCATGATCTTGCTTTGGAGAACTTTGTGCCTTCTCTCTTTCCTTCAAATCTCTGATGTAAGGATTCATTTGTAAGAAGTAGTAAGGTTCATCTTCTACGATTAGGAAGTCGTGCTTTTGGGCGATCTTGTAAATCGCCTCCTTTCTATGGTCTGCTATGGAGGTACCAGTTGGATTTTGGCCAGTTGGAATAGTGTATAATAACTTTGGTTTTGGAGCACCAGGCGTCCAGTTGTCCATGACTTTAGCCAGTTTTTCAGGAATGATACCATCAGCATCAATTGGCACAGGGAAGGTAATGACACCTTGAGCTTCTGCGGAAGCTAATGAAGATGAAAAAGAATGTGCTTCGACTAAGATAACATCACCTCTGTTACAAAAGACTCTCAGAGTAGATTCCCAAGCATTAGTGTTACCTGTAGTAGCTAAAACGTCCCAGTCCTTATATTTCAAGTCGTGGATAATCTTAGTATGATCCCTAATGAAGTTTAACAGTTCAGGTTGACCAGTACTGAACCCGTATTGCAAAGCTCTTGACAATGGAATATCGTTAGAAGGATTGGCACTCGCATCAGCATAATCTTTGTTGACGGTGTATCTTGTACAATTCTGCTCATTAATTGGAGCTCCAATACCCTGAGGAAAAGGAGGCTTGGGTGAATCTACGGATAGATTATCCCATGGGAAATAATCCTTCAATGGCAGGCCACCACCCAAAAAGATAATGTTAGGATCTTGGAAAAGATGAATGCAGGTCTTCAGTGGAGATGGTTTACGGGCATTGGTTTCATCCGAAAACAAGTAAGAAAAGTCTTTCGATTCAGGTAAAGTCATGATAGTAACACGATCGCTGTCCTATTGAGTGTCCGTATCAATAGCAGGGTTCAACTTAGTAGAGTAGAAAAATGAGAAAAGAAATAGCTTTTCAAAGATATAATCAAACTAAATATATAGTTCTAAAGATGTGTATAAGAAGGTGTGCAAGATAAGGAAAAGATTGCAAGACACATATTTCCAAATTTTCCATTCACTTACTATTAGTCATAGATTAGACCTCGAGAAAGTGAAAAAGTGGAGAGTGAAAAATGTGATAAAAAAAGGAAAAAATGACTTATAAGGTACCCGGATGTCTTTCATTATTCCAACGCAATTTTGTGGTGTCATATGAATAGACAATTCAGAAGTCCAATTCCCAAATGAGATAAAGAAGGACTGTGGTTATCAGCTAATTGGGAATTTTTTGGATGATATATATGATTTCACTAGATGGTAAAAGAACTTAGCAGAGGGACCAAAAAAAGAAGAACTCCTCATAGGGGGCTCGAACCCCTGACATTTCGGTATCCTTGCTTAAGCAAAAGCGCTTAAAAGCCGAACGCTCTACCAACTGAGCTAACAAGGATGAGTTCTTCGAATTCGATCGAAGATAAATGCAATCAGCATAACTGTGAAGGAGTTCTAGGTCTTAATCCGGCAATTCTATGTGAGTAGTTGGTGAATCCACGAGAGGAATAGGCAATCCTACATAATACTACTATCGATTCCTCTTTCGTTTTATACGGTCGAATCATTTATTTTCTTGTTGGAATGATATTCTAATTGTTGGAAATGAAATTCTAATATCATCTATTTAATATTATATTATAATATGCGGTGCAAGAGGATGGCATAAAGATTGAGAAACAGTCATCCAATCTAATGGAAGCTGAAATGCAAGGATTGATAATGTTATAGGATAATGAATGACAACGTATAAAAGGAAAGAAGATAAAGTAAAAACACTATGTAGAACTATCGATTCCCTTTCGTGGATTCCTATATCCTTGAGGAGAACTTCTAGTATATTCTGTATACCTAATATTTTTATCCTTTAACAAAAATGGAATCCCAAGAAAATTATCCATTATTCACCTAATTCTCAATTCTGTTGGTCCCGTGATCTATGTCACCTCCCAACACCGTATATGATAATATACTATTAGCATAATTACTGGTCCATAGACGATAGTTAATTTCATATTTTTATTCCAACGATCACAGCCGCAGCATGAAAAATGCTATTAACATCTTTTATAGTATTGACGGATAACTTACTCTTGCATCAACAAAGTTCAAATAAGTCCGCTCTGCTAGGTTAATTGCGAGCTTTTCTACTACAAATCTCAACTTTTGTCACCAATATGTGAACTAGTTTACTGAATGCCGGAACCGAAATAGTAGGGAAAAAAAGAAAAAAAATCGAAACATTTTGATAATGTAGTAAACATTGAGAAAAGCGATATCTTCACATAACCTTCAGGTACCCCCATCTATTCGAGAAAACTCTTTTAAGCGTACCTTGGTTATAGAAAAACGTAGCTATAAAGATCTGGATAGATGTTCTACAATGGGTGGTTTGCAACATGGCTTGCCATTTTTGCTTTAATAAGGATCTCAGTATCCCTTCCGTCATCTGAGGAGTACAAAGTGGCATATGAGCTATTGCCGGGGTTATCCGAGGTGGAAGACCCCTCAAATATTCCACAGATGCATGCTGGTCACATTCCTTTACGTTCCGAAGATGCAGATGAACAGGATGGCTCTGACTTGGAGTATTTTTTTTGGAAATTTGCAAATAACAACTCTAATGGCAATGTCGATCGTCCCTTAATCATATGGTTAAACGGTGGACCCGGTTGCTCTTCTATGGATGGTGCTTTGGTCGAATCCGGCCCTTTTAGGGTGAATTCAGACGGTAAACTTTATCTAAATGAAGGGTCCTGGATTTCTAAAGGCGATCTTCTGTTTATCGATCAACCCACTGGTACCGGGTTTTCCGTCGAACAGAATAAAGATAAAATCGACAAAAGCAAATTTGATGAAGACCTAGGAGATGTCACTAAACATTTTATGGATTTCCTAGAGAATTACTTCAAGATTTTTCCTGAGGACCTTACTAGGGAAATTATAATATCGGGCGAAAGTTATGCTGGCCAATATATACCATTCTTTGCTAACGCAATTTTGAATCATAACAAATTCTCCAAAATTGATGGGGATACTTACGACTTGAAGGCGCTATTGATTGGTAACGGATGGATTGACCCTAATACACAGTCCCTATCGTTCTTTCCGTTTGCTATGGAGAACAAACTGATTGATAAAAGCAACCCCGATTTTAAACGCTTAACGAATGCACACGAGAATTGCCAGAATCTGGTGAACTCTGCCAGTACAGATGAGACAACCCATTTTTCGTATGGGGAATGTGAAAATATTCTGAACCTGCTATTGTCTTATACAAGAGAATCTTCCCAAAAGGGAAATGCGGATTGCTTGAACATGTATAACTTCAATTTAAGAGACAGCTATCCATCTTGTGGTATGAACTGGCCGGAGGACATTTCTTTTGTCCGAAAATTCTTCAGCACGCCAGGTGTTATTGATTCATTGCATCTAGATTCTGATAAAATTAATCATTGGGATGAATGTACTATTAGCGTTGGAACTAAATTGTCTAATCCTGTCTCTAAACCATCTGTCCATTTGTTGCCCCAACTACTTGAAAGTGGTATAGAGGTTATCTTGTTCAATGGTGACAAAGATTTGATTTGTAATAACAAGGGCGTATTGGACACCATAGAGAACCTCCAATGGGGTGGAGTAAAGGGGTTTAGCGACGACGCCATGTCATTCGATTGGATCCATAAATCGGATAGTTCAGATGACAATGACGAATTTAGTGGATACGTGAAGTATGATAGAAATTTGACGTTTATTAGTGTTTATAACGCTTCCCACATGGTACCCTTTGATAAAGGTTTAGTGAGTAGAGGTATTGTTGATATTTATTTGAACAAAGTCATGATCTCTGATATTGATGGGAAAAATGTTATGGTTACTACTGACGACGATAGTGATGAGAATACTACCACTGAAAGCGGCGATAAGCCAGAAGAAAATCTTCAAGAGGAAGAGCAAGAAGTGCAAAATGAAGAAGGGAAAGAAAAAGAAGCCAATAATGGTGACAATGATAATGAAGATGAAGATGATGACGATGACGATGACGATGACGACGATGACGACGATGACGACGATGAAGAAGATGAAGACGATGATGATGAAAAAGAAAGTAACCAAGGCCTCGAGGATAGCAGACACAAATCTTTAGAATATGAACAAGAGGAAGAAGAAGCAGAAGAATTTGCGGAAGAAATTTCAATGTACAAACACAAAGCAGTAGTAGTTACCATCGTAACGTTTTTGATAGTTGTTATTGCAGTTTATGTTTACGATAGAAGAGTGAGAAGGAAAGCACGTCACACAATTTTAGTCGACCCAAATAACAGGCAGCATGAGAGTCCCAATAAGACTGTTTCGTGGGCAGACGATTTGGAGAGCGGGCTTGGCATAGAGGATGATTTAGCACAAGATGAGCAGTTAGAAGGCGGAGCACCCACAAATAGTACATCCAATAAAGCAGGATCAAAATTGAAAACGAAGAAAAAAAAGAAGTATACTAGCCTTCCGAGCACTGAAATTGATGACTCCTTCGAAATGACAGATTTTTGATCGGATGAATAAAAAATATATACAGTTATAGAAAAAAGTGGCAATTGTATGTACTCACACTTCGCGTGACCGCGAATCAAGAATAAATTCTTCAAAGGTACGATCTATTAAAAAACTGACTTTGAAAAAAAATGTAACAGCAGTTTTAAAATATCTATAGTCCGCCATCTAAATTTTAACCTGTGGGAATGAAATTCTAATATCATCTATTTAGTATTATATTATAACATGCGGTGTAAGAGGATAGCATAAAGATTGAGAAACAGTCATCCAATCTAATGGAAGCTGAAATGCAAGGATTGAAAGTAAAAACACTATGTAGAACTATCGATTCCCTTTTGTGGATTCCTATATCCTCGAGGAGAACTTCTAGTATATTCTGTATACCTAATATTATAGTTTTTAGTAACAATGGAATCCCAACAATTATCTAATTATTCACCCAATTCTCAGAAGGAACTAAATATTCTTTGAACAACTAGCAAAAGTTCCCATGTTGGAAGTGCAGTTTGCTGAATCAAACGACTTATTTATGATTTGTTTTTCCAACGAAATAGCCTTGTTGGCGCAATCGGTAGCGCGTATGACTCTTAATCATAAGGTTAGGGGTTCGAGCCCCCTACAGGGCTATCTTTTTTATCGCATGGATGGAATCCTTTCCCTTCCAAGAGTCGAAATCAAAATAGCGTACTAGACATACCTAGCGAATTTTGCGGGCGTTTGTCTCTTCCAAGCTTTTAATTTATATTCACACATTTGATTCTCTGTACCCTATGATTGTTTTATGGCGCGTCCTGAAGCACATATATATATTTACGTATAATTGGCACAGGGAAAAACCGTAGAAGAATCAAGGTAAAAAGAGTGAAACCGAGAATTCACGACTTCATGTTGGCTGATCGTGTATGTAATCGTATGTAGACAAAAGTAAATAGATATGAACTCCATTTTCCTGCTTTACTTAGACTAAGGATGTGACCTCAAAGAATCTTCTCAAGTAGTATATCTGGAATAGAGAGTTTGCAATAACAACACCCAATTGGAAGATGGACCACCATTTAACACGATCGTTGGTCGATTCCGCAGTGTTTCTGTGTGTCCTTTCTCTAATAACAATGTAACTTTGTTCATCCTTGACTTCCCTGGTTAATTTGGAGAGCTTCCTCACGGCACTGTCCAATGTATTAGTGTTTGGGTCATCCAAATCCACGTATACCACCCCATGAATGTTAAAGGTGACATCTTTTGTTTCGATACCAGTGTTCTCGTTCAGGAAGCAATACTGGAAATGTCCCTTGTATGGAGCAGACAATGTGATTTCACCATGCGAGGTGTCCCTGACGGTTTTCAAAACTTCATGTCTTTCCGGCCCGTAAATGATAAAGTCGCCAGTCAGTTGACTACTGGATTGAGGGTTTCTATCACCGAACTGGAACGAAATGGAGAGCTCGTCACCCTTACTCAAGTCTTCGAAGAAACATCTACGGCCATACGCTGGAAGAAGGACATTATGGGCGGACGCCGAGAAGAATAGGAAGCAGGCAATGACAAATCTAGTAGCAAGTGAGGCCATCCTTGTGCGTGTGTACTTTTGTGCCGAGGGTGCTATAAAAGTTGCAGTTTCACCAAGTATTGCTTTTATTTCATTACAAGTTTCGTGTCAAAATGCTAAACCGACCCGATCTCTTAGGCTGTTTTGCACGAATTTTCCGACTTTCCTCGCGTCTTTTTTCAACGAATTGGATACCCGGCGTAATGATCTCACAGTACCATTTTTCGTCCCCTTTTATAATAGCAAGTAAAGCTGCTTTGTTTTTACTGGTAGAAGGAATAGCCACAAGAGAGCACGCAAAATGTCATATGGGAGAGAAGACACTACCATTGAGCCTGACTTTATAGAACCAGATGCACCCTTATCCGCTCCTAGAGGTGCGGCTGACAGCATAGGCGGAGTTCTTCAAAACTCAGGCAGCAGAGGTACGCTGGACGAGACCGTACTACAGACGCTAAAGCGAGATGTGGTGGAAATCAACTCCAGACTGAAACAAGTGGTATACCCGCATTTCCCCTCATTCTTTAGCTGCTCTGATGATGGGGTGGGCGTGGAGGATAACGACATTTCAGCCAATTGCGACCTATGGGCGCCTCTTGCGTTTATCATACTGTATTCTCTGTTCGTATCGCATGCGCGGTCGCTGTTCTCGAGCCTTTTCGTGTCTAGTTGGTTCATTTTGCTGGTGATGGCACTGCATCTGAGACTTACCAAGCCACAACAGAAGGTGTCGGTAATTTCGTACATTTCCATTTCCGGATATTGCTTATTCCCACAAGTGCTGAACGCTTTAGTCTCACAGCTACTACTACCGTTGGCCTACCACATCGGCAAGCAAAACCGCTGGATCGTAAGGATCCTGTCGCTTGTGAAACTGGTGGTCATGGCTCTGTGCCTGACGTGGTCCGTAGCCGCTGTTTCATGGGTTACCAAGAGCAAGACTATTATCGAGATATACCCTATAGCACTCTGTCTTTTTGGCATGGCCTGGTTGTCAACCATTCTATAAATACTAGTCAAATATATAAAAGTCAATAATATTGACGTATAGTTGCCAATCTCGCGAGCTACGGCAGAAAGTTCTGAAAAAAAAAAAAAAAAAGAAGACGCTCACAGGGGGCTGGCGTGTGGCTAAGGCAGACTCCGTGGACCGCAAGAGAAGTCCAGAGTAAGATTAGCCTTTCTGATGAGTTGGTAGCGCAAGATCTGGCAAAGTCAATTTCAACTTCACAGTGCCCGTTTACCACGATTATTTGAGAACTCTTCTCCTTCCTTTGTCGATAACCACACTTGCAAGTATTACATGGTGAAGGCGCTTTAGAGACTTTTCTGTTTTACTATATATAAGGTAACATAGCGCGCGTGCAAATCAAAAACAAGTAATAATCCGCACCTGCTTCAACGTAGTATGCCTTTGTTACAACCATCCACTTGCTTCTGCTACCCTCTGAAGCTTCCACCACTGCCACTAGCTTCCGATTCCAACGAGTTTGATGAATGCGCCAGAAAAAGGTTGACGTTGGACTACAGGACAGGTTCCGCGGTAACGCTAACCAGGTCCAATATATTTGTGCATGGCGGCTTAACCATCCCTTTGAACCTACCCATTGTAAATTCCATGCAATTGCAAAAGGAACTTATCCTTTTCTTTGCAAAGGAAAAAAATAATGGCAGTTCTTTCAAGAACTTAAACGAGTGGATAAGTAAAGAGACCTTTTTCTTAGACTTGATGTCTAGAACCTGGTATAGAGTAAAAACATCGTTTGACCAAAGGACTGAGGAGTTATTAAAGGCAGAGAACTCCAGTTTCAAAACAGATACTGATACAAAAGACATTCGAATGGACATTAAGAAAGGCAAATATCTCGAATCCCCGCTCAAGGAAAGGCTATTCCATTCCTTATGCTATTTAGATGGCTGTTTATATATATTTGGTGGGCTCACAGTGTCTCCTCAGAGTGGGTATGAGTTGATCGCTACAAATGAGCTATGGAAGCTAGATTTAAATACCAAGAAATGGTCGCTTTTGAGCGATGACCCTCAAATAGCGAGAAGGTTCAACCATACCATGCATGTAAAGAACGAAAATAACGATAGTAGAGACACAAAACTAATAATTGTTGGAGGACTTAATAATATGGATCAGCCGGTGAAAAAAATAGACATCTATAACATATCACAGAATTGCTGGCAATCCGAAACCATACCCAAAGAACCGATGGAAATCACCACAAATGTCAATGGCATACCCTTAGCATTATCAAAGGACCAGAATTTTTCTATTCTGGTTGAAAATAATGAGGCCAATGTTCCAGCACTGGCATTCTACATGAGAAGTGATCAAATAGACGAATTTCTTGGAAAGGATCCATCAAAAATAAAGGAAAACTCACCTATAGTGGCGTTGCCCCTATTGTCTGATTCGCGAGGAATTAGAATGCCCTCGAATCCGGCGTTACCGAAAAAACTATTGAATGTTCCGTATGAGCTATTAGCGCCAACAGGTGACTACTTCGGATTTAATATCGTGATCGGCGGGTTTCACCCAAATTACCAATCTTCTAACTTCCATTGCTTCATATACGATATTAACTCGGGCAAGTGGTCGCGGGTCGCTACTGCCTGTCCTGACTGTGATATCAACAAACATCGATTCTGGAGGGTATTTGTCTGGAAATCGCATCATCAGACAATTTTGTTGGGAACTAAGACTGACGATTACTATTCACCGAGTGTGCAAAGGTTTGACCACCTTTCCACTTTTGGATTACCTCTGGTAAATATCTTTAACAAGACAATACAACTACCTCATCGTAAGATCTCAGCTTCATCTTCACCGACACCCATAGAAAACTTTGCCAAACATAAGGACACTCCATTAAAAAAGGTAAGCTTCACTTCATCAGCTACCTCCCAATTTGAAAACTACATTAGATATATAGCTCCGCCCTTGGAAATGTCTTCCATTCAATCTGTGTTCCCACCGTATGCCATGGTTCTAGGTAAAGACGCTTTAGAGATTTACGGGAAGCCTCTATCCGATTTTGAATTCATTACTAGTGAAGGCGACTCCATTGGTGTACCATGTTATTTATTAAGAAAAAGATGGGGCCGTTATTTCGACATGCTCTTATCTCAAAGTTATACGAAAGTTTGTGCCGATTATGAAACTACTGGTACGCAATCTACGCTAATAAAATTCTCACCACATTCATCTAGAAATAGCTCCAAAGCCGTAAGACAAGAAGGTAGACTTTCTTCATCGGGCTCGCTGGACAACTACTTCGAAAAAAATTTCCCAATATTTGCGAGAACAAGCGTTTCCGAGGCTCAAAATGCACGTCCTCAAGCAGCAAATACGGATGCGAAAGTTCAGAATACACTTAGTACATCAGGTGAACCAAGCTCTTCCTCCTCTTCTGAACTATACTCCACTCCTCATTACCAGCGTAATAATGATGAAGAGGATGATGAGGATCCGGTTTCTCCAAAACCTGTATCAAAATCAAACAGTATTTATAGACCCATTAGGAAGACAGAAAGTTCATCAACAACAAGTTCTTCAAACGGTATGATCTTCAGAGTACCTTTCAAAGAAAAAGCAGCTATAACGTCAAATACCGAAGCTCTCTTGGAGACGAATCTTTCTCTTCAAGAATTAAGCCGAAGAAGATCGTCACTTATGAGCATTCCCTCCGGTGAGCTTCTGAAGTCATCTATATCTGAAGCAGAACATCAACGTCGTGCATCACATCCGCTCACTTCATCATCACTCTTTGAAGATGGTGGAACATCGTGCGGTAAACAACCGCAACAACATACTTTACAAAATCCTCATAACCATTTATCTCCCCGGAGATTCTCAAGAAGTGCAAGAAGTTCGATTTCCTACGTGAGCTCTTCCTCCGATAGACGTGGAAACTCAATTTCCAGCAGAAGCACAAGCGATAGCTTTGGGACCCCACCAGTTTTAGGTGTTTTAAATGTTCCTTTGCCTCCTCAAACAAAAGAACCCAATGAACCCCCTCCACCATGTCCTGCAATGAGCACTGGCTCAAATACAAGGCGAAGCAACACCCTAACAGATTATATGCATTCCAACAAGGCTAGCCCATTTTCTTCTCGCAGATCGTCGCACATCGGCAGGCGTTCTAGTACACCAGAAACAGAAAATGCATTTTCTACAACACCAAGAGCGTCCTTAGATGGTCAAATGCTAGGAAAATCTTTAAAGGAGGGTTCTACATCGCAGTACACACAACCGAGAATGAATTCTTTCCCGAAGGCGAATGAAACAATACAAACCCCCACATCATCAAACAATGAATGGAGCCGTCAATCTGTTACTTCGAATACAGATAGTTTTGACAGTTTACAATCTAATTTTGCGTTAGAGTTAGAGCCTCTACTAACACCAAGATCACTCTACATGCCTTGGCCAACTTCCACGGTTAGAGCATTTGCAGAATTCTTTTACACTGGGCAAGTAAACAGCAAATGGCTTTTGGCACCAGTGGCTCTTGATTTATTAGTAATGGCTAAGATTTATGAAATACCATTACTATATAAATTGGTCCTTGAAGTTTTATATTCGATTCTGGCTAAAAAAGAAGAAAGTTTATCCTTAATATGTACCTCGTCAATGGAAACCTTCCGCACCAAAATTCTCAACTACTATAAAGGTGACGAAGAAAGAACAAATGATTATTTGGCTTCAAACGAAAATTACCAGGAATTTTCGAAATTGAAAGTGTCACTAGAGAATATTGATAATGGATATTATGACCCAGATTTGTTACGCAAGCAGTCAAGAGCACAGTCGTCGAGTACACAAGAGAGTAGCGGCAGTGGAAACGGCGAGAAAACTGCAACTGGTGGTGGCTCTCCGGATACTTCTTCAACAAATGTTCCTACAGTCTTTGCTGGAGGGCCCAGAGATAGCCACAATTCAGTAGGTTCCATTGGTTTCCCAAACAGTATGAATATACAGAGCTCAAGGAGATCAACATCGGGATTTTCTCCACGCGTTAAGATGAAATCGAGTTTAAGTAAGGAAATAGATCCGAAAACATTTTATGACGAATTCGAGCCGAAAGAGCGCAAAAGTTTTGAAGATAGTGATGATCAGCAAACCAATATCGGGAGCTTTAACCTTCATTTGTTTGATATGAATTATGGTTCCATCAGCAGCAGCAGTACTAACAGCATTAGTAGTAGTGATTTAGAGGAGAAAGAAGAACAAGAACAACTTCAAGACTTGTTAGAAATAGAAAGGGAAGATTCCGCTGAGATTTTGGACGCAAGGTTTAGAAACAAAGAAGACGATAAAATGACGAAGGATGTACTAAAAGACAAGAAACGTCATTACCTACCGCATGAAAAAAATAACACCTTCAAAGCCAAAGAAGGTAAAGACAGAGAGGTGAGGAAGGAAGAGGAAGAATTCGATTTTGGCTTGGGGATGCTTTCGCTCAATAAAATAAAAAGGGAGGCCAAGCATGTCGACAAAATAGACGACTCTGTGGACCCTTTATTCAAATCATCTGCCTTCCCGCAAAGTCCAATTCGAGCATATGGATCTACCACAAGAACCAGTTCAGCTTCTGGAAAGCCATATAGAGACAATCGTTCATTTAATGCATTTTCTGTTTTGACATTAGAAAATATGGCGTCTGCAAATGCACTACCTCCCGTTGATTATGTCATAAAATCAATATACAGAACCACTGTGTTAGTGAATGATATTAGATTGATGGTTCGTTGCATGGATTGCATTGAACTATCTAAAAATCTACGAGTACTGAAGAAAAAAACTCTGGAAGATGTTTCGAAATTGAAAGGCATCTCCAAACCGTCACAGTAGAGTACCACTTGTGGGACAGTTACTTACACACATAAAACTCTCAATAATCCGGGGATTTGCCGCCGTACACCTAAAAACAGACTACTCCCACACCAGAATCACTTCTCTGTTTCTATGTTATCAAAGTAGTTGTTACCAAAAGCTATTCATCACAAAGATTTATTGCTTATGAAATACTGAACTTGCAAGCACGTTTAACTGAAATTTCCGGTAAATAAAACTCTATAGGCTATCAATATATGTTGCAGTTGCTCTATTTACTGATAACAATATCTCATTTCATACTAATTTCCACGCACGAATGTTTCATCTACTTTTGACCTTATGGTAAGATTATCTTAAACCTGCATTGCTCTGTTTCGAAGTGGTAGGCTAGGCCAACTAAGAATAATTTGAATTCACGAAATGGCGCACAGATTGACTTTACCTCGAACATTAAATACATCCCACAATGTAACATCAGCAAATGCCTGAACAAAACTCTATCATTAAATACAGCTTTCCATATCGGGCCGAAATCCGTCGGAGAATGATAACGCGGAGGTAAAATGCCTCTCAAGACCATGAGACAACAATATAGATATACATATATAAACTCCCAAACCAAGAGGTTTCTCTCTGCTGTTTATCTCAATTTTATTACGCACAAAAGAACTGAAGAGTAGTCACATAAATACTGCATTTACTGATAAGGAAGTTGAATATTGCTCTTTAAAAAAGTTTGAAATGAGCGATGTTCTATCCCAATATAAAGGGTGTTCAATCGAGGATTTACCTACACCAAATTTCATTATTAATGAAGAAAAATTTGATAAGAATTGTACCACAATGTTGAACAACGTTGAAGAGCTAAGTGGGGAATGTGGCGTACCAATCAAATTTCGTGCTCACATAAAGACGCATAAGACAGCAAAGGGTACTTTGAAGCAATTGGGCCATGGACTACCATTGGCTAAGCGCACTACAAGAGCTATAATAGTATCAACTTTAAAAGAAGCAGAAGAACTTTTGAATTATCAAGATAGACAATGTTTGGATTACATTGACGATATAACATATAGTCTGCCCTGCTGCGTTCCAGAGGTTATTCCTCTTTTGAGCAGTTTGTCAAGAAGAGTGGATAATTTTCAGATTTTTGTGGACAATATTGAACATTTGGAGAATTTAAAAGATTTTGGTAGACCTGCTTCCGGCAAGAAATGGTCGATTTTTATCAAAGTCGATATGGGGACTAAGAGGGCGGGCCTTGCTTTCGATTCTCCCGAATTTTTGAGTCTTCTGAAAAGACTGACTTCGTCAGAGATTAAAGAAATAATTGAACCGTATGGGTTTTATGCACATGCCGGGCACAGCTACTCTTCAACTTCGATGAGCGACACTCAGAATCTTTTGATCGAAGAAGTGAAAGCAGTCAATTCCGCTGCCAAAGTCTTGTGCTCTGTAGACCCTAATTTCGATGCTTCTAAATTAACACTTTCCGTAGGCGCTACGCCAACTTCAAATTCTTTGAAACTCGATAATAAAAGTACCCTTGTCAAATTCATTACAGCTGAATTAGTTGGCGCACTTGAAATACATTGCGGCAATTACTGCATGTATGACCTGCAGCAGGTGGCAACAGGCTGTGTTCAAGAGCACGAATTGTCCGGTTTCGTATTGGGGACAGTACTGTCATCGTACGCTTCTAGAGGCGAATTGTTGAGTAATACAGGTGTGATGTGCCTAACGCGGGAAGCCTCCTCGATAGAAGGGTTTGGCATATGCAGTAATTTGCAACAAGTTTTAAAATCCGAGGATTTCAATAGGGAATGGTATGTAGCTAGGGTTTCTCAAGAACATGGGATATTGAGGTCAACAAGAAACTGGAACGAAACAACTCCATTGAAATTAGGCACCAAATTTGCCGTTCTTCCTCAACACGCTTGTATTACAATGGGGCAATTTCCATATTATTTCGTAGTAAATAGCCAGGGTATTGTCACCGATGTTTGGGTACCGTTTCAGAAATGGTAAGCCACCTTTTGTTATCTGTGTATCTATGTACTTGCGCTTCGATTTATATATTGTAACTAATACTAAAGGTTGTACCAGGATAGCTTCAGGCACCCTTACTAAACTTTCATATAAACCGTGAGCTGATAATTGTTCTACGGTTGTACCTGACATCATAATACTACGAAGTTTTCAACGTTGTATAGGTTTAAAACTGGCTTTGAGATCTCAATAAAGTCGTTTAATACGAATGAAAAATTTGAACGGTTTGAACCTTCGAAAAGATCTTTAAGTTGTATTTATAAACCTGAGTCACATCATTAAAGCAAAGCAAAGCTCTGACTGACACTGATAACCACTATAGTGATGACAGCTATCTTAAACTGGGAGGATATATCCCCTGTTTTGGAGAAAGGCACCCGCGAATCACTCGTGTCTAAAAGAGTTCCCTTTTTGCAAGATATATCACAATTAGTTCGTCAAGAAACATTGGAAAAATCTCAATTATCCGAAATTGCTTCCGTTTTACTGAATACCTTTGTGATCTATGAAGACAATGGGTCCAAAACTTTGGTAACTTCAATATTGCTTGACGTCTTAAATCTAGAACCATGTCTCCTAGAAAACTTTGTCCAATTTGTTTCAGGCGTGGTCATCAGTAATCCAGCTACCAAAGCTGTCGCAGATTACCTTAACTTGTTAGATTGGATTGATTCTTTCCTGATTTATGTCTCGCGCAATCCTACCTTATTTGAAGAATATGTTCCAAAATTGTTGGTCGCCCACTCTTACGCAACTTTTGGAGTGGAAACTATTCTTGACAATCAAGAAGAGTGCAAGAAAACTCAGGATAAACAAAACCAGCATAGGAAAAGGATCCGTTATTGCATTTTTCAGTCAGCGGTCAAGGCATTTCTGAAGTGCTTGAAGGACAATGATGACAGTATTTTCTTTTTGCAAATTGTAATTAAGACGGTATTAGAAGGCCACTCTAAGCTGAAGATAACTAGTGTTGGTATGGTTATGATGATGGGCGCACTAACTCAAACTACCCTCCAGTTGTTATCGAGGCAACCAGCTCTACACTCCGCTTTGAAAGAAAATTCTGTAGAGAAATATTGCGAATATTTGGGCAAAGAAGTTTTTTTAGGAAAAAACCCACCATCTTCCTTTTGCCTAGAAGTTGGTTTGAAGCCTTTCTTGAAAGAATTCGTCTCACAGGAGTTGTTCATTAAGTTCTTCATCCCTAATATTGAAAAAGCAATTTTAAGATCTCCTGAGGTTGGCTTTTCAATATTATCTGAGTTATACTCTGGTGTTTCTCCAGAAAAAGTAAACCTCTTAAATGTTTTTACTTCTTCGAAACTTATTAATCAATCCTTCTCGTCGTTTAAAAGCTCAAAAGAAGCCGTTAGATCCGTCTCCCTTCAGTCCGTGATAATCCTATTGAAAAAAGTTTCTAGGAGTGACGCTACCTTGGAAGGTTTGACGAAGCTTATTGACGAAATATTTAAGAACATCAAGTCGAATCTGAACGCAGATTACAAATCGCTTATTTCCAAAATCCTCATAGAAATACCCTTAACACACTGTGAGGTCTCAGAAAAAATCTGTAAAGGTTTGTCCCCATATATTAGTAAAGAAGGTAATGAAGCAGCTTTGGCTTTAATGCTCAACGCTTTTTTTGTTCATTATTTTAGTTTGGGCAAATCTATTGAAGAATTGAACAAAGTTATATCAGTTGGTTTCGCAGATAAAAAACCTGCTCTGAAAAAATGTTGGTTTGCCGCTTTTTTGAACAATTCCAATGCTGCCTTTGAAGAGGTGATTTTAGACTTTATAGACGGTTGTTTGGAATTTGTGAAAGATTCCATTATACATTATCATACTCACGGGCATGCATGTATTCTAGCATCAATTGAATTTATAAACAAAATATTGACATTGAACAATACTGAGTTAAATGATCGTGTTATACAGCTCATAGAAACTCTTCCTGAAAATTCTTCGATAGGTGATGCTATCTTAACTGCCGCCCTATCGACAGAACTACCTATCGAGAATCGTATTCATGCTGTAAGTTTACTACAAGAACTGTTTTATGAGAAACCAGAATTTATTGGGTTCAGTGTTATTGATGCAATTGAAAGAAGAATGCGTGTGCGAGAACTAATACCTCAACAAAATACATCCTTCAAATATATTACGTCTGTACTACTGGCCATTACGTCGGAGCTACCTGACAAGGAAGCCTCTATAAAAGTATTAATCAATGCTCTGGTCATAGCGCAATGGAATATTTTTAACATCAAAAATGGCTGGGCTGGATTAGTCTTACGTGCAAGACTTGATCCAGCTGAGGTTGTTAGAGAACACGTTAATATTATCATGGAGAAGATTCTTGGAATTACTGGTAGTTGTGAGTGGATAGACACAATTTATGGCATATGCGGTTTACAAGCTGCTGCGTATGCAGCATTTATTCAACCCACAGAGTTTACGCCGATCCTTTGTAAAACTATCGAGGCCGATTTAACAGCGAATGATTTCTCCCGTCTAACTGAAGAAGATTTCGAAATTTTTGCAGGAGAGGAAGGTGTTTTGGTGGTCGATATCCTAGAAGAAAGCATGAATAAGAGACTTTCCAATAAAAATTCTAAAGAATATGAAACCCTAATGTGGGAACAAAAGATAAGGAAAGAGCAAGCCAAGAAAAACGTGAAAAAACTTTCAAAAGAGGAACAGGAGCTCGTTAACAAGCAATTAACCAAAGAATCTATAATTAGAACACACGTATCGGAAGTTTCCGCTCGTTTGAAGCGTGGGATTAGATTGGTATCTGAGCTTTCCAAAGCTGCTTGTTTAGTCCAAAACGGCATCACTACTTGGTTTCCCTTGGCAGTCACAAAGCTCTTGCACCTATGCTCCGAAAAAAATATTTCAAAACTGACGGGGGATGTTAATAATGTGTTCTTGCAGCTTTCTCAAAATGTATCCGAGAGATTGGGTAATATTAGACTTTTCCTAGGTCTAGCAACTTTGCGTGTACACAATGCTAATAGCATATCACAAGATTACTTGCAAGAACCACTGGTTGAATTACTGACAAGAGTTCTTTTCAGAATCAAGTTTGTTTCTAACCAAGCAGCGCTAGATCCCATTAGTCTGACTTACATTTTGCCATTGCTAATTAATGTTTTAGAAAAGGGTAAAACGATTGCATTAAAGAACGCCGACAAACCTGTTGTTAAAGCTGAGTTTGTTGAAGAAGATGAAGAAGAAGAACATCTGTTACTAGCCATGGAAATTATTTCTGTGCATGCCGAAGCTTTTGAAGACCCTTCCATTCCAAGGATTTCCATTATTGAAGTTTTGCTATCTCTTCTTTCTTTGCCCTCAAAAGCGAAAATTGCCAAGGATTGTTTCAACGCTCTGTGCCAAAGCATATCTGTTGCACCAAATCAAGAAGACCTTGATATGATACTGTCAAACTTACTGTCACCGAATCAGTTTGTCCGTTCAACAATATTAGAAACTCTTGATAACGAATTTGAATTGGAACCATTCATGAAATATTCACCCGAAGTTTTTATTTGCAGATTTGATTCGGATCCTTCCAACCGTGAGATTGCAGATTTCATTTGGGAATTCAACAAATTTGTAATCAACGATGAGTTACTGAAGAGCCTATTTCCACTATTCAATCAGGATGATAGTGGTTTGAGATTATTTGCTGCGAACGCGTATGCATTTGGCGCTGTAAGCCTATTTACTTCTGAAGGCAGCTCCTCGAACAATTACCTAAATGACTTGTTAAACTTTTATAAAGAAAAGGCAAAGCCATTGGAACCAATTCTTGATCAATTTGGTTTGGTTCTTGTTTCTGCGAATGAGCAAAAAGATCCATGGCAAGGAAGAAGTACGGTTGCTATTACATTAAAAACCATGGCTAAGGCTTTTTCTGCGGACGATGATACTGTTGTTAACATCATAAAATTTTTGGTCGATGATGGGGGCCTAGTTGACAGGGAACCAATTGTTCGTCAAGAAATGAAAGAAGCTGGTGTTGAATTAATTACTTTACATGGCTCACAAAACTCTAAAGATTTAATTCCTATATTCGAAGAGGCGTTAAGCTCCAGCACAGATAGTGCTCTAAAAGAGAACGTTATTATTCTTTATGGTACACTAGCAAGACATTTACAGGAGAGTGATGCAAGAATTCACACGATCATTGAAAGATTGCTTTCAACTCTTGATACTCCTTCTGCAGATATTCAACAGGCTGTTTCGGCTTGTATAGCGCCACTAGTTTTCCAGTTTAAACCAAAGGTTGGTGAATATTTGAGTGTTTTAATGGAAAAACTGTTGAATCCAGCTGTCGCTTCTTCTATGCGGAAAGGTGCTGCTTGGGGTATCGCTGGTTTAGTTAAAGGTTACGGTATCTCGGCTCTCTCTGAGTTTGACATTATCCGCAATCTCATCGAGGCTGCAGAGGATAAAAAGGAGCCAAAAAGGCGTGAATCTGTGGGCTTTTGCTTTCAATATTTATCCGAATCTCTGGGGAAGTTTTTTGAACCATACGTGATTGAAATTCTTCCTAATATTTTGAAGAATTTGGGGGATGCTGTTCCCGAAGTCAGAGATGCAACGGCACATGCTACAAAGGCCATAATGGCACATACTACAGGTTACGGTGTTAAAAAGTTAATTCCAGTCGCTGTTTCTAATTTGGATGAAATCGCTTGGAGAACTAAGAGGGGCTCCGTCCAATTGTTAGGTAATATGGCTTATTTAGATCCTACACAACTATCGGCTTCTTTGTCTACTATTGTCCCAGAAATTGTTGGTGTATTAAACGACTCCCATAAAGAAGTGCGTAAGGCTGCTGATGAATCCTTGAAAAGATTTGGTGAAGTCATTAGAAATCCTGAAATTCAAAAATTGGTGCCCGTACTTTTGCAGGCTATTGGTGATCCAACAAAATACACAGAAGAGGCCTTGGATTCGTTGATTCAGACGCAATTTGTCCACTATATTGACGGTCCTTCACTAGCATTAATCATTCATATTATCCACCGTGGTATGCATGATAGATCTGCCAACATTAAGAGGAAGGCATGTAAGATTGTTGGTAATATGGCCATTTTGGTTGATACCAAGGATCTCATCCCATACTTACAACAGCTGATAGATGAAGTGGAGATTGCTATGGTCGATCCTGTTCCAAATACCAGGGCCACAGCAGCTCGTGCATTAGGTGCCTTGGTAGAAAGGTTAGGTGAGGAACAATTTCCAGATTTGATTCCTCGTCTACTGAATACCTTAAGTGACGAATCAAAATCGGGTGATCGTCTCGGTTCCGCTCAAGCACTAGCTGAAGTTATTAGTGGCTTAGGCTTAACCAAGTTGGATGAAATATTGCCAACTATTTTAGCTGGTGTAACCAATTTCCGTGCTTATATCAGGGAAGGATTCATGCCCTTGTTGCTTTTCCTCCCTGTTTGTTTTGGATCCCAATTTGCACCATACATTAATCAAATTATTCAGCCTATTCTTTCCGGATTGGCTGATAATGATGAAAACATTCGCGACACTGCTTTGAAGGCTGGTAAATTAATTGTTAAAAACTATGCTACAAAGGCCGTTGATCTATTGTTGCCTGAATTAGAAAGAGGTATGTTCGACGAAAATGACAGAATTCGCTTATCTTCTGTTCAATTAACTGGTGAACTTCTGTTCCAAGTCACTGGTATTTCCTCTAGGAACGAATTTTCTGAGGAAGATGGTGATCATAACGGTGAATTCTCCGGTAAATTGGTGGATGTGCTTGGCCAAGATCGTCGTGACAGGATTTTGGCAGCATTATTTGTATGTAGAAATGACACTTCTGGTATCGTACGTGCTACAACGGTGGATATTTGGAAGGCATTGGTTCCAAATACCCCAAGAGCAGTGAAAGAAATTCTTCCAACATTAACCGGTATGATAGTTACTCACTTGGCTTCATCATCCAACGTATTACGTAACATTGCTGCCCAAACTTTAGGTGATCTCGTTCGTCGTGTAGGCGGTAATGCTTTATCACAACTATTGCCAAGTTTGGAGGAATCTTTAATAGAAACATCAAACTCAGATTCTAGACAAGGTGTTTGTATTGCTCTTTATGAGTTAATCGAATCTGCTTCTGGAGAAACGATATCACAATTCCAATCTACCATTGTTAACATTATTCGTACTGCGTTGATTGATGAATCGGCTACTGTTAGAGAAGCAGCTGCGTTATCTTTTGATGTATTCCAAGATGTTGTTGGGAAAACAGCTGTTGATGAAGTTTTACCATATTTGTTGCATATGCTCGAATCTTCTGATAACTCCGATTTTGCTTTGTTAGGTTTACAAGAAATTATGTCGAAAAAATCCGATGTCATCTTCCCAATTCTAATACCAACCTTACTAGCCTCTCCAATAGACGCCTTCAGGGCTTCTGCTTTAGGTTCTCTGGCAGAAGTTGCTGGCTCAGCTTTATACAAGCGTTTATCAATCATAATTAACGCACTGGTGGATTCAATCATGGGGACTTCCAATGATGAGTCAACCAAGGCGGCATTAGAACTTGCATTGGACAGGGTGTTCTTATCTGTGAACGATGATGAGGGTCTTCACCCATTACTTCAACAGATTATGTCACTACTAAAGAATGACAACATGGAAAAGCGCATAGCTGTTTTAGAACGTTTGCCGAATTTCTTTGATAAGACTACCCTTGATTTTGGTGTCTATATTCCGGACTTTGTCTCGCACGCAATTTTATCATTAGATGATGAGGATTCAAGGGTTGTCAATGGTAATTTCAATGCCTTGTCCGTTTTGTTGAAGAAGGTTGACAAGCCTACCCTAGAGAAATTAGTCAAGCCTGCTAAACAGTCGTTAGCATTGACAGGCAGACAAGGTGAAGATGTCGCTGCATTTAAGCTTCCAAGAGGGCCTAACTGTGTTTTACCTATTTTCTTACATGGTTTGATGTATGGTTCAAATGATGAAAGGGAAGAATCTGCGCTAGCCATTGCTGACGTCGTTTCTAAGACACCTGCTGCTAACTTAAAGCCATTTGTGAGTGTCATTACTGGTCCGTTGATTCGTGTCGTGGGTGAAAGATTTAGTAGTGACATCAAAGCAGCAATTTTATTTGCACTTAATGTACTATTCATTAAGATTCCAATGTTCTTGAGGCCTTTTATCCCCCAATTACAAAGAACATTTGTTAAATCCTTGTCTGACGCTACTAATGAGACGTTACGTCTCCGTGCCGCCAAGGCTCTTGGTGCCCTGATTGAACATCAGCCTCGTGTTGATCCTCTAGTCATTGAACTGGTGACAGGTGCCAAGCAAGCCACAGATGAAGGTGTTAAAACTGCTATGCTTAAGGCTTTACTGGAGGTCATTGTTAAGGCTGGTTCCAAATTAAATGAAAATTCTAAAACAAACATTGTTAACTTAGTTGAAGAAGAAATGTTAGGTAGCAATGATAAACTGGCAGTTGCTTACGCTAAATTGATCGGGTCTTTGTCGGAAATTTTGTCCAACGATGAAGCTCACAAGATTTTACAAGACAAGGTTTTGAATGCAGATTTAGATGGGGAAACCGGTAAGTTTGCTATTTTGACTTTAAATTCCTTTTTGAAAGACGCACCTACGCATATATTTAATACGGGCTTGATAGATGAATTTGTGAGTTACATTTTGAATGCGATCCATTCTCCTGATGTTTACTTCGGAGAAAACGGTACCATTGCTGCTGGTAAATTGCTTCTGTTGGAAGGAGAAAAGAAGTCTCCTTTTGTCAAAACCGCAGCTGCAGAACCATTCAGAATTGGTGATGAAAACATCAATCTTTTAATCAAAGAGTTAAGTAAAGCTGTCTTACAACCAGCCAGTAATTCTACCGACGTAAGAAGATTGGCTTTGGTGGTTATGAGAACATTAGCCAGATTTAAATTTGATGAGTGCGTTAAACAATACTTCGATCTGGTGGGACCATCTGTATTTGCTTGCTTGCGTGACCCTGTTATCCCAATTAAACTCGCTGCAGAAAAAGCGTATTTAGCTTTGTTCAAATTAGTTGACGAAGATGACATGCATACCTTTAACGAATGGTTTTCTGAAATTTCAGATCGCAGTAGCAGTATCGAAACTATTACAGGTGCTGCAATACAATTAAGATCCATTGGAGACTACACCAAGAGAGTTGGTAAAAGGTTAGCAAATGTCGAAAGAGAAAGGATTGCCGCCGGTGGAGATGCGGAAACAATGTTTAGTGACAGATTTGAAGATGAAAGAGAAATATGGGCTGTTGGAGGTGTTGAACTAACTACTGATATTTGAAGAAAATTCAGTTTAACATTCTCATACATTTTTTCTCTTTTGCTGTTTGATATATTATTCTCGTTATATAATACGTACCACATATTAATGTAGAAGACAAAGATTCTCCAAAATCTTGCGCGGTGCTTGAGGCCTATACATCTTTAGCTTCTCGAATCTAGTAAGTAAAAGGTTTTGATAATTATTCATACCCGGATTCATAATTGTCAACTAATTGCCATATCCAGCGCTCTAATAGTGGTGAGGCTTGCCACCACATTATATCGTTACGATCTGCATTAGCGATTCCTAAACACCAAATAACAGTCGACTTTAGATAGCGTTTCAGAAATGACTTATAAGAGAGGTTTATTATTAGGACTATCAATAAAGCCAGAGCGGTGATTTTAAATGGTTTGATGAGAGTCTTTTCTTTGTTAGACATATTTGTTCAGATGTGTTACATGAACTGAAATATCTACTCTGACGTTGTGTACGCTGGTGTTGAGTTTCGTTGGGGAAGCTATTTAGAGCTCTCGCAATATCGGCAACGCAGTGGAGAAGCTCCTAAAATCACGAGAGAGGGTTTTTTTCGTTGCTTCGAGAGTACTTTGGTGTCTTGGCCGTTTCAGAAGTGTCTTGAATACGGAGTTCATATTAAAAAAAATTCTTCTGAACATCTACAAATCAAACTTTCATACAACACACGTCATCTGAACAATGGTGTAAATAACTTCTAACGCCTTCATACTTCTACATAATATGCCTAAAACTACTTACAAAAAAAAAAAAAAAAAAAAAAAAGGTGAGAAATTACCGATAAGCAAACTGCATTAACTATGAAAAGGTGATCAATCCACTGTTTTCCTTTTCGATTTTCTCTAATCTGGCAGAACTGTCAGCTTCGGTTTCTTCATTCATCTCTTGAATGATTTTATCTTCTTCTTCTGTTAGAGCACTTATATCTTGCGTCGGTATGCATTCAGCATCCATTCTGACACTTGGAGCACCTTGCAAGTATCTGATATTTTCTAGGCATCGTATTCTAATGTCTTCCAAAAGTTTTTTACTGTTTTTATTTTCGTATAAGTCGTCTAATACAGGATAAAGTGAATAATCCGGCCCAAATGAGTCCCGGAATGGGATATCTTCGGGGATGTCCTCTGGTAGCAAGACATCATTTAAAATTCCTGTTTCGTAGGTCCAAAGCCGCGAGACATTTCTAGGTGTATAACCTCCACCGCCTACTACTAGCATTGGTAGACCAAATGATTTAACAAACTTAACGCATTCCCCATGCGCCTTTATATTTAAATTGAAGCATCCTAAGCGATCATGGCCTAAGGAGTCCGCACCGCATTGTTGTACAATAAGTGTTGGTTTGAAGGTCATTATTAGGGGGTCCACAATTGACTTGAAAAGATTTATATATGAATCGTCATCTATGCCATCTTCTAGCGGTACATTTAATGCGAAATGCTTTCCTTTATCGCAACCAATTTCTGTCAGATCACCGGTTCCTGGGAAAAATTCTCCGTTGTATTTATGAAATGACAACGTGAAGACCCTATCTGTGGTATAAAATGCCTCCTGGACACCATCGCCGTGATGTAGATCGATATCGATATAAAGGATTCTTGGGTGATATCGTAGTAAATTTAAAATAGAAAGCACAATATCATTCACGTAGCAAAACCCAGATGGGCTGTTCTTCTTTGCATGATGAAGACCACCAGACCAATTTATTGCTATGTCAGATTGATTATTAATTAGTTTCCTGGTGGCGTCAAGGCTCGCACCAGTGTATAAGGTTGTATAATCGTATAAATTTTGAAAAATAGGACAGTCGTCTCCAATGTTGAAGTTTTCTAGCGTGCCTCTAGGCAATTTGTTTGCATTTTCTGGTGAAACCTTGGAAAGAAAATTGACATAGTCTTCTGAGTGAAACTGTAGTAATTCGTCTCTGGTTGCGCTTCTTGTTTCGTAAAGGTCCATAATCTTGTGCAATCCATAAGAAGAAACCAAGTGGTCCGTTAGCATTAACCGAAATGGTTTCATTGGATGCTTTACACCATAATGGTAATGTGAGACTTTGGAATTAAAGTGATATGATACTCTGGGAGAATAAGCAGAATTAAACTCAAATAATGACTCGTTCTCTTTAGTTTTCGCATCATAACTAAATGTTCCAGACATGTTGCGTGTCGTTATTCACTTAATACTTGATTTTAACGTACCTGAGTAACCAGATATCTTTTTTACAGCTACACACTGGTGACACACATAAAACCGATCAGAATCGTTTCATGATGCTATCATTTCAATCTTTAGTTACATAATAATATTATCACGTTTAACGATGCTCCAAGACATCGAGAATCCTCTATATACAGTATAAACAGGGCATCCTACAGCAATTCAGAAGGAACCTTAGGTTTATAGTGGTACTGGTCACGTAAATTGATGGAGGCCTGTGTTTTTAGCCGGCCTTCGGCGTGCAGAATTGCTTTCTTTCGTGCTTGTGAAACTGGTTATAAACAAAGAAAGAGAAAGACCTTTCCGGCATTCTGGAAGATCGGTAACCGCTGGAGTTATAGGAAAGACAGATGGATAACAGTAAAGAAAACAGTCCATATAAGTTAAGAGTGGGGGTTCTCGGAAAAAGGAAGAATTGTTAACCGAACCCGAATTCATAAAAGTTGTAAGAAGGCCATGATTAACGACAAACTAGTACATTTTCTGATCCAGAATTATGATGACATCCTAAGAGCACCGCTTTCTGGACAACTCAAAGATGTGTATTCACTGTATGTCACTGGTGGATATGATGATGGCATGCAGGACTTAAGTAACAGCAAGGGCGACCCATTACGGTTTGAACAGTTTTGGAATGATCTTGAGGATATTATATTTGCAACGCCAAAGTCTATTCAATTCGACCAGAATCTGCTAGCGGCAGGTAGACCAGAAAAAATTGTTTACCTGGATGTTTTTTCCTTGAAAATTCTCTATAATAAGTTTCATCCCTTCTACTATACATTAATCTTATCCAGTACTTCGTCTGAAGAAAATGTGTCGAGTTTGAAAACAAAACCAGGAACTGATTCAGAAGAAAGCCAACTGCTGGGTAGACTGCTCGGAATCCTGAACTGGGATGTTAATGTCAGCAACCAGGGATTACCACGTGAACAACTAAGCAATCGCTTACAAAATTTATTAAGGGAGAAACCATCATCTTTCCAACTTTCTAAAGAAAGAGCCAAATATACGACCGAGGTCATTGAATATATTCCCATATGTAGTGACTATTCGCATGCATCTCTATTATCCACTTCGGTTTACATCGTTAATAACAAAATCGTTTCTCTTCAATGGTCCAAAATATCTGCATGTCAAGAAAATCACCCAGGATTTATTGAATGCATTCAATCAAAAATTCACTTTATCCCTAATATTAAACCACAGACTGACATTTCATTAGGGGATTGCTCCTATTTGGATACCTGTCACAAATTAAATACGTGTCGATACGTTCATTATTTGCAATATATTCCGTCATGCTTACAAGAGCGGGCTGATTATGAAACTGCAAGTGAAAATGAAAAAATACGGTCGAACGTTTCCATACCATTTTATACTCTGGGCAATTGTTCCGCGCATTCTATCAAAAAACCTTTACCTGCCCAATGGATCCGTTGCGATGTGCGTAAATTTGATTTTAAGGTTCTTGGAAAGTTCTCGGTAGTTATTGCGGATCCTGCATGGAATATCCATATGAACCTACCATACGGTACTTGTAACGATATTGAACTATTAGGTTTGCCCTTACACGAACTACAAGATGAAGGAATTATCTTTCTTTGGGTAACAGGGAGAGCTATAGAACTGGGCAAAGAGTCTTTGAATAATTGGGGATACAATGTGATAAACGAAGTTTCATGGATAAAGACGAACCAGCTAGGTAGAACAATTGTTACAGGTCGTACGGGGCATTGGTTAAATCACTCTAAGGAGCATCTACTGGTAGGCTTGAAGGGCAATCCAAAGTGGATCAACAAGCATATTGACATCGATCTGATCGTATCAATGACCAGAGAAACTAGTAGGAAACCGGATGAACTATATGGCATAGCTGAACGGTTGGCAGGGACACATGCCAGAAAGCTAGAGATATTTGGAAGGGACCACAATACCCGACCTGGTTGGTTTACCATTGGAAACCAATTGACAGGAAATTGCATTTACGAAATGGATGTTGAGAGGAAGTACCAGGAGTTTATGAGGAACAAAACTGGAACTAGCCACACTAGTAGTAAAAAAATCGACAAAAAGCCCTGTTCAAAATTACAGCAACAGCAACAGCAGCAGCAACAGCAGCAGTATTGGAATAATATGAATATGAACGGCGGCAAATATTATATGGAAGCCAAGCAGAATAGCATAAATAAAAAACAGACTGCTTTTGGATCCAAGCAACACCAACAATTCCAAACACTAAATAACCTATATTTTGCTCAGTAAAGCGTTACATAATCCTTTTAAACACTAGTGGCATTGCGTAAAAAAGACGACCATGAAAAGACAGCTGTGAGAAATAGAGGTGCTCTTGGCCTGTATTAGACAACTTGGAATAGAGAAGGACATGGTTTATGTCCAATAATTTATTATCCGAATCCGTGTATTTTTTTACATCAGAACTGCAAAAGTTGCTACCCGGATTCAACAAATGTCGCCCTCTAAAGAAAGATAACCAGCTGTTTTAACTAATACTTTCAACCTTGAACACTACTAATAAAATTGCCTAACATACATATTTCCGCCCTAGGTCAGATCTTTCCTTTCCTAGAGCATTCATCAATCTTTCTCCCTCTAGTCTTTTTCACTGCGAACTGCGAGAGTAGCAAAGACAGGCTGTTATGGCCCAGTACGGAGTGCACTACTTCGCTAGATAGTAGATGATGTACCATGTATTCAACTAATATCAGGAGTCTCAATGCAGCTATCTATTTGATTTTACTGTCATGAATGTACTGATACAGTGCGTTATTGGCACAGTGTGGTATCTTCGGGTAATTTTTTTTCCCACCAATGAGAGGCGTTACTGGGAGTATCGGTCTAAGAAAATTAAAAAATGACCCCCAGCTGAGATATGCTCACGATGAGCGACGGGGATACATTAAATATAATAAACATACAAGTTGCCTTGAACGCTCTCTTTGCACATCGCATGCCTTTTTTTCTATGTTCAGAATTTTAATATCCAGTACCACAGTTATATAAGTAACAGACAATAGAACAATGTTTAGACAATGTGCTAAAAGATACGCATCCTCATTACCCCCAAATGCCTTGAAACCTGCATTTGGCCCACCAGACAAAGTGGCGGCCCAAAAATTTAAAGAGTCACTAATGGCTACTGAAAAGCATGCTAATGACACATCTAATATGTGGGTTAAGATCTCAATGTGGGTCGCCCTACCAGCCATCGCTTTAACTGCTGTGAACACATATTTTGTTGAAAAAGAACATGCTGAGCATCGTGAACATTTGAAACATGTTCCAGATTCCGAATGGCCAAGGGATTACGAATTCATGAATATCAGATCTAAACCTTTCTTCTGGGGTGATGGTGATAAGACTTTATTCTGGAATCCTGTTGTCAACAGACATATCGAGCATGATGATTGATTGATTAAGTGGGAATAACCTTACGAATTGTTTATTTATGGTACTTTTTACTAATTCTTACTTATTTCTTTTATATTCGAAGATAAAAAGAACTCAAAAAAAAAAAAAAAAAAAGATTAATCCTTTGATAGGAACTTAAAGATAATAGGTAATTTTGGGCGGTGAAGCATCCTTCCGCTCTTAAACATATATATATATATTTATAATGCAAATGTATAGGCATTTAAAAACATAAACATGCACCTATGAAAAGAATTTGAAAAGTCTTATTTCTCATGTTTGCGCACGTTTTGTTGAAGTGATGGAGCAAGTCCTGATAAAGGGATATCTGATTAATAATTGATACAGTATTTATAAGATAGCTAATCAAAAAAAACACCAAGGAAATGGTAAAGAGTTAGAATGATGATAATAAAACACGCTTGAAGTAGAATAAAAATATAAGTAGAGAAGATACAATAAAAAAAATAAAGATAGAAAGATTTTCAATGAGGGGCGAATCTAAATCTAAAAATTTGAATTCAAGTTCAATTTAAATTTAATTAAAACAGTAGTAATATGTCGGGGTAATGGAGGAGAAAAGTAAGAAAAATAAGGAACTATTATAATTATAATGCGGAAAAGATGAATAAATTATTAGTTGCTGCGACAGCAATACTGTTTTCTCTTGGATGCCATGAAAAATGTAAAATATTCTTCTTGAAATCAATATCGTCACCCCAATCCTTATTCCTTGCTGACCTTTGCGCTAGCGAACCGTATCTTTTGTTTCTAAATGCTGTCTTGTCAGCTTGTAACACAATTTCATTCATCTCGGTTCCCGAATCCTCTGCATTTGCTCCTTCTCCTCCCGCTATACTGCTTCTAGAGCTATTACTACTTCCAACCATGCTTGTGTTGCGTCCGTTACTCCTACGCTTGTGACTGTTGCCACTACTACTAGAATCTTTATTTTGTATGCTGTTGTGGATATTTTTATTACTGTTGCTATTAGGTGTGTTGTGTTCATCAAAAGTTTTGACTATGCCATTATCATTATCACCAGAAGTTACTACATTAGGATAGATCATGAAATTGTTATTGTAAGAACCAGTCATTACACTTGAACTATCACCACTGAAGTTGACTTCAAATTTATCGAAAATCGCATCATTTTCATAGGTATCACTCAATCTTTCCTTCAATTGCTCATGTATGTTTATGGTTTTCAAAGGCTTATTATCCATATTCACGTCCCAAATTTTGACAGTTAAATAATCTCTGGATGCAATATATCTACCATTTGGACTGAATTTTATGTCAGAAATTGATGACGTGATTTCCGTAAAAAAATTATGATTGATTGGATCCAAATATTCCTCAAATGTTTTAGTTTTATTGTCACATAAGGAATTTTGTCTCATATCACACAACTTTATTGTACCTTTGGAAGAAGAATACATGAATAAATTACATTCTTGCGGGTGAAACTCGGCGCTTGTGATCACTTCGGTTAGCTCTTCCATATTAGTGGGCTTGATATCTACGATGTTGAAGCTTTGATCTGGTATGTCTAGATTCCATAAATTGATTCGTAAATCATCAGCACTTAAAAATGTTTCCTGATCAGAATTCAACGATATCGAATTGATGTGATAGGTATGTGCATTACTGTATATACGCTTTGGAGTGGCAGCAATGATTTTGTCATGTTGTGATAATTGAGGTAGTTTCAGCGATTGTAATGATAATACAGCCCTCACGGAACCTCCTCTATTGTTATGATTATCAGGCTTGCCTTTCTTCGCAAATGTAACCCCTTCAGTTAAATTGTTCTGGCTCACCAATTTTATGTTTTTCTCATAAACTTTCCAAAGTTTTATAGTTTTATCATTTGTACTCAAGAGAAAATGAGACCTTTGAGTTGGTCGTAACCATTTGATTTCGTTTATCTTCTCTTCAATTTCTAAGGACTTTAAATAATCAAATTCTGCGTCATGACTTTGAAACTCCGTTAAAAACTTGTATTCGCAATGTCTACTATTACTTCTTTCAAAAAGTACCACTCGCCCACCTTTATCACCAGTGGCTAGATAATTTCCAGTATAGTCAAATTCTACAGCTGTAATAAGATCCGCTTCTGTCACCACAATATCTGCTTTATCACCAAAACATTGGCTGAATTTAAAATCGAAATTGTTTTGTGCCATTGTGCGATATATTATATTTGTCTTTGCACAAGATCTCTCCTGTTTGACCTTGATATATTGGTTCGTTTTTATGAGGTCTATAAAAACCCTATTTTTTTCCTTTCTGAATACGTTGGTGGAGTGGGGGTAATTCTATTATACTACCTTATTTACCCTCTGATAGGAACAAAAATCGAAATAGGACAGAAAAAGGGTGAACTAAACTAAAGGAGAAAGTCTAAACGGTGTAATCGACTTCTTCTAGAATGCCTTTGTGTCTTCAATTCCTTCAGTCTAATCGTGCTGAGTACTCTTGTCTTGTGTAAACTCCCTTTATCTTTGACGGGAAATGTTAGGCAAAATTGAATGGAAAAGAGAAAAAAAGGAAGAAAAAAATAAAAAATCTACTTAGTTTAGGATCTATTGACGTGCGCGGGGGGAATATATGCCAATTGTCTCAAAAAAAACGTTTATGCCGTGCCGGAATAGAAATATTTACTGGTCGTCTTCCTATGTAATACAAATCTAAGCAAAACGATTACTCTCTGGCCCAATGCAATACATACAATTTGTATTCGCTCATAGTTAAAAATTAACTTCAGACCAGATTTTTTTCAATATCATATTAAAGGGAAGAAAGGGAGGAAAAAAATTCAAACGAAAAATCACCTTTCGTATTGAATGATGTCCGTATGGAGTGATTATAATATTAATTCGATGGCGAATATGTTCTGTATACCTTAGCATTCAATAGAAAACTATTGTAATGGTTATTTTTATTGATTAGAAGTAGTAAAAAATTTAGTTATATTTCACCTATATTAATCAAGTTATAAAGCCTTCTTGGCGGCATCAGCAGGGGAAACCTTGTTTTCTCTGTTGAATCTTGGTCTTTGAGGTGGAGCTCTGTTTTTTCTGTCTTCTCTGGATCTGACCCTGACGATTCTGGCGTGAATAGCACAAGAAACACAGTAGTGCAACTTGTTGTAGGTCTTTGGCAAAGCGTATTCAGGGTAGACAGAAGCTTCGGACAAATCTCTGACAGCAGCGGCTTCAACAATGTTTCTGATAGCCATTCTCTTGATAGCCTTATCCTTTGGAATAGACTTGGAACAGTTGACACATCTGACTGGCTTGACGTGACCTCTACCTTTCTTGTTTCTACCGTTGGAAGCTCTCTTCTTTGGCATTTTGAATGATCTGGTTGAAAATTGCTTCTCAAATCTTGCAGTTTGCAAGGTTCAAAAAAAAATAGGTTAGTAACTTTGCATTCTTTCAAATGATCATAGTAAAAAAGGAAACGCGACATCTGTGTGATATTTAAATTTGGTACGCTATTTTTCTTAATAGGCTCATTTCATGTTGTTGGAAGAATTCTTCTTTCTGCCTAGTTAGCCAAAACTCATGATGGGCACATGTTTAATTATTAGATGGTCTCGTTTAAGAAAAGGAGTTATATTAGCTATAATTCAATAATATCTTTTCATTATTTTTTTTTCCCTCCATTCAAAATTCCCATCTTTCTTTCCTTTCCCACTTTCACACCTTTGTGTCATTAACATACTACTTAAGACTATGGTTTTTTTTATCTCTAATGGCAAGCAAATGAAAACGTTAATTATAGCGAACATTTAATCTACTAGGTATTTCAAATACCAAGTAATCTCTCAATACTCAGCGAAAACAACGCTGTGTAGGCTGGCACATGGGGTTCTGCCTAGGCTGCGGGATATGAGCCCGTCACGAAAGCCTTCTTTCCTTCCAGAGTCGAGAACGTCTCCCGAGGGGAATGGCAGAGTGCCGGTAAACTGCTCTACCATCCGGACTACGATTTTCCCTAAATTTCCCTCCGTCAAGAATATTGGTTTTTTCGAGATTTTTGGACCGATTGAGAAAAAAATGTATGGGTTGGGTGTGTGGATGCTAAAAGGACAGTTTGGCACCTATTGGCGCTAATCTCGTAATGAACTTCCCTCGATGCTATCCTCACAGAGATGGAAACAATAATCAAAGACATGAATAGTACTAATATTAATAAGAATTTTTAAATAAAAATATATCTCGATCTTTCTCGATCTTTTTGGTTATGTATTTTTTGGCTCTTTATTATAGATAGAGCAAAGCGTTCGCTTTAACCTTCCTGCAAAGAACTTTCTTGTGGAACTTTGTAAACATGATGTGTATAAAAGCTCAAACCTGGTAAGAATATTCGCTAGGTTTCCAAAAAAAAATATAAATAAAGAATAGGGTAGAAAAGAAAAAGAAAACAGAAGGGCAACTTTAATGAAAAGATTAGTGATGGTGGTCATCACTTGGAACACCAACAGGGTTTAGTTTGTAAACAGAACCACATTCCCAGCATCTGGCGACTTCGTTAACAGTAGGTTTTAACCACATAATAGTATGTGAACCAGCGGGAGAACCCGTACAACCGACATAACGATAATCATCATAAGACTCAATGATGATCGGATCTTTCATGGTACCCTTTCTGGACGAATCTAATGGTTTGGTGTCAAAAACATCGATACCTTCTAGTTTACCCAATAGTTCCAATCTCGCTAAACCAGTTTCTTGGTCTAGGTCTGTTGGAACGGTACCCTCTTTGGCACCAGGACCAATCAAAGTTTCTGGACCATTGACTTCTGCCAAGTTTTGGGCAATTTTCACTACAGGTTTTTGCTGAAGCAGAAATCTGGAGCTACACAAAGTTCTTGCGGCTGGTTTAAATAATCTTATAGATTGACGTAGTGACAGCATTGTGCTTGTTATCTGTTTGTATAGTAACATCAAAGGACGGGGTGGGTGCATGGATATTGTTAGTATATTGCTTCTTCATCAAGAAGGATACTTTGACTCAAGGAGAATGATGGGGAATGTTCGCATCGACATGTACATCGTATAAGGGATATCTGGGAAAGCCATACATTTTTTTTCATTTCAAGCCAAATAGGAAAGCAGGAAATTAGTTAAACTTTTTGATAGGTTTCTTTCCAAGATTAAACCCATATTTTGATTCTCTTAGCTCTCTTCTGTCCTGTTCGATCTGTAGATTATCTTCTTTCATGTATTTCTTTCCCCGGCATCTCATGAATTTTTCAATAATTGGCTTCTAACATACATTTCAAAATATTCTTATTTCCTGTCTGTGCTAATTTTAACGCAATTAGCGTGCTTAAATACAAAAAATGGTTTTGTAAAAAGGATGAAATAACTTCAAATCTTCGTATATCTTTCCTTCCTGTGTTTATATTTGGGAAAAGCGAAGTATTTTGTCCTTGAGTATGTTTTATTTTCTCTTCCCTTTATTTGCTACTATCCAAGATGGGAGATATCGCTTTTTCGAAGGACGCCTTTGGAATCCGCTAATCTTATTGGTGGGCAGTCAGCTGACAGCAAACTTAGATTGTGACAGCAAATAGAGGGATTTGAGCTATTACTCAAAGTGTCAGTATATTTACTGGATAGTTTTTATTGTTTATCAGAATTAGGTGTTACGTAAAAGGGTTACAGCACACGATGAATAAATTTTACAGAATCTACCTACTAAGATTACCTAAACAAACGCTTGCCGTCATGCTGTATTTTCTTTATATAAAATTTTGGGATTGTAATTAACGGCCAAATTTACGTAGTTCTAAATATCTACAAGGTGGATATACGAGGCCTGAAAATGCCATACTTAACCACATGGCAACATCACCACCATATTCACCGAATTTGGCAGCAATTGGACCAATCCAGTAGGCTTGTGCCATACCAACTACCACACCAGCAACTCCTACAACAAATGCGAATGTTGCTGCGTAACCGTGTGTTAAAACCTCATAATCTTCCCATTTGTCCCAATTGTAACGATGTTTGGTCACCTTATGTTTCCTTTTTAACAAATGAATATTTGTTACTGTATTCTTCTCGATTTCTTTCGAAGATCCGATGGGTTCTGGTCCCTTTATTTCGTCTGTAGCTGTAGGAAACTCTTTAGTGTAAAGATGTAAGAAAAACTTTCTGAATATCAAGTTTTCTTCGAATAATAAAATAAAGTACATGCTAATCCAGTAACCTATCATCGGTAGGAAATTTCCCAAAATTGTACTAAAATGATTACGACCTATTAATGCGCATACCAAACAAATGATGGTACAAACGATAGACCAGAACCAACGAGGTATTTTCGCACAGAAGACACTAGAAAGTTGAATGGAAAATGCTGCGGAATATGTATTGATGATGTTGTTGGACACCAAACTGAATACTAGTACCACCACGCAGAATTTTCCGAAGCCGTTCCAACGCTTAAAACCTGCCCAAAGTAGACCACCCATGCCATGGGTATCGTATTCAACTGCCCAAGGCTTGTATGACATGGAAACGGAAGCTAATAAAAGACCAAGGATTCCGACGAAGCAAGTAGGCAGAAATGTCCCGAAAAACGTTAGGCAAAAAATTTGAATATAAGGTGTATCTTCCGGAAATAGTATATAATAGTCTGCAGTAATAGACCCCCAAGTAGCCGTAATACTATAGCATAATGAGAAAAAACTCATCCAGTTGCCCTTTCGAGTGGAAGAGTCCAAATTTCCCTTTGAAACATATGTATTGACGAAGCTATATTTATCACTGGATGAAATGTACAGTAATAAAAATGCTGTCAAGACGGGGACGGACAAGTAAGTTTCCACTTTAATGACTTGTTTAATGCCGAAAATGGCGACCAAGAAAGAGCATACGGTCACTATAACGATTCCTACCCATAGGGGTACCTTATCGTCAGAAATAGCAGCTAGCATTTCACCTCCAACCACGGAATTGACCACAGACCAACCCATGACACCAATAATGGACGCTAATGCAACCAATTTAACAAACCACCATCCAAATAGGTACCTAGCTGTTACCATCTGTCTGCAACCGGACTGTGGTCCCATGATCGAGCAATAGGCAGCAATCAAACAACCAATTGTCACTGATATCAAACTGGAGGCTAATGATTCTCTAAAGCTTAAACCGAAAAGCAAAGGGCCCAACAAAAACGATGACATGGAAGATAAACCACCTGTGGCACTCAACCATAGCCCCGCAACATGCAAAAACTGCTTTTTTGATGTTCCTCTCTCATAGGGAGATATCCTTTGAATACCTGTAGATTCCACTCCCATTGCATCCACTTTCTTAGAAAGCCACGTTGCCCTGTTAATAAATCTTTTCAAAATCGACGGGCTTGGGTTGGCTTTCTCTGTGGGAATGTTCAAAGAAGAAGCCGGGGATCCTTCGTCGTAAAATTCTATAACATCAGTGTTGTGCTTTGTGGGATCTTCTTTGCGCTTTACTGTGTCCATGTTATCTATCTATGACCGAAATTTTCAGGTATTGTTGTTGAATAAGTACCCTACAAAGCTATCACTATTGAACAGCAATATTCCTATATTAATATCTTAATATTTGTTTTCTTTTTAAATAGCCTTTCTCTTGAACACCACCACATCAGTCAGACGCAGAAAATTTCAGGTGAGATAAGATACGGCGAACAAATCCGAAATTTACTTACACGCAAGTAGGAGTCATACATCTACGGGGCACTGTATTACAATTCACTATTGAAATAGGAAGCAGTTGCAATATTGACTTCTTTTGGAAGTCAGATGCATAGGGAAGGCCGGGCTGCTAACTTTTTTCTTTAGTGCATTGATATGTATATATATATATATATATATATATCCATATATGTGAACACAGAGTTCTTGCGTCTCCTACTGTCAAACTATACGGGAGAAACGCTCGTCGCTTGCGGCTTCCCCAGACACTACTCGTAGGATTCTCGTCAATGCCAATTCACAACTTTGTTCAAAGACATCCTTTGTCGCACTACCCAAATGTGGAGTAATGGAAGTGAGGCTGTCAGAAGATATGATTTTTTCGTCTATTTGAGGTTCATTATAAAAGACGTCCACTCCGAGATGTTTGATTTGCCCTTCCACTAAGGCGTCGGAAACAGCTTGCAAGTCCAAAATTGCACCTCTTCCCAAGTTAACTAAAATTAAGTCTGGGCTGCAGTGTTTCAAAAACTTCTCGTTGATTAAATGTTCTGTTTGAGGAGTTCCCGGTAGTGTGATCACGATTGCATCAAACTGGTATAGTTTGGCATATATTGTTTCATCTAGGATATGGAATTTCCAGTTTTCGTTTTGACTCGCTGTGCAATCTTCGCTTCTCTTGCAATAGTGTATTTCCATTCCTAACCCGTATCGCAACTTGTAAGCTACTTGTTTTCCAATACTTCCTAAACCAAGAATTAAACATTTTTTTCCTCTTGGCGATTCAGCAAACATGTTTCCCAGTTCATGGCCAAAAGCAAATCCGTTCTTTTCAGCAGCTTTTGCCCTTGCAATTAACGTGTTCCCAGCGTCTCTACTAAGCTTTTGGTAATAGGAGAATTTCCTAAAACCTTCTAAAATGTGCCACAAAGCACAATCTGCCACATCATTACCGACTTGATGAAGTTTCAAATTTTCTATCAAATTTTCATTTTTATCGTCTTGATAGTTATATAATCGAATGTTGTGTTCGCGTAATGCATCCAGATCCCACCCATCGAAGCCTCTTGAGCAAAGCACGATACATTTTAAAGTGTTCCTTGGGAATGACTTGTGTTCGATGATACTTCGGGTCATACCGCCGATTCTTTTGAATGCCGGAAACCCAGCATAAATGGCACATATTTTGTCTTGTTCGTGCCTTTCTAAAAAGTCAAGAAACGTTTCTTTGGTGTCCAGCTGGTAGCGTAAGATACTGAACTCCTCTTTGAATTCCTTGGAATTTAGTGTGGCTGATGTTTCACATGGATCTGCGATGAAGAGAATGGCAAGCTTTCCGGTCGCTGCAGAAGGATCGCACATTCTTTTATATTTATTTCCTTCGAATCTATTGTTAACCTGTTGTTCAGGGATGCTATGAAAAGTACAGCGATTTGAATATTCCTCCTACGATCGCCCCTATACACGTTCATTTGGGCAAACTTTCTTCTTTCGCGCGTGCGTTCCTAAAGGTAGTAGGAGTTACGGAACAGACTGGATGCTGTGAAAATTTTATATACTTACTGTTCTTCAAATTCCGGCTATATAAATACATACTCGAGTGCTTTAAGTTATTAATTTAGGCTCCAAAATTAATGGGAAAAAAGGGATATATGCACACTTGTCCTTATAGTTTGGAACTCTTGATGTTCAGTTCTGAATCCTTTCTAATTAGATCTTGATTGTAAAATTCTTCGTAAATACTTAAAGGTTTATGCAGGTCATCGATGGTAGTGTTCACAGCTAAGTTTTTATTCAATTTGTTGAAAAGGTATTTACCATTTTCTCTTAATTCTATAATATCAGCGTCAACCATTGCCGCTAATAAATCTTTTTTTAAATCCACTATATTTTCGATACCGCAGCAAAGACGAACCAAATCTTCGGGGAAATCTCTCTCTTTCCTTAGTTCAGGATCGATGGAAGCATGAGACATCTTGCAAGGCATGGATAGAAGCGAATTTACACATCCAAAAGACACTGTCACAGCCCATATACTCAGTTTTTTGGAACTGACCAGTCTCTTTGAATGTTCGAATGACCCTGTTTCGAAGGATAATACGGCACCTGGGCCATTGTTGAACGATTGGTGCAGTTTAAAATCTGGGTTGGAGCGTAATCCCACGAATCTAGTTTTTGTAACTTTGTTGGTTCTGGTAGGTTTGAATCCACATGAATCTTCCAGCCAATGGGCCAATATCATAGCATTTCTCTGTTGTTGATATAATCTAACTCCTAGAGTTTTTAGGCCCCTCACAAGCAGCCAAGAATCCATTGGAGATAATCCGGCCCCTATAGAATTAATGACGAAGTAAAGTTTAGAGGCAATTTCTGGCGTATTGCTGATAATAACACCACCCATCAAGTCGTGATGGCCATTCAAGTACTTGGTGGCAGATTCATATACGACGTCGCAGCCTGGATTCAGTTGTAAAGGATTACAATTGAGTCCACTCATCATAGTATTATCAACGACGACTATGGTGTCAGGAGATATGCATTTCACAAAACGCAATATTCTGGGGATATCTACGACCTTGCAAAGCGGATTTGTTGGAGACTCTAGAAGAACACAATCAACTTTGTCTAAAGACTGGAAGACGGTTTTGAAGTTTTCAAAATTGGAAGTGTCCACGTGAACAGAGACTGCGTGACTCTGCTGCTTGAAAAAATTCAGTAGCCTTTGGGTACCTCCATAAAGATCATCGCCAGCTATTATTGTTGGAGTGTGGTTGTTGGTACCGTTGAGTAAGACTAGTCCACGCAGGATGACATCCAGCGCGGTCATACCGCTGCTTACAGCCAAAACGTTCTCCTGTGGGACACGATAAAGCTTACCAATCTGGTGTTGAAGGACACTTCTGGTCGGGTTGCCCGACCTGGAATAATCGTAATTCTGTGCAGCTTCATTATTCAAGTCCACTTTGAAAGTGGTCGACAAGTATACCGGTGGCACGGAAGCGGAGTGTTGGTCGTTCTGAGAGCCTGTATTTACCACGACTGTATCTAATCTTTTGATCGGCATTTTTTTGCTTGTTTTGGCTTTTTGTTTGCTTAATTTTTTACTCTTAATGAACTGTAAGTACAGAGTCTGTAAAATGTATAGCTATGGCTATATATATGTATATATATATTATATAAAGCTACAAGTGTTGCCTTTTACTTTTGTTAACACTGCTTCTGGCCACATTTCAGTCAGGTCCTGGAGGATAGATGGACAGAAGGCCCCTTTCCACACTTTTGCGATGCGATGAGTCTTCCAAGGTAGGAGCATATGCCTCCAATAGATTCTCGGCCCGAAGCGGAAAGCATGCTGTGCTCACAGAAATCGTATTGTGTGGAACACATGCCACAGTTCCAGGAAAGAGTCAGAATGAGTCAGCCGGATGGACCGCTCGCGGACTGTGGCGCCAAATCGAAAAACAGTGGTGAATTTATGGGCGGCTAATCTGGAGTGTATATGTTTGCAAGTGTATATGCGATAATTAGGTTAGTTTTGTTCCTATGTGTGTATTGTGAATCAGAGTTAAACCTCTGTAAACTCTTTGAACTCTTCTGGAATTCCAAATTCTTTTTTGATCTGTTCTGGCTTCAAAAAGAATTTCTTGTATAGATAATCAACCAGAATCTCAATGTTGTCAGTAGTTTTTTCCAGCTGCACTTTCTTTAGGCGAATATTTTGTTTGTTCTCTTGAATTTTTGCTGTGGTCCACCTGATACTTTCTATTTTTTGTAGGCTAATGCTCTTTTTCTTTATTTCTTCCTGAATTTTTTTTCTCTTTTCCAGTAGAGTCTCCCTATTGTATGACTTTTGACCTATAGAAAATTTTTTGCGCCTCCCCGTTGCCAGCGTTTTATCTAGCTCTCGTTTATAAATGGTAATATCACACTCTGCTTCATGTATCTTCTTTTTCAGCATCTCACTTGAGTCATACAATTTTTGTAGTGTTTGGTTCTTGAAGCACCAGTAGATGTTAATGTTACCACATTTTTCCACCGAAATGACGCCGTCTTCATCAATCATTTGTTGTACTAAATCTTTGACGATCATAGGTGAGATCCCGCATTTTTTAGGTATGCTTTTCTCTAGTTCCTTGATGTTATAAAATGTGTACGTCTCTTGGAAAAAGTTCAGAATCCGGTTTTTTTTCTCTTGGAGTGATACTGTTTGCCTCTTTGGTCCCTAATAGTACGAACGGGATGGCAAAATACACGCCTATAAGTTAGTAATCAGTCCTGAATACCCATGTAGCTGAATGAGACATACCATTGTTGAGTGTTTTTGATACTACAAATAAAGTTCCTGCTTTTCAATCTACAACGCAAAGAATAATGGCGGCGCGGACAATCACCTTTTTATATACGGTTTCGCAATCTGGGCGGTTATTTTAGCTTCTTTTTGGCGCATAAAGTGCATGAAAGATAGCAAATCTTCTTCGATGTTCAAGATTTTCAATATCAGGAAGATTTTTTAGCCAGCCTTCATGGGAATAGACCTACATTGAAAAGATAATGTTTAAGTAACGCCTAACCACAGAGCCCCTTTCAAGTTTTCTCTTCTACTAAAAGGGAAGAAAATTGCTCCTTTGGTATCGGCCGCACAATTAAGAAGGTTGAATAGAGCACTTCTAATGCTCCTCGTACTTTGTGGGTCGTTGACCAAATAGTACGACGCTTTTGTTTTGACGGCGACACACTATAATGCATGGCGCCTCCGGGTTATCCATAGATAGGGGCACCCGGAAATAATTCTAAGTAGAAGAAAGTTGATGTTGATCATTATATGCTTCACAAAAGGGTTGTGAAAGATCTCGCCGTTTTAGTCGACCGTCAGCATAAGTAAAGGCCACATTTTGAGTTAAAAGATTTCGTTTTCTTTATACTGAGTCAAAATGAGGTTTAGGAGTTCTTCCCATAGCTTGAAAAATGTTGACAGAGAGTTAAAGGACTTGATTAATTCTTCCGAAAATGCCAACAAATGTGGTGAATGTGGTAATTTCTACCCAACTTGGTGCTCAGTCAATTTAGGAGTTTTCCTTTGTGGTAGGTGTGCTTCTGTTCACAGAAAGGTTTTCGGTAGCAGGGACGATGATGCCTTTTCTAACGTGAAATCATTATCGATGGATAGATGGACAAGAGAGGATGTTGACGAATTAGTGAGTCTTGGAGGCAACAAGGGAAATGCTCGGTTTTGGAACCCCAAGAATGTTCCTTTTCCTTTTGACGGGGATGATGACAAAGCTATCGTGGAGCATTATATTAGAGACAAATATATTTTGGGCAAGTTCAGGTATGATGAAATAAAGCCTGAAGACTTTGGGTCTAAAATGGATGATTCTGACAGGGAATCTGATAGGTTTGCTGAAAGACATAGAAGTGGGAGCAGGAGCAGATCTCATTCTTTCTATAAAGGGGGCCATAATAGGTCTGACTATGGCGATTCGAGAGATTCCTTCCAAAGCAGCGGAAGCAGATATTCTAGGCAGCTGGCAGAACTCAGAGACATGGGTTTTGATGATACAAACAAAAATTTAGATGCATTATCGTCCGCTCACGGCAACATCAATAGAGCAATCGACTATCTAGAAAAAAGTTCAAGTTCAAGAAATAGTGTATCAGCAGCAGCGGTAACATCAACTCCACCCTTGCCCAGGAGACGTGCAACAACAGGTGGTCCACAGCCAGCTATCTTTGATGGTACAAACGTAATCACACCGGATTTCACTTCAAATTCAGCATCTTTCGTACAAGCAAAACCAGCCGTTTTCGATGGTACCCTCCAACAGTACTATGATCCCGCTACCGGAATGATTTACGTAGATCAGCAGCAATACGCCATGGCTATGCAGCAGCAACAGCAGCAGCTTGCTCAGGCTCAGGCTCAGGCTCAGGCTCAGGCTCAGGCTCAGGCTCAGGCCCAGGCTCAGGCTCAGGCTCAGGCTCAGGCTCAGGCTCAAGCTCAGGCTCAAGCTCAGCAGATCCAGATGCAACAGCTTCGGATGCAACAACAGCAACAGCAACAGCAACAGCCGCAACTGACATACCAGCAAATGCAGCAGGGAGGAAACCTGCCACAAGGCTATTTCTACACACAATAAGACAAGACTCATGATGCTGCTCCGCATTACATACGATATAGAATGACACTAAGTAATCGAAGACATCTACAAATAACGATTATATATCATAATTAGTCATCTCCTCTATTGTTTTCACCCTACACAGCCCCATTACACGCCTGCTCCAGACGTTTCACGTTGACTTTAATGACTAATACCACTGGATTTGATCCACACTTTGCGTAAAAGTCACCTGGGTGGCGTTTTCCGCTCGCGCTCCGCCGGTGAGAGCGAGAAAAAAAAAGGGATTCGGCGGTAATGTAAGGGAAAACCCACTAGTTAAAATCAATGAGATAAGGAACTCTCTTTTTTTCCCGTTACTCATCTTTTGTTTGTTTGTTTCGTGTACCTGTAATGAATCTTATCGGAGTAACTATTACTGAAAAGCCATACCGTTAAAGAAGCAAGCATATCATTCGTATTCAAGCAGCTGCTTTTTCTTTTTAACTGCTCGGCTCTGATTCCTTACACTTTTTCCCTCACCTACATCAGTTTGTGATTTGTAACTTATCGATCGTGGAATCGATGGAATTCTGAAAGTCATTTGGTTGGCAACAAAGGAATCAAGCATATCAAAAAAACAGCTTATACTATTAATATCTTCCCGATAGTACTATTTTTTTTAGCTTTTTATTTTTTAGGCCGAGGTTAATTCTAGAACGCCACATTTCATTACCTTTAAATTAAAGTACTGAGGCCATCTTTTACCCTTTTTTAGTTTCTGGGGAAACAACGAGCAGTACTATAGAAGATAAAAAAGATATAGTGCAATCGTAGTAATAGAACCCATAGTAGAATAACACATAATATAATAAAAATAACAGGGAAAGGAGATAGGATAACAATATCATTGGAATCTCCACAAAACAAATTCGAAGCTACCCCATATTTTTAAGTCTGTTTTATAATATCAGATAAGAAAGAAAGAAAAATGGTAGACATCAAAAATAAAGACCACACAACCTCTGTGAACCGTAATCTAATGGCAAGTGCAGGAAATTATACCGCTGAGAAAGAAATCGGGAAGGGCTCGTTTGCCACTGTATATAGAGGGCATCTGACATCCGACAAATCTCAGCATGTAGCCATCAAAGAAGTATCACGGGCGAAATTGAAAAATAAGAAATTATTGGAGAACTTGGAGATAGAAATCGCTATTTTAAAAAAAATCAAGCATCCTCATATTGTCGGACTTATTGACTGTGAGCGAACATCAACAGATTTCTATTTGATCATGGAGTATTGCGCTCTTGGAGATCTAACATTTCTATTGAAAAGGCGTAAAGAATTGATGGAGAATCATCCTCTACTAAGAACGGTATTTGAAAAATACCCCCCACCCAGTGAGAGCCATAACGGCTTACATAGAGCGTTTGTCTTGAGTTATTTACAGCAATTAGCGTCCGCTTTGAAGTTTTTAAGGTCTAAAAATTTGGTTCACAGGGATATCAAACCTCAAAATTTACTGTTGTCTACACCATTAATCGGTTACCATGATTCAAAAAGTTTTCATGAGCTTGGATTTGTCGGTATTTACAACTTGCCCATTTTGAAGATTGCAGATTTCGGATTTGCAAGATTTCTACCAAACACGTCATTAGCAGAAACTCTTTGTGGCTCGCCATTGTATATGGCGCCTGAAATTTTGAATTATCAAAAATATAATGCTAAAGCGGACTTGTGGTCTGTTGGCACAGTGGTATTCGAGATGTGTTGCGGTACTCCGCCATTTAGAGCCTCTAATCATCTCGAATTATTCAAGAAAATCAAAAGAGCAAATGATGTCATAACGTTTCCTTCATACTGCAATATTGAACCAGAGTTGAAAGAGTTGATTTGTAGTTTATTAACATTTGATCCAGCCAAGAGAATAGGATTTGAGGAGTTTTTCGCCAATAAGGTAGTCAATGAAGACTTGTCGCCTTATGAATTGGAAGATGATTTACCTGACTTAGAATCCAAATCCAAAGGGATTGTTGAAAGTAATATGTTTGTATCTGAGTATTTGTCTAAACAGCCAAAGATTCCGAATAGTAATAATGCAGATCGTCAATCAACAACAGGTAATCCGGAAGAACTCAACGACGCTCTCAAGAATAGCGATATATTAACCACCCCGGCTGTCAAAACAGATCGTACGCAAGCCATAGATAAAAAGGGTTCGAGTAATAAATATCATAATAACCTAGTTTCAGATAGAAGCTTTGAGAGAGAATATGTGGTAGTAGAGAAGAAATCAGTTGAAGTTAATTCATTGGCAGACGAAGTCGCTCAGGCAGGATTCACTCCAAATCCTATAAAGCACCCAACTCCGACTCAAAATCAGAACATTTTATTGAATGAACAATTTTCTCCAAGTAACCAACAGTACTTTCAAAATCAAGGGGAAAATCCGAGATTTCTGAGAGCCGCATCATCTTCTAGTGGGGGGAGTGATGGGTCTAGACGACCATCTTTGGTAGATAGACGCTTATCTATATCCTCGCTGAATCCATCTAATGCATTGTCAAGAGCCCTCGGTATTGCGTCAACGAGATTGTTTGGTGGTACAAATCAACAACAGCAACAGCAACAAACCACATCTTCCCCACCATATAATCAAACTTTATTGAATTCCCAACTCTTCCATGAACTTACCGAAAATATAATATTAAGGATAGATCATCTACAACACCCGGAGATGCTGAAATTAGATAATACTAACATTGTTAATATTTTGGAATCTCTGGCTGCAAAGGCGTTTGTTGTTTACTCTTATGCAGAAGTAAAATTTTCTCAAATTGTTCCATTATCGACAACATTGAAAGGCATAGCCAACTTTGAGAACAGACGCAGTATGGATAGCAATGCTATCGCAGAAGAACAAGACTCGGACGATGCAGAAGAAGAGGATGAAACATTGAAAAAGTACAAGGAAGATTGTTTATCCACGAAAACTTTTGGGAAAGGTAGAACTTTATCTGCCACATCTCAGTTGAGTGCAACTTTCAATAAACTACCACATTCGGAAATGATCCTGTTATGCAGTGAGGCCATTGTTTTATATATGAAGGCTTTATCCATTTTATCAAAGTCTATGCAGGTAACGTCTAATTGGTGGTATGAATCTCAAGAAAAATCATGTTCTTTAAGAGTTAACGTATTGGTACAGTGGCTAAGGGAGAAATTCAATGAATGTTTAGAGAAAGCCGATTTTTTGAGGTTAAAAATTAACGACTTGAGATTTAAGCATGCCTCTGAAGTTGGTGAAAACCAAGCTTTGGAAGAGAAAGGTAGCACAGAAGAGCCAGTATATTTAGAGAAGCTATTATACGATCGTGCTTTAGAAATTTCTAAGATGGCCGCACATATGGAATTAAAAGGAGAAAATTTATATAACTGTGAATTAGCTTATGCAACTTCACTTTGGATGTTAGAGACTTCCTTGGACGATGATGATTTTACCAATGCCTATGGTGACTACCCTTTCAAAACTAATATCCGCCCAAAAAGTAACGATGGTGAAGATAAAGAGAAATATCACAGCGTACTGGATGAAAATGACAAAATGATCATAAGAAAGTATATTGATAGTATTGCTAATAGGCTAAAAATATTGAGGCAAAAGATGAACCATCAAAACTAAGTAATGCATATCATGGTTTTCTTGTTAACTATATATGATCTGCTGTATCCATGGGTATTTTCATGATCATGTTGCGCTACTCTCAAAATGCTTTACTAGTTTGTCATTAAAGTATTAAAGTTTTATTTTTGTTTTCGGTTTTGTTTTGTTTTTATTTCTACCTGATTTTTTTGGAATCCGGTTCTTTTCTACCTCGGATGGGTTTTACTTTGATGTTTAAATGTTAATTAAGGAATATTGAATTCCTTCGGTTTCGGTGAGTGTTTTTCTTTTAAAGTTTTTTTTTGTTGCGTTTTTAGTATCTGCCTTTGGCTATATATATCCATTTAATCTAATTTCTATTCCTTCAAAATTTCGTTCTTCGAGCCTTTTGTTCTTTTATACATATATATATATATATAATGTATTCGAGAAAGCTTGAACTAACAATTAACGTCTTGAATATTTGTGTTGTGTGCCATTGTTGTTTATTTAATGTTTTGTTGTTTGTTTTTATTTTCAGCTGTCTCCGATAATTTTTGAAAACGAAATGATACCAAAATATTTGGTATTATAATCCAATTCTGTGTCGTATCTACATCTTTCTATCGAGTATTTCTAGTCATATATTACATTTATTAAAATATACTTTTACACATATTATGCTAAAGCTTATAAAGCGACATTCGCCTTCTCGTACGCTGGGCGTCGCTAGCCTCAAATACAAGTGATGCATCTGCCTCTATTTTAAGGTCATCCTTACTATTAGATTTCCCTTCCACCAGGTGTGCTTTCATTCGTTGAGGCAAATTACCGATAGGGGTCAGAGCAGGGCTCAAATCTGCTCTGGTGCCTTCGAAGGAATATTCTCCAAGAGGGGACATAGTTGTATGTTGCGGGAGCCCGCAAAAATTGACCCTTAATGAACTTCCGTTCTCATCTGTCAAGCATTGCTGATCACTAATGGACGGGGCATCCTGAATACTGACCTGAGATGCGAAGGGTGTGGATGATGTGAAAGAGGAAAAGGACGAATAGGATGACTCCCTAGAACCAACGCTGTGATACGCTGAGGGTGATAAGGTATTTGCGTCGTATGCTGGTGGAAAATATGTTGAATTTCTGTCAACACTATTCCTAAGGTTGTTGTAATCAAAATTTTCCATATAAACGCTATCTAAAGAGGCAAAAGACGAATTTACTGGTAGGCTGAGCAATTCTACCCTTTTGCATGAAGAGGGTGGTGAAACTTTGAACTCACGGAACGTCTCCAAATTGGTCAATAGGGATGTCGCAACATTTTGACCATAATGGCATATAAATGGATGTGCCTTGATTTCTGCTAATTTTATCCGCTTATCAGGATCTTTCTGCAATAGCTCGTTCAGTAAATCTTTAGCATCACTGTACTCTTCGACTGTGATGTCTGAGGTGCCACGGTTTAACATTTCGTCATAAGACGGGAATTCTAAAGGCTTATTGATAATGTTGTCGAATAGTTCCAATCCAGAATTGGCATTAAAGGGTAATCTTCCAAACAACAAACAGTACAGAGTAACCCCCAATGACCAGATGTCAATGGCGAATGGGCAGAAACATGCCCTTTCAGCGGAACAAAGCTCAGGCGCAAGAAAAGCAGGAGTTCCTAATGCCTTATATTGTAAAAGTTGTTCATGCGATGATTGAATATTAGTACTTCCGGCGGCAGTTGAAGTGGCAACGCCAAAATCAGATATTTTCACTGTTCCATTTGATGAAATTAACAGGTTCGATGGCTTGATATCTCGATGCGTTACTCCCCGGAAATGTAGATACTCCAGACCCGATATCACATCTAAAACTATCTTCCTCGACTGTTGAAAAGTGAGTATTGAAGGCCCCACCGCTTTTATCTCCATTTTGTTTTCTGGACACCATTTAACGGGCCCCCTTGAGCAATATTCCAATACAAGATAAACTTTTGAGCTCTCGGGATCATTCAAAATTTCGTATAATTCCACAACGTTTTCGTGATGACATCTTTTCATTACCTCGATCTCTTGATTAACCCTTGGACTTTCTACTTTTAATTGAAGAGAATAGCCGCTTCTTTTTTCGAATTTATTAAGAATTTTTATCGCAACCAACCCACCTGTGTCGAGGTCCCTTGCTAATTTCACTTTGCCATACCGTCCATTACCCAAAGTGGCTAAAATTTCAAAGTTGTTAAGGATTTGTCTCTTTGTTAAGGGATTATAAGATAATTTGACTTTTTTTGTCTCTTTTATACGACTACTACTATTGCTCGCATTATTATATAACAGAGATGATTGAGGCAGCGGCTGAACAGGTTCTTTAAGTAGTACCATATTCTTCAAAGCTTCCTTTTTTATATGCGGAGTATGTGTGCAGCAATTTCAAGGCGTAGGGCTCGAATCGCCAGAGGCTCGAGCATTATATACTAGCGATTAGTAGTCTCTCCCTCTGGCTGACACCTGTCCTAACTATGTATGACGTTATATACCGCGCGGATAAGTAAGGTACACCCGCTCTTCGTATAATACCCGCACAAAAGATTCAGGGACCGGGTATGCTCAACGAAAAAATAGCCAAGGAGGAGCGTGGCCAAGGTTGTTGGAAGTCTTTCTCGGCGGGAACATACAGAGAAATAAAAACTGCCTTGTTCACTTTGCCATAGGAACGTTTTGTAAGCCGAGAATGACAGTGTTAGTTTTGAAGAACTCGTTGGAATATTTTTACAGAAGGATCTTTAAAAGGTCCGTTGTGATGGGGCGGGTGTAGACAAAATTTATCAACAAAATGCAATTTATCCGAGGCGCAGAAAATTAAAGGCGCTCCGACGGACCTTGGAGAGAAACTCCAAAAGCCTGTGATAGACAGACGAGGGTATTAAACGAGAATACCGCATTACATAAAAAGAATACACAGTGCACGACGTCTTCTACACAATGGCCATCGTTCGTGACTTCTCATTACTTGTTTAGCAATTACATTCCAAGAAACAGAAAATAAAGTAGCCACGCTTCTTGTGTCATAGTGGTTAAAAGCTCAAGTACATTGAAAATCTCCTGACTCTTGTGCGTCTCTCGCGTGGGTTATCGCCACCTAGGGAAAAATTGAATGGAGGCAGTGTTAGAATTGTAAAGAAATGGTAGAATGCTCTGATTACTTTCCATACCCAAAGCGTCCGTACTACCACTACCCATTGCCAGTGAGCGGTTTCTTGCTCATCAATATGTAGTGCAAGGGGACGGAATGTCCCCTGTACGTAGTGCTTTCTTTTGCTCTCGTAAAGAAGCCTACAAACGCCCCTTCCTTCCGCCCTTCGGCATCCACTGCCAACCGGGTGGGGGCTCAATGGATCTCATTGCTCTGGCCCTGAGAAGGCTTCTTTGAAATTCTCGGCTTAGGGCATCGAAGGATGAAGAATCTAACTAAAAATAAACGCCATTTTTTTGGGGGGCCGCAACGCGAAATGCCGACAAAAAACGCGAAACGCCGCACTGAAAAGGCGGTACCGCGCAAAAAAATACAAAAATGACAACAATACTGTCCTTTTTTTTCCTAAAGCAATTAACTGGAGAGTGAGGTTCTAGCATCTGGCCAACCCCTAAATTTTCCAATAATTCCGAAGCGGGATATATTGCATCTGGTAATCTAGAAAGGCAATAAGAATAAGCAGCCCAGTACTATGTTGTGATAAAAAAATGAACATAATAAGGTTGGGGAAATGGTGGAAAAGGATGGTACACGCTTTCATGTAGCTAGAAAGATTTCAATGTTCTGAAGTACGGTCTGCGCTTATATGCGGTTATTTCCTGGACTAGATCGGAGCCAATTAATATTAACGATTGCTTCTTGTTCTTTACCGTTTATGTATGTAGTATGCCCTTTTCATGTATAAAAGAAGGGTAATTTAAAAAACTTTATAATGATCCAGATTCCTTATTTTTTTCTTCTTTCGCTAGGTGTTTTACCCAGCTAAGACTAACCTTGTGGTTCAGATTACACTAGTATTGCCGTCCGATATTACAATTCTAAAATCAGTTTTCTTGTGATCATTCTTTTTTTCTCTCTTGCCATTCTTAAACGTGGCCTACAAGAACTTCTTCTTCTTTCCTTGGTAGACGTCTGTGTTAAAGGTATAGTTTTTCTTATATACAGGCCAAGAAAGCATAATAGGTGGTTCCTTTTCATTATATATCAAAAGCATTGAATATACTGAACACAATTCACATTTTAAGCCTTGGGTATTGTTGAATCAACATCAAGATCAGCCTATTTCATCATCTCCTTTATCTCTTCACACAAAAAAGAACAGGTAAAAAAAGTACAGATCTGCCACCCCCGAGAAGATCATTGACAAATCATTGATTGGCAACTCAAGTAATAAAAAACAAAGGTAACTAAATCAAGAAGTCAAGCGATTTCAAATCACCCCGAATTTGGACGACAGATCAACAAGAGTCTGCTGCTACTACAACCGCCACTTTTACTATACTTATAATAAAAGCTAAAAAAACCCAAAAAAAGAAAATTTTCTTTCAACCCCCTCCCCAAAATATAGTAAAAAAGATTCATACGCAAGCTAACAAATCAATAACGATTTTTTCAGTTGCTCTTATGGTATGTATTATCTCTCTCTTAATTCACATTTTTCTCTCAATATTTTGCTTCGCCAATGGAGTATAAGCTTTAATGGAACCTTCTAACAGCGAATAATATAATAGCCGGAATCCAACTTCAATGAGCTCAGCCTATCCACGCTCATTTTTTCAAGAGATCTATTAATCTCCGTTTATGTCGTATGGAATTTCCCATATTTGACCCTACCTTATTTCTCGAATATGCCTATAAGGATTTCCTGAAACAAGGGCTTCGGGAAAGAGGCGCCTCAGGCAAAAATTGAGCAAAAAAAAAAAGAAAAGATTCGAAGATCTATGAAAAATTTATGCAGATTCGTTGAGAGTTATAAGGATTTTACTCTTTATGGCTATAGGTTTCATTCTAAAATCAAGCATAAATTTTGTACTTTGTCTTCCTCTTTTCTTGTCCTCTTTTTTTGCCATTCTCTGTCGCCATTGAAGTCGATCTTTAAAGATAGATTTTACTCTTGATTCTCACATCATCTCAAGCGACCTGGACACTGTACATGGTTGTGATTGTTCTCATTTTCAGTTGTTGAAATTGATCCTAGGCTTACTACTCCAAAATCGGCTCTACATAGACCTTATTTTTGCGGTTGCACTTTACTAACACAACACTCTTTTAATTAATCAGATCAATAACGAACCTTTTTTATCTGCCGACTCAGCTTCGATTTTAACTACGTCTACATCAAATAACTCCTTAATGTCTTACAATCACCAGCCTCAACTATCTATTAACTCTGTCCAATCACTCTTGGAGCCCGTGACCCCTCCGCCTTTGGCCCAGATGAACAACAAGAGAAACCACCAGAAGGCTCATTCGCTTGATCTCTCCGGTTTTAATCAGTTCATATCATCTACACAATCTCCCTTGGCTTTGATGAATAGCACATCGACTTCGAATTCTGCTAATGCATTCTCCCCTAATCCTAATGCTGCTAGCAACTCTACTGGTCTTTCAGCCTCTATGGCAAATCCTCCAGCCATTCTTCCATTAATCAATGAGTTTGACCTGGACATGGATGATCCTAAGAGAAAATTAAGCAATGATTTCACGGTTGTTGCTCCTGCTAACTCTGGCGTCAATACTTCCAGTTTAACTATGGAAACACCATCCTCTTCAGTGACTCCTGCAGCATCTCTCAGAAATTTCAGCAACAATAATAACACTGCCTCTAAATGTGGAGTGGATAATTCATCATTTGGTTTGAGTAGCTCTACATCTTCGTCTATGGTCGAAATAAATGCCCTCCCCCTTAGAGATTTGGATTATATCAAACTTGCCACTGATCAATTTGGTTGCCGTTTCCTTCAAAAAAAATTAGAAACTCCTAGCGAATCCAATATGGTGAGAGACTTGATGTATGAACAAATTAAGCCGTTTTTCTTGGATCTTATTTTGGATCCATTCGGTAACTATTTGGTTCAAAAACTATGCGATTATTTAACTGCTGAACAAAAGACACTATTAATACAAACAATATATCCAAACGTTTTCCAAATATCTATCAATCAATACGGAACTCGTTCTTTACAGAAAATTATAGACACCGTCGATAACGAAGTTCAAATCGATCTTATTATCAAGGGATTTTCTCAAGAATTTACTTCGATTGAACAAGTTGTTACTTTGATAAACGATTTAAATGGTAACCATGTGATTCAAAAATGTATTTTCAAATTCTCGCCATCAAAATTTGGCTTTATCATAGATGCTATTGTAGAACAAAATAACATTATCACCATTTCTACTCATAAACACGGTTGTTGTGTACTACAAAAACTGCTCAGCGTTTGTACTTTACAACAAATTTTCAAAATTTCTGTGAAAATTGTGCAGTTTTTACCTGGATTAATTAACGATCAGTTCGGTAATTATATCATCCAATTCTTATTAGATATCAAAGAATTGGACTTTTATTTGTTGGCTGAGTTATTCAATCGTTTATCCAATGAATTATGTCAATTATCTTGTTTGAAATTCTCCTCAAATGTCGTGGAAAAATTCATTAAGAAATTATTTAGAATCATCACTGGATTCATTATTAATAATAGTCGGGGGGCCTCCCAAAGGACTGCAGTCGCTTCTGATGACGTTGTCAATGCTTCTATGAACATTCTTTTGACTACTATTGATATATTTACTGTCAACTTGAATGTTCTAATAAGGGATAATTTTGGTAATTATGCACTACAAACGTTACTAGACGTTAAGAACTATTCCCCTCTGCTTTCTTACAACAAAAATGGTAATGCAATTGGGCAAAATACCTCTAGTACATTGAATTATGGTAACTTTTGTAATGATTTTTCATTAAAAATTGGGAACTTAATCGTCCTTACCAAAGAATTACTTCCAAGTATTAAAACCACATCTTATGCAAAGAAAATTAAGTTGAAAGTTAAAGCTTATGCAGAAGCAACAGGTATACCATTTACTGACATATCTCCTCAAGCCAGTGCAGTGAGTCATAACAATTTCCAAACGATTAACAATGAAAATAAGAACCCTAATAACAAAAACAGTCATAATCATAATCATAATCATAATCATAATCATAACCACAATAACAATAACAATAATAATCAAAAGAGTCATACCCGTCATTTTTCCTTACCAGCTAATGCTTATCATAGAAGAAGTAACAGCTCTGTAACCAATAATTTTTCAAACCAATATGCACAAGATCAGAAAATTCATTCTCCGCAACAAATTATGAACTTCAACCAAAACGCATATCCCTCGATGGGAGCACCTTCTTTCAATTCTCAAACTAACCCACCATTAGTTAGCCATAATTCGTTACAAAACTTCGACAATCGCCAGTTTGTAAATTTAATGGCACACCCAAATCCCACTGCACCAATCCATTCGTTCTCGTCATCTAACATTGCCAATGTGAATCCTTCTGTTTCGAGAGGATTTAAGCAGCCTGGGTTTACAATGAACGAGACTGACAAGATCAGTGCTAATCATTTCTCTCCATACTCTAGTGCAAATAGTCAAAACTTCAACGAATCATTTGTGCCTCGTATGCCATATCAAACGGAAGGCGCAAACTGGGATTCAAGTTTGTCAATGAAGTCACAGCATATTGGCCAAGGGCCATATAGTCAAGTCAATATGAGCCGCAACGCTAGTGTTTCCAATATGCCAGCCATGAATACTGCTAGAACATCTGATGAACTTCAATTCACTTTACCATGATACTTTTTTCTTTTTCTTTCTTTTTCTTCCCTCCATACTGTATAAATATTTTGCGCAGAAATCAAAGACAAAAAAAATAATAAACAATGAAAAAGAAAAAAATTCGAGAAGCAACGACATCCTAATAGGGTCCCAAAATTTGAGCCAGAAAGGTTGAGCAATCTATTGCCATATTTATATTTTTGTATTCTGTTTCCGAACGTATCCTAAATCTCTCTACCCTTGCTGGGTTAGCATTGCTCCCTACCAAAATGATTTAATTTTTTTTTCTAAATCATTTTGTCAACGATATTTTTTATTTTAACTTCCTCATCTTTTGAACTTACGCCCAACTATTATTTTATTCATTCATTAATTAAGTAATCCATTCATTCATTCATTCATTCAGCTTTCTTTTTGTCTATTACTGTCATTTTATTTTCAAATTCAAATTGTCCCTTAGGACAATAATGTGTTAAAATATCCATTCGCTCAAGCATTTTTAATAAATAGGAAAATACCGTTTGTTTTTCTTTGTCATTTGTATAAAATTTTCTACTGGTTCCTGTCTTGGTTGGCTTTATTATATTTAGGTTTAACTTGTACTAACAATGATACATATTTGTATATTTTATTATAATCTCATCTATCTATATATCAAAACCGTTAAGCTACTTAAAATGGAAAGTCTCACCAAGAAAGCATTATGCTATAACACAAAATGTCCTTTTCAACTACTGCATAATAAATCATCATATTTGGTTCTTGATCGCTAATCAACTGGGACTTAGTGTTTAATAATTTAAAGGTTACATATGTAAATGTATGAATGCAAAGTGTGTGCTATATATTTATAAAGCGAAAATCGCAGCTGAATGAGCTAAACCAAAGCGGACGTTACGAGGACGTTGGCCCCATTATAAGGACTATCTTCTCTTCGGATTAAGCAGCATACTTTTTGAGAAAGTACCTCTTCAGAAATATCGTGAGGTGAAGTATCATTCTGTCTACATAGAGTTCCTACAGTACCACGCATTTTTACGTGCATTGACGGCATGAACGCCGAGTGTAGGTGTATAAATTCAGACTGAGGGTTTTCTAACCTACAGTAGTCTTTCATAACTCTTATTGGATACAGGGTGATATTTCCACCTTCAGATTTTTCGTAGCCAAGATTTCCAGATAAAACAGTACAAAATACCTCGAAATCACCCTTGCCATTCCTAGCACTTGTAGAACCATAAATGAAGTAGCGTCCATCATCCGACACCTCAAAGATTTCTGTATCTTTAGTCACGTTTAAGAACTTAGTTTTGAAAGATATAACCGGTTTTTCAGCCAAGGTGTCCTCCAGAAACGTATCTGCGATAATTAGTTGTTGCACATCCTCTTTTTCTGCCATTCCAGACATAATTATTAGTCCCTTATTATTCAAAGCTTTTATGGAAACAATAGATTTCAAGAAACTTCTGATAGGTTGATTTTGTCTTTTCAGCGTCATATCGTTGGTCCTAAGGCACTGTAATAATGTCATATTCGTAATATTGCTGAAGGTCATTGCCATAGAATCGCCATTTCTATATCCAATATAAAACACAGCGGAGTTCGACTTTTTTGGTGGTAATAAAGCATCTCCTTGGAGACGAAATGATAAAGAAGTAATGTCACTCCTTTTTTTGGATTTCCTTGAGCTTCTTCCAGGAAAAAAAACATATGGATTAGGGAAGGTCTCGGGAACAAAATCATAAAAATGACAGCAATCATTTACGGTAACAATCAATGTGTCTCCAACAACGAGAGAATCATGCACTTGGCAATTTTCTTTGAGTTTGACTTGACGAACTTTAAGCAGTTTTAGTGAAGAAGGATCTTGCATGAATATGGCAAAGGTATGCACGTTAGATCTGGAATTAATATTATGATAAAAATAATGGCTCGGCCCTTCCTTGGCCGCAATTGTTCTCTCAAGTTTCATTGTTTTGAACAAATCAGTCGGCTCAGACTTATATTTTAGCACAGGATTGAATTCAGCCATGGAAAAGCCTATAAAGAAATTTTCTTCGGAACAATTATCGAGGGACGAAAATCCTACGATGTAACCCTTGCTTGTTGCAAATGCTAGTTTATTTTGATAAGATCCTTCTTGGGTAACTAATAAGATATAATTTGCTAATACTCCTATCTGCATGATGTTTGGAACATTAAGTGATTTTGTGGTGATAGAACGATGTGAGTTGTGACCTTCACTATGAGAATGGAATGCATACTGCATGCCTAGACCAATTATGTACTTTTCATATGGTAAAGGTCGAAAAGCCCGTTCCAACGGATTTAGAAGACTGATCTTATACTTTTGCAATGTTTGCTGACGTTTTCTCTTTATTATAAATAATTCTTTATCGTATCTTGCCTGAACAGATTGTCGCTTTATATTATCTTTACTGTACTGGCTCGTTGTTCCTGGGGTGGGAATGCTTCGATTTTCAGATATGCGAAAATAGCGTCGCCGTTCTCTATCATAGTAAAACCCGGGCAAGTTAGGTACCATTTGTCAAAATTGTCTTCCTTGCTTTATGTGGTATTCATTTTTTCTTAGCCCTTTTTTTTGTTTCCCATTATTGTTCATCTTCTTGCCTTTTTTTTATTTTCTTCAGTTTTTCCCATATGCAAAGGAGAAACTCTTCCAATAACAGCAACTAAAAAAAATGAAATTTGAAGAAATGAATGTAGAATGACGACTGCGGCATTTAACATCTAGCATATATCTGCAGTAGTTTATCACTCCAGAAGAAACATCCATCGTCGACAATTCGATTCAATTGTTCCCTTTTGAATACATATTCTCTCTCGTACGGTGGGATCTTGTTGTTGCTTGCCATTAAAAACCTATATTTCGTCTTTTTTCTGATGATTTCCTGAGATTTTTTTTTGTCCTCATTCCCTTCCTGGGTGGAGGGAAAGTCTAGTCTGCCAAACCCTGGTGGGGATTTCGATCTATTCCTCAAGTTATCGAACGCAAATTCGTAATCGGAATTTTGCGATTCCATCACTACCGACAGTGATCTGTGCTTAGAATCCTCCGGCTTACCAACTTGGGCATAAAATCGCTCCAACTTTCTCCTTCCTCTCTTAACCGGGGCGATATCTTCATTTGGCCTAAAGTCTTCAAGGATCCAGGCTCGCTTTGTTAAAGGGTTCGTATTGAAGTCAAACAGTAAACTGTCCTTATCTTGTTTGTAAAAATTTGGCAAAGTAAATTCAGGTTTCTGTAGCTCTATTCCTAATATTTTTCTTGTTTTGTTCTCTTTATTATGATCTATCTCATGGATTACGGTATCAGAGCAATCTTCTAAATCACTTAAGTTACCAGGGCCGTTTAAAGGTGAACTAAACTCTGAAATTTTCCGTTTGTTCTTACTGGGTGACATAGTAACCAGCGGTAATTGCACAGCGGTTTTATTTTCATTACGATGATGAAATTTTGGTGATTCTTTCTTTATGTCCTCATCAAACTGAGTAAGGATGAAATCTTCAGAATCTTGCTCACCTGCTCCTACTGACGACTGCGAAGATTGTTGAAGAACATTTTTTTGGTGACATACACTTTCAACCAATATACTGCTAGGTCCTTCGAAAACACATTTACTTCCATTTTGAAGTGCTTGGACACGTTTCGCTATTAGCGTAGTCACGTCATGCTGCACATTTAATAGTTCATCGAGACTGAGCTTCTTGAGAATGGGTAAGCTTGACTTTAGATGCACATTTTCTTCATCAGTCACCATCCCATACACGAACACCTGATAACTTACAGCATAGAAGGAACTGCAGATTTGTGAACAACAACGATATTTACAATACGTAAACAAGAACGTAATTCAAGCTTTAAGGCTTTTTTGGACAGAACGCGCTTAAAAATGGCTTGAAGAAAACGGCATTCTAACTTGAATATGAAAGTTACCATTAAGACTCAAATGACGGAAGATAACAGAACATCAATTACATGGCATTGCATCAATATTTATCGGAAACTTATGGGCCCACAAAACCTAAGAATAAGACGAGAAAGAAGAAGAAAGAGTCAAAATCAGACGCCAATTCTGACAAAAATTCATTAATAGTGAAAGAACGGTTAAGTATACTGCAACAAGAACAGAAGAAGTCAGGAGTTACTTCAATCAGCAAGTTTGGCAAACAGAACAGCAAGAATATATGGAAGAACTTGGAGACAAACGAGCTCTCCCATGCAATAACGCATTCCTCTACATCGTTAATTACTGGCTATAATAACAAGAGCGATGTACAGGAAACGAGCACTCAAGAGCCACTTACCACAGTAGCAGGCAAACAGAAAACACGAGAAACCATATACAGAGACGCTCAAGGTCACAAAATACAAGAAAATTGCAAAATAGACAACTCCATTTCTAGCCGATCTAAATATGAAGATGACAAAGCCGCGGAAAGAGAACAATACCTGAGAACTTTAAATATGGGAGACGTTCAAAAGCTAGGAATAAACGTAGATTCCCACGAGAAGAAAAGTCAAACATCCTCGAACCTGACGGTGGAAGATCCTGCAACGAGATTTACACATGACGAAAAAGAGGTCATAAAAACGTCGTTACTGGGCCGCAAGCTTTATGATAAGGTAGCACCTGAGAACAGGTTTGCCATCACACCAGGATCAAGATGGGACGGTGTGCACAGATCAAATGGTTTTGAAGAAAAATGGTTTGCTAAGCAAAACGAGATCAATGAGAAGAGAGTACAAAGTTATACCTTACAAGAAGATTACTGAAATGAATCAATACCTATAAACTATACAAAAAGCTTTGTGTAAAATACCCTTTGACAATCTCCATTTGGTGCGAGCTTTGTTTTTGTCAAGACAAACAATTAAATACAAATACCAGTCTTTATATAGGTGTTAGATATTTACTATCATAGGAACCTCGAATATACTCTAAGTTTTTAGTCGTATCCTAATTCTTAACTAGATTCGTTCTTCTTATTATCACGTTCAGCAGCATTGCTTCCTGACCTTGGCGATTGACATTCGGTAGAGTTTGTGCCAGAACGGGTTTTACTCTCGGTTTTTCTACTGCTCTTAGCGTTTTCCCCAACATTTGCACCATTGATGAATTTTTTCAAATCTTGGCTTTCCTTTTCATTGACAACAATATGACTTCCTTGATCTGGAAGATTTGTCATAGGAGGTGGAGGTGGGAAGGGAATCGGTTGGCCAAATCCATGTGGTGGTGGTGGAATAGATATTCCATTCATATTAGGATAAGGCATTTGGTGAGGATGTAGTGGGTGAAGACCATTAGGATGGGCAATAAAACCTGGGGGAATATTGTACGGCAAACCAACGTCTGCAACATCACTGACTCCAGGAATGGGTCCTCCAACCACATTCATTGGATGAGGTGGAGGTGGAATATTCAAATTATTGCCAACGCCATCAGAATATTGATTTGCTACGGCATTGAAAATAGAGCCGGCAACAGTTGGATTATTTAGTGGCGCTTTCTCAGAATTGGTCACATCAACTTGCAGGTTTTCACTACTTTTCTGAGCTGGCCTTTTTAACAAGGTTTTCTTGACAGGTTTGACATCTTTTTTGGGCACCTCGTTTTTATTGTTTACATCTTCTGAATTCTTTTCATTGGTATCCTTTTTGATGAAATTCAATAAATCATGCGCTCTTTCTTTCCTAAGCTTTTCTTCAGATTGCTGCTTTGACGGAGTTTTATGAGCAGCTTTGGTATTATTATTCCTATTATGAGATTGTTTTTTCTTTTCCAACGCCTTCTTGGAAGCCTTAGAATGATAAATGAATTGTCTGTTGGTAATGTTCAACAAGAAAGAGGCATCAAGGCCTAACCCTCTATTCGTGCGTAATCTACCGCCAAAGTTATTACCAGCCACGATTTCATGATCAAATAAGACTTGAATTGATAATGATGAACTGAGAGTGGTGTAACCAACAACAGTACCCTTTGAGAAAATTGGTACCTTACCAGAATCCTGGATGTAAACAACACGGTCACCTAAATCGAACTTTTGACTACGCAAGAGTGCAAATGATGATCTTGGATTCAAAACAGCCTCGCGAGGAACTTTGGCTAACTGTTTTCTTTCATGACCTTGAATGTTAGCTGCATATTTCATGATATGATCTTCCACAGCCGCAATCGATGTCTTAGTTAGGGAGTCAGACTCCAAAGATACCGCGATAAACTTCGATGAGACATACTTTAGCCATTGTTTGATACCATCTAATGAATTCATGGCATCCTTAGTGGAGGTGTTTGGGAAAAGGTCTTCCAAAACTGGGATGTCATTACCTACCTTTGACAACCGGAAAAAAAAATCTGGGAAAGTCTGTCTGTACTCTTTCAATACATTTATAGTTAAATTTGAATATTCCCAGCCTCTTGGATTTCTCCTTGCGTAACCCAAAACCTTTTGGTGTCTCGCTTCGAACTTGACGGGGATACCAACATTAATGTGTTTACCGGTAGCGTCAGTAATCATGAACTTGGAAGTAATCTTGGACAAAAACAAGGGATGTAGGTGCATGTTCTTAGACACAATATAAGATGGGTAATATTTAACCGCTTGATGATCAATTTGTAACCTTTCTTTGCCAATAGTGGGTTCACTATCCAAAAACTTCTTTTCTACAGTAATCTTCAGCCTGCGGTCACTACTGTAACCATCAATAGTGGTTTCACCGCCATAGGCATAATCACCCAAGAAAATGACTTTTGAATTCAATGGGAATTCCTCTTCGATAGGAATAGGCCCTCTTTCTTTGTATCTTTCATCTTCGTTGACAACAGATTCAACAACTAGTTGCAACGGATAGTGATCTGGAGTGGAACTAAAGGTCTTAATATAACCACCATCAGAATTTCTCACCAAACCAGTCACAGGGAAGACAGTAGCAATAGCTTCTACAGGCCCCAATTTAACAGCTTTCTGTTTAGCAAACATCCTTAGCATTGAATTCTTCAAACTATTGAATAGTTTTTTGTCCTGAGTATCAGCAGGTTTTGTTACAAATCTGATGTTTTTCTTATCATTGGATTCCTGATATTCATAGATAGTCTTACCATCCGTCAAAGAGACCAATTTGGATTCTCTCAAATATGGCCATCTTGTATAAATCACTTTGTTCAAATGCCTCTTCGAAAAGTCCTCCAAAGTAATGTTATTAGTTTTATATATATCAGTTACTTGTAAAACCATTGATTGTTGTTTAGAGGGTTGTTGGAAGACCATTGTTTCATTGTACTCCAGTGAACTAGTAAATGGTAAAGACAGTAACGTGGGAAAACCGGCTAGCATTTCGGCGCCGAGTTTAGCATCAGGTAATAAACCATATCGGATCTCGGAACTGTCCAATGGGATGGTGATGTACTCTTTTTCGACACAATGGTTGTGTTCTATATCAGAAAAAATGCCGCCCAACGGACTCTTATAAATATTATCAACTTGAGGATTAAACGAGTATATCAAGTCCTTACCAAATTGATTCCTCGTTTTTTCTTCAGGTGACAACTTGGACAAATAAGGTTGCATAGCCTCAATCAACCTTTTTTCATCCACAAATGATATCAAGACAACCGCTTCCCAATCAGCCGTCTTGCCGTTTTTATCAAGTTGGACCTCAGCTGGGTAGAAATCGTGAATTGGTGATTGTTCATCGTACATTAATGGCCTAAAAGCTGGAGGTATCAGATTTTTGGATCTTTCTGGTAAAACAGCCATTAATTGCTGAAATGGAGTAAATGGTTTGCTTAAATCAAATTCAATATCTTGATCCAAACCTTTGACTAAGTCAGAGATTCTTGGTGCATAATGGTGTGGATAATACCACGACCAAGATGGGCATCCTCTGTAATAATAATATAGAACCCATTGTAAACCTTCAACGTAGTCCTTAGCAAGATCTATCACTTTTTCTTCACTATTTGTGGTAAATTTTAATTTGTCGTGATAATATCCATGCTTCCAATGTTCAAACCTTTCATTGTAAATGGTTTTTTCGGACTCTAATTCTTCTTTATCCTCCACAATGATAGCATTTTGGTATTTTTTTATTGTTTTCCTAATAGAATTAACACGATTTTGAAATTCTTCTTCTGTCTCGTCAGGGTTAATAGAATCAAGATCCATTTTTAGGGAATAACTATTTTTGGATTTGGAACGCGTTATGAAAAGACCCAAATCGAAAGCGAATTCTTTTAAAAACTCTAGATGATCTTTCATGTCTAAGTCCTTAGGTAACTCTAAAGTTGGAATTTTTTCATCTGGTAAATCAGGCGATAATTTCTCCTGTAATTGCTCCATTAACCATGGCTTTATACTTCCGATTAACTTCTTTTGTTGTTTTACCAATAATTTTTTACCAACTCTTTGTCTTTTCCTTTCACCTTCTAAAGAAATATTTTCTAATTGCTTGTTGAACCACTCAACATCTATATCATCCCTTTCAAAATTTAATAGTTCAAATTGAGATAAATAATCCAACCAGACACCTAATCTCTTTAAATTTATTTTACCATGCTCATTAATGTAGCCATCGGTATGTAAGAGAGCTTCTTTAAACGTTTGTAACAAAACGGGAAACGCCCCTTTGTTTAGATGCAAATCTGGCAAATTGGGCAAAAAATCATTACCAATGACGAACATGACAAGAATAAAATCATCCAAAATACGTTCAAAATCATATTCAAATTGCATTTCATCTGCAATTTCTTTGAATTCCAACTCCATGTATTCTCTTAATAAAGAAAGATGCAATAAGTAGAAATTCTGGTGTTCGAGCGATTTTTTTTCACTATTTCTTCTACCAAATGTGACTTCTTCTCTTAACAAAGCAAAATGAGGCCCATGAGTAGATAAACCCAACATAATCAAATCCGCGTCAAGGCCGTAGATACAATGTCTCGTATTCTGATTGAAATCCTTTTGGGATTTTAAATGCCTTATAAAGTTCATGATTTTGTGTTCACCTTCACCTGGAACTTCATGGCCGGAAAATATAATCTGCACTTCTCTCCATTTGGAGTCGTTAGAAATCTTATCATGAATAAAATATTGTAAGTTTTTGGTCAATTTGGCCATAAACTCCGTGCCTGGAGTAATAGAATTCGAATCAAATGGCTCGCCCTTGGGAATCTCATCACCATTCTCAATGGCCTTTTTCAAAGCTTTTTCTGCATCCATAGCGGTTCTGAACCTACGAGCTCTTTGTTGATTCATCTTCGCACGAGGGGCCACACCATCAATAGCCATGTAAAAGATCTTCTTGGGCTTAATTGTCTGAAAAAGATGATCGATGTACGTACAGATTTTGGCAAAGACCTCCTCTTCAGTTAACCGCTTGGTCACATCGTCGTCGTTACCATGCGTACAATTATGTAAAATCGAATTCATATCCAGGTATAAGTTATCAAACTCAGGAATCTGTGTTCCTTCAATAAGTTGTAAAATCATGGGCCATCTCTCTGAGATGTACCTGAAAAATTTTGGAATACCCATACCGTATTGATATATATTTGTTGCTGCTGTTATTACAAGTGTTGATTTTTTTTTCTCTTTATAGTACACGAATCGTCCTAGGATTGGTCAATTGCTTGTTGTAATTCTGATAAGTACGGAAGAAGACAGTATCCTTTAGAAAATAAACTATTAACAGGAACGGAAATAAAAGACAGAGAGAAAATAATAAAAGAATCGGTTCGCTTATGCGAACGCCAAACAGATTTTATGATAACGGAAGAGCTGCTGAAAAAAAGGCAAGCTGCAACTGTTGTGTTTGCGTAGTATAACTTTACAACTGGAGATTGGGAGTCGAAAGTGCTTGATTCGGTGTTTCAGGCTTGTTAAACTGCTCTTCAAGCTGTTCTTGTTGTTTCTTTCTACTGTCATTTGCACTGCGGTGGCGAAAAGGCGAGCAAAGGAGGTAGCTTATATCACTCAACACGGAATGGATATCCTAGCTTTCTCAAACAAATGTAGTTGAAAAAGCTCATTAATTGTGATGATAATTGCTGATCAGGCGATGAGACAATAAAGAATAGCAATTGAGAGTTTTTTCACGGGCAGTGTGCACAATGTTTGGATTAAATAAGGCATCTTCGACACCTGCAGGTGGGCTGTTTGGTCAGGCCAGTGGAGCCAGTACTGGAAATGCGAATACTGGATTTTCGTTTGGTGGGACTCAAGCTGGACAAAACACGGGTCCCAGTGCAGGTGGGCTATTTGGCGCTAAACCTGCCGGATCTGCTGGCGGGTTAGGTGCATCGTTTGGCCAGCAGCAGCAACAACAACCTCAGACGAATGCATTTGGAGGAGGCGCCACCACCGGGGGAGGTCTTTTCGGTAACAAATCTAATAACACGGCAAGCACTGGCGGTGGGTTGTTCGGCGCTAATTCCAACAATAACTCTGGTGGTTTATTTGGTTCCACCACCGCACCGACGAGCGGTAGTTTGTTCGCTAATAATAATAATAGTAGTAGTATGAATAGTGCAAACACCGGACTATTTGATTCTAAACCTGTAGGAGGCTCTTCTTTGTTCGGCAATACAAGCACCTCTTCAGCCCCTGCACAGAGCCAGGGTATGTTTGGTGCCAAGCCGGCAGGTGCATCACTATTCGGAAATAACGCAGGTAATACGACCACTGGTGGAGGGTTGTTTGGTTCCAAACCGACGGGAACAACGTCTTTGTTTGGTTCATCAAATAGCAACAACAACAACAACAACACGAGTGCGCCAGGCGGGCTATTCGGTAATCAGCAGCAGCAACTACAGCAACAACCACAAGTGCAGTGTGCATTGCAGAATCTATCCCAACTCCCTATCACGCCAATGACACGGATTTCCGAGCTGCCACCTCAAATACGTCAAGAAATTGAACAGCTTGATCAATACATTCAAAAACAAGTGCAGATCTCGCACCATTTGAAGGCAGATACAACCGATCACGATGAATTGATAGATTCCATTCCCCGTGATGTTGCATACCTACTGAAGTCAGAATCTGCAACAAGTCAATATTTAAAGCAAGACTTGAAGAAAATATCCTCATTTAAATCACTGATCGATGAAGACCTTTTAGACACGCAAACTTTTTCTGTGCTCTTACAGCAACTATTAACCCCAGGCAGCAAAATTTCTTCTAATGACTTGGACAGATTCTTCCAAAAGAAAATTCACCTCTATGAGAAAAAGTTGGAGGATTACTGTCGTATTCTCTCGGATATAGAAACTGCGGTAAATGGCATTGATACAGACTTATTTGGCGCACCAAATAATGCTAATTCTACAGCCATCACAGCAGACCTAGTTTCATCCGAAGCAGAAAATCTGCTGCAGTTAAAGACAGGAATAGCTGCTATAGTTTCTACTGTCATTGAAGAATTCACACTGTTTATGGATATCGCTGAGAGAATCGCTGTGCTGCACCAGAAAACGAAAACACTGGCATCGTTGAGCATATGAGCAGCTTTTCTTGGCAATTTATATAACGCGTATAATAAGTAGAAATGTTTTGTGCAAATGTAATTTATACTGAAAGCAATAGAATATAATATCAATCACAGTTTTTCAGTTACTATAATGGCGGCTTATTGACCGACCTGCTTTCCTCCCGCTGTGAAAAATTTTCTGCGATGAGATGGAAATGGGAAAAAAAAGTAATATAATGACATCTTCAACTGAGGGAAAGTATCTGCAAAAAAGGTAGACAACATTGTATAATTTATTAAACAGGCAAGCCGGCATGGACATTTTTAGAGTATTGACTAGAGGAGCTTCCGTGAAGAAAGAGTCGGGCCCAAAAGCCAAGGCAGCAGATTATAGTGTTATAAATGGAAAGGATGGGAATCAAAAGGAAGATAATAATGAAAGCCAGATCGTGAAAGAACTTGATTTCTTTCGAAACAAAAGAATTATTAGCAAGGTAGAGGATGATAGGGAGAAGAAGACGGTAAATGATTCCTCAGACAAAGGGAATGAGAGCGCCAATGATGATGAAGATCTGATAAAACCAGTGATTACCAATACCGCTGAGGCATCCGCTTTAAGAAAATCATACAAGGGTAATGTATCAGGTACAGATGTTCCACTACCAATAGGTTCGTTTGAAGATTTAATTTCTAGGTTTTCATTGGATAGACGTTTACTAAATAACTTGATTGAAAATGGGTTTACTGAGCCTACTCCAATCCAAAGTGAATGCATTCCCTTTGCTCTAAATAATAGAGACGTTTTGGCATGTGGTCCCACTGGGTCTGGTAAGACGTTAGCCTTCTTGATTCCGCTGGTTCAGCAAATTATTGATGACAAGCAAACTTCGGGGTTGAAAGGTTTGATCATTTCACCTACAAAAGAACTAGCAAACCAAATTTTTATCGAATGTTTTAAACTATCTCATAAGATATTTTTGGAAAAAAAGAGGCCTCTGCAAGTCGCTCTGTTATCTAAATCTTTAGGCGCTAAATTGAAAAACAAAGGAGTTAGTGATAAGAAATATGACATAATTATTTCTACCCCATTAAGACTAATTGATGTTGTCAAAAATGAGGCCCTTGATCTTTCCAAAGTTAAACATTTGATTTTCGATGAAGCTGATAAACTGTTCGACAAAACGTTTGTTGAACAAAGTGACGATATTCTGAGCGCCTGTAAAGAGCCAGCGTTGCGTAAAGCGATGTTTTCTGCGACTATTCCATCCAGTGTGGAAGAGATTGCACAAAGTATAATGATGGATCCCATTAGAGTTATTATAGGCCACAAGGAAGCAGCAAATACAAATATTGAACAAAAATTAATATTTTGCGGTAATGAAGAGGGTAAACTAATTGCTATTAGACAGCTCGTTCAAGAAGGTGAGTTCAAACCACCAATCATAATATTTTTAGAGTCTATTACAAGAGCAAAAGCATTATATCATGAACTGATGTACGACAGAATTAACGTGGATGTGATTCATGCAGAAAGAACAGCCTTGCAAAGGGATAGAATTATTGAACGATTCAAGTCTGGCGAGTTATGGTGTTTGATCTGTACCGATGTTTTAGCTCGTGGTATTGATTTCAAAGGTGTTAATCTGGTCATAAATTATGATGTTCCAGGATCTTCTCAGGCTTATGTTCATAGAATCGGTAGAACAGGTAGAGGTGGGCGGTCAGGTAAAGCTATCACATTCTATACTAAGCAAGATTCAGTAGCCATCAAACCGATAATAAATGTTATGAAACAAAGTGGTTGTGAAGTATCTGAATGGATGGATAAGATGGCTAAAATGACCAAAAAGGAGAAAGACAGTATAAAGAACGGTAAAGCGCATACAGAAAGAAAGCAGATTACTACTGTGCCTAAGATCGATAGGGCCAAAAGAAGACGTCAACAAGAAATGATAGCAGCATCTAAAAGAAGAAAAAACGAAGAACTCTCAAAGAAAGACCTCTCGAAATAATATAAACAAATGCACATATGCAAGACTTGTATGTATATATGTATGAAGTTAATGTATGATTAGTACTTTGAATTTTGGGAAATAATTCTTTTTTCTTTTCATTCGTATTGATCAATTACGTGACCAGCTATACATTTCTTCATTACCTCTTCTGGGCATTCTATTCAAATCTATATTTCCAAACGACTTAGTCATTACTGCATACCCCTTCTGATAACTCTCGTTTAATCCTATACCTCTATAAGATTTTGGTTCCACTGCATTATGTACACTTCTTCCGGAGTTAAAATGCTGCTTGTAATCTGGATTTTTTCTCTGGAATAGGGGTTCGTTTTGGTTTTCAAATGACATAAAGGGTTTTGTTCGATGTATATTGTCAGTGTGGAAGCAATAAGGTGTTCCACCGCTTATGGAATTTTGTAATTCCGCTTTCTCTCCCCAGAAATTCGATGTATTGGGCGTGAACTCGTAGTTTTCCTCGAAGGACTTGCCGTTTTTTTTCAACACTAATGGGGGAGAATAGCGGTTATTTATTGGCATGAGGGGATTCCTGAAATCTCTAACGGGGGGGAGATTCTGATTTTCAGGTTGGTTGGAAAATTTACGAACTGCTAGCTCTCTATTTAGCAGAGAGTTTTCCTGCATATGAAAGAAGTTCAAATCATTTAAAAGTTCCCCCAAAATTTTGAGTTCATATTCTTCATCCAAGTCAATATCCCTGTATTCCAAGAATTTCTTTTGCATTTGAACTGCGTCATCGAAAAACGGAATACTTGATAAGCAAATGTCAATCTCTTTTTTTATGTACGTGAGCAGGTTAGTTTTTAGAAAACTCACTTCTAATTGTGTTTTGGTGAACGCTGTTGTGGCAGCCGAATACTCGGTTGGAGCTGAATTTGGCCTTTGTCCCTTGTATGGTGAAGTAGAAATATTCAACTCCATTATTGGTTCCTTTATTTCCTCTAACCCGTTTGTAAAGTGAAAGGGCTGCATGTGTTTAGTTTTGTAACCTTCTGTATTGCACCAAAAACTTTCCCAGTTTTTAAATTGGTACTCTTTTGAATTTAGACTAGAATCAGGAATCAGCTTCAAGTCATTGTTGAACTCGCCCGTATTCTCAAACCTTTCGTGCAAATCAATTTTTTCATTGAATATGTTACCTGTAGTCTCCATTTTAGCTGACCTTTCTTTGTCTTTTGGTGACATTTGTTCTACCGGACTACTTCTTTTACTTTCCTCACTAGTGTTGCCATCTTCTCGAGAATCCATGTTATGATGGGTATTCAAATCTAAATGCATTCTACTTGAAAAGTTTTCCTTTTCTAATCCATCTAAAAAAGCGCCGGTTCCCATTATTCAGGTATTTCAGGCCCTTTTCTTGTCAGTACAACATAACCAGTAAGAATCTAAATATGATTTCCAGTTAAATACATGACGTTTTATTGTTAATTATTGTTTATATTTCTCGTGACACAAAAGAGAGCATTAATGTCATCCGGGCATATCGTTAGAAAAGATAAATAGTAGATGAGCGGTTTCAAAGAGATGAAGAAAAGGCGTGCAAAAGTCTCATTCTAAGTATAAACTACAGGGACTGGGCTAAATTTCTTCTTCCATTGGAATGTCAATGGTAGTGCAATTTAGTGTCTTGGATATTTTGTTCCATTTGTTCTTCAAAAAGATAGCCCTGTAGGGGGCTCGAACCCCTAACCTTATGATTAAGAGTCATACGCGCTACCGATTGCGCCAACAAGGCTATTTTCTTGAAAAATAATGCCTTACAACAACTATATGTAGAGCAAGCTGTGAAAAAGCTTTAAAATCATTATCTACGTTAGCTTTCCTATTTTTTTCACCGAGAAAATAGTAACCTCATCGCATAAACCTCATTAAATTGATAATATTCATTCGAAAAGAGAGCCTTACACTCCTCCTCGAAATTTTTTTTTGGCGCTGTTGACTTACAACTAAACCTTACTTACATATTTTAATGGTAATCCTATTCGCTATTCCGGAATTATATGTATCTGGGACGACATTTTTTGGCAATGACATCGAAAGCACTGTTTGATACTAAGATCTTAAAAGTCAACCCGCTATCAATCATTTTCTCCCCGACTGCGCATATAGATGGATCCTTACCAATAATAACTGATCCTGAAACAGAAGCTGCATTAGTTGAGGCAGCAAGTATAATAAGAGATACAGATGAAACTGTGGCTTTTCCGACTGAGACTGTTTATGGTCTTGGAGGTTCTGCTTTGAATGATAATTCAGTGCTCAGTATATACAAGGCCAAGAACAGGCCTAGTGACAATCCTTTGATCACACATGTTTCATCCATTGATCAACTCAACAGGAAGATCTTTAATCAATCGCATCTATCAGGTGCATCCTTGTTTGATAACATACCTTCAATTTATCGCTCATTAATTTCAAGCCTTTGGCCTGGCCCATTAACAATTCTTTTGCCAGTTCCACCTTTAGAGCATAGTACATTATCAAAATTAACAACTGCAGATCAGCCTACGTTTGCAGTACGCATACCTGCTAATCCAGTTGCTAGAGCACTGATCGCACTGAGCGATACGCCAATAGCTGCCCCTTCAGCAAATGCGTCTACAAGACCATCTCCTACTTTGGCGTCTCATGTTTATCATGATTTAAAGGATAAAATTCCCATGATTCTTGATGGCGGAGCATGCAAGGTTGGCGTAGAAAGTACTGTGGTTGATGGGCTATGCAATCCTCCTATGCTACTGCGACCTGGCGGTTTTACATATGAAGAAATCACTAAATTGGGCGGCGAAGCTTGGTCTCTTTGCAAGGTTGAGAATAAGAGAACAGTTGAAAAGGGTGAAAAGGTAAGAACGCCTGGTATGAAGTATAGACATTATTCCCCTTCGGCCAAGGTTGTTTTATTAGTTCCTCATTGCGCGGCCAATGCTATTCATAAAGAGGAGAAGCAGATGGAAAGATTGAACGAGTTGATCAAAACGGAATTAAAAGCCGACAGGAATATAAAAAAAATTGCGATTTTGACTTCCCTAAAATTACGGGATTCCGACTTACAATGCAAGATCTTTAACGACCCCGACCTTTTTTCGAAAACTTTCATCATTGAAAAACTTGGCCAGACAGGTGAAGAAATACAAACTAACTTGTTTGCTGCTTTAAGAAAAGTAGATGAGAATGACAACGTTGACCTAATATTTGTCGAAGGCATAAATGAGGAAGGAGAAGGATTAGCTGTTATGAATAGATTACGAAAAGCGGCTGCAAATAATTGTATACTATTTTAAATAAAATCGTGATCGACTTTCCAAAAAAACATACAATGACTAGTAGGATTTTATCATGAAGTCCGCAAAAAGAAGGAAAAAATACATTTTCATATTACTTTTCTATATACGAACAGTCGCCCATACATGTTTACCTTAGTATCCGTTGTAAATATATGTACATACACATACCTACATATGTTCCCATTAATTAGTATAACCCCATTAAGAGGGCTGAGGGTCCTCATGAAAGATAAGAAGAAGGAAGAAAAAACATAAAAGCGCAAAAGTGTGAAGTATCAAACATTCGAATAATACGTTGAGTCTCTTTCATTCATTTTTCTCGTCCACAATTTTCTCAACTCGTCAACGATGAAGACAGTGCTGCTGATGAGTAATAATAATAATATATCAGAGATACCGAGTTTCTCAGTTTTGAAGATACTTTGGAAAAATGGTATATATATAGCGCACATTTGACCCAGTAGAGATAGCCCAACGGCATAGTTGAACATTTTGTTCGTGAAAAATCCAATTTCGAAGATTGATTTTGTGTTATGTCTGCAAGCCAAAGCATTAAACATATCAAAGAAAACGAAACAAGTAAAGGTCATAGTAGTATCTCTAGCAGTCACTTTACCATCTTCAGCCATCTCTTTGACAAAAATGTAAACTGTCCCCACTATGATACAAGCTGCGGTGGTTAGTAAACGCTTCATCACATCATGTGTCAAAATTTTATCGGTACGTTTTCTTGGGGGCTTCTTCATAACTTCATGATCCACAGGTTCTACACCTAACGACTGAGCTGGTGGCCCGTCCATTAAAATATTGATCCAAAGAATTTGCATTGCGTTCAACGGGTTGGGTAGTTTGAATGCAGTAGATAATGCAACTAGCGATAATGCGGCAACAGAAGTAGACAGTTGAAAAGTCAGGAAATTCTGAATATTGTTAAAAATACCTTTCCCCTCTTCAATAGCAGTTAGAATAGTACTGAAATCGTCATCAGTTAAGACCATGTCTGAGGCTTCTTTGGCAACATCTGTACCAATTCTACCCATGGAAACGCCGATATCTGAAAGTTTCAACGCAGGAGCGTCGTTAACACCGTCACCGGTCATTGCTACCACATCACCTCTCTTCCTTAATGCACGAACAATGTTTAATTTATGCTCAGGTGTGGCACGAGCAAAAATATTAACATGGTCGATGACATTGGCCAGTTGATCATCTGACATCTCATCTAGTTTATCACCGGATAAAACGGAAAGCTTTGGATCAATAACTGGAATACCAATTTGTCTTGCAATGTTTACTGCGGTATTCTCGGAATCACCAGTAATCATAATGATATGGACACCCCCTTGTAGTAACTGTTCAATGGCAAATTTGACGTTTGGTCTTGGAGGGTCATTCATACCAATTAAACCAGTGAAAGTTAAATCATTGATTAAGTCCTCAGTAAGTGGAGTTGATGAATCAGATAAAGATAGTTTGGCAAACCCAAGTACGCGCAAACCTTCAGACGCCATAGAATTTGCACACTCATTTATGGTATCTTTTTGAGCTTCAGTCAATTTTTCAGTTTTTTTGCCTTTTGATTTCAAATAGCTTGTGGAGCACTCAAGAATTCTTTCAAATGCACCTTTGACATAAACTGTACATTTATTGTCGGCAGGATTGAGAATCTTGGTTGCCATTAATTTTCTTTTGGAGTTGAATGGAAGTTCTTGGACTTTTTGAACGGTGTTTCTGATATCGGGCATTTCAAAATTTGCCAGCTGCTCTAAAAGAGCCACATCAGTTGGGTTCCCCAAAAATATGGCATGCTCTTGAGAGAAAGATGCGTTATTACAGAGGTTACCGATGGTTAGAGTTTCCCTAACGTCTTCAGTCAAATAGTTTTTCAAATTGCCATTAGAGTTTTTAGTCTTCTTATTTTTGTCTAATGACAGGACGTTCAGTTTATTAGACATACTATCCAAGCACCAAAGCTTGGATACAGTCATGTGGTTTGAGGTTAATGTACCTGTTTTGTCAGAGCAAATGACGTTGACAGATCCTAGAGTTTCGACACTTGGTAACCTCCTTACGATGGCTTTACGCTTGGCCATTCTCAAAACACCCAATGCCAACGTAACGGTCACTATAATTGGTAAACCTTCTGGAATGGCAGCAACCGCTAAGGATACGGATATTTGGAACATTTCCAACCAAGATCTACCCTGGATGATACCAACTAAACAAATCATACCAATAACTATGAAACTAACCAATGACAAATCTTTTCCCAGTTTGTCCATTGTTAATTGCAATGGAGTCTTCGGTTTCTCAATATTATTCATCATTTCAAAAACAGCACCAAAGGATGTGTTTGTACCCGTTCCTACGACGATACCCTTACCATGACCTTCCTTTACTAAAGTACCCATATAAGCTATACAAGATCTCTCAGAGATCGGTACAATCGAATTAGGCTGATCATTAAAGGAAGATTTCTCAATCGTTTGTGAGGTTTTGTGTACCGGTTCATTTTCACCAGTTAAATTACTTTCATCGATGGATAAATCGATGGCTTCAATAATTCTAAGGTCTGCAGGAATCCTGTCACCTATTCTGAAATGGACTAAATCGCCCGGGACCAAAGTGGAAGCCAACACATGACTTTCTTGGCCACATCTCATCAAGTGACATTCAGCAGGAACTAATTTATTCAAGGCTTCCAAAGATTTTTCAGACCTATATTCCTGGACAAAACCGACAGTGACAACGATAAAAATTGCCAGTGTGATACTAACGGCATCATCGATGTTACCCATAAAGAGAGAGACCACTGCAGACCCTATTAAAAGTAGAATCATTCGATCCTCAATGAAATTGGACAAGAACTTCTTGAAAAGACTTTCATCATCTTCTACGGTTATTTCATTGGGACCATAAAGTGATCTCCTATTGTTAGCCTCATTAGATGATCGTAAACCACCGTTTTTGTCGGTGCCTAGCTTTTCTAGAGTTTCGTCTACGGATAAAGTACAGTACTCTAGAGAAGGGCTCGGTTTCGAAAGAGCTTCTGCGGTCGCGTCTAGTATTTCTCTCTCACGATTTGAGTCTTCGTCAAGAAGACTCGCATTAAATGGATTGTCACTCATAATTATCTTATTTTTCACTTTACCTTAGTTTGGTGCTAGTCTTGCCTTGTCTTGTCTTACCCAGATGTAAGGATATTATTATAGTAACTAGTATTGTTATAAACGGGAATGTGAAGAACGAGGCGAGCAAACACTATTATGATGTAGTAGAGTGATGAGATGTGGTAGAAAACGAAGATTTTTCTAATAAGTTCTTGAAGGAAGGAAGGATTATAGTGTACGATGGCCTAGGGTACAAGATCTCGATATAACGACAGATAGGGTCCACACTTGCTAACAAAAAAAAGTACTTCTTTTAATAGAGAATCTTGGAGGAACAAAATGAAAAAAAAATGCAGCTAAAATGTAGAATACAAAAATTTAACGATCGGTCTTGCTGTGAACTGGTTATCTAGGGATGTGCTTAACGTGCAATTGATACCAATCGATCCTTGCTAGGAACGCAATTCTTTTCACCTACCTTCCACCACTACGATTTTGAAAGAGTATTTGCCATGAAAATCGCCAAAACGAGGCGAAGTCGCCACGGTGCGCGGGCATACAGGGTAAGAGCCGCAGGGCCTGGATTGGTAAGTACTAAGCTGTGGACAATATAGCAGTAGCCATGGCAATATAATGTCATAGATGGCGGGTTAACAAAAGGGGGCTGACAATCCTTGTAATCACAGGATGGTCGTAATTAACGGGGTCAAATATGCCTGTGAAACGTGTATCAGGGGACATAGGGCGGCGCAGTGTACTCACACTGATGGTCCGCTGCAGATGATCAGACGCAAGGGAAGGCCATCGACCACATGTGGTCATTGTAAAGAGCTGAGAAGAACCAAGAACTTCAACCCGTCGGGCGGGTGTATGTGTGCGTCTGCACGACGGCCAGCTGTTGGCAGTAAAGAAGATGAAACACGGTGTCGTTGTGATGAAGGTGAGCCCTGCAAATGTCATACCAAGAGGAAAAGCAGCCGGAAGCAAAAGACAGGGTCATGCCACAGCAGGACGAATCATGAGACAGCGAATGCTAATGGTCTCGGAGCTGCAGATTTGGAGGCTTTTTTGGGGCTAAGTGGCAACTCCTCGTACGTAGACATGACAACCACATTGCCAAGTTTGAAATCACCTCCACAAAGTGGTGACATCAAGACCGATAGCATTAACGATTTGGATTTGCCTTCCCTCGATACGCTTGAACAAAGCCCTGATTTACCTCTGGATCCATTTAATATCGACGAAACAGAAGGCGCAAATTCCACTACGGGCACCCCGCTAAACGATATTGATATTCCATTTTCTATCAATGAGTTGAACGAGCTGTACAAACAAGTATCACCGCATAATTCACATCCAAAGTAATGCATCTGGATATTCGTATACATATACGTAAATATATACAATTATACAATATGTCGAACGCCGCACTGGAAATATAACCATTTTAAAGTTTTAAGTTCTTTAATTTTTGCTCTGTCTCCTTAATTGTAGAATTGCTAATTCTATCCTTTCTGGAGTTCGTATTTTCATCGTTCAAATATATTGATAACCTTTCATCGCTTACCTCCAATATACTTTTCTGATCGTTACTTTGTAAAGACGTTAGCCGGATAATGTACTCGAGTAACGTGATGGACGAAGTTTTGTCGTCCAGGGTATTATTTTCCTCTTCTTCCTCCTGTTCTTCCTCTCCGTCTTTCTCTTCCTCTGCGTCCTCCTCTTCATCTTCCTCTTCATTTTCCTCCATTTCTTCATACCCACTTACCGCATACCAAGTAATATCATCAAGCAGTACTTTCTCTCCATCACTAGTTCCGTTTTCTTTGTCATCGTGCCGGTCAATCTTCAACACTAACACTGGAGAATCCTGTTCTTCCAATCGTAGAAGCCTACCAGAAACACTGAAAAATAATTTCTTGATATGGTTCAGGTCTATGGTGAGTTCCTGTGGTGTGTCTTCTTTATCATCATCCTCATGGTACCTACCGTCATTAAAATCTTGTTCTATTTTCATAAAATAATCATACTCCCTTTCTGTAGAGTTCTGCCTATATATAATTGCTTTTGCTCGTTTCATATCCTCTTTCCATACAATTCCTGATTGCCCATTGCTTTCCGACGTTAGATTATAGAAAATAGAGAACAATGTGATTTCAAAGGTAGGCCCCACTTGAACTTTTATATTTTCTTTGTTTCCCTTTTCTTTTTCACTACTTCTTATTGTATTCTCATACTTTCTATTGTTCTCACTAACAAAATAAGAGGCCTTTAACAACAAACCAGGAGAAACTTGATATGGAAGTGCACTATTCAAGTTGGCACCAGAAGTTGTTAAAGAAAGGTTAATAAATGGAGTGATTTCTTCTATCCTCAATAATAAGTCCTTTATGTAGTTTTCTACCGCCTTGATAGCTTCATTCTGTGTTTTTGCACTTCTGGAACCCTCAACCTTTTGCGTCATCTCGCTGATTTTTTCGTCAAATCTATCGATCTCTTCTTTTAGATCCTTAGTTAACCTTAGTGTAATTTGCAAATTTGTGTTTCCCCTTGCCGCTACCAGTTTTATCAGATCAATTGCACTGGACACAATGGCCATGCGGCTTTCCAATTTAAACTTCAATTGATCTATCCTTCTAGCATCATCCTTGGGAATCTGGACGACAAAGTTCGTTATTGTCTTCAGCGCATATGTGGATGCTATCGATATCCCTGATTTTATAGCAAATGTAACGGCTTGTGAACCTGCTTTGGCAAGAATCTCATCCATTTTTTTCAGATATTGGCGTCTTAAAAATTGATGTTAATCTTTCTGAGCATCTGAAGCTGTATAAGATGTTTAGTTCTTTGACAACGTAAGGCTTTCTTGCCATAACCTTTTTTAGCAGTTTCGGCTGGCACTTTTAGCGCAAAAAAAATGAAAATAAAGAAAAATTTAAAGGCTCATACAAAATGTAATAAGACTTCGCTTAAGTCTTTTGCACTCAAGTTCTATGATTGTACTTTTTTATTGAACTACATAGAGATAATTACCAATTTTACCCCATTCTCCATCATTTACTACGTTCAAGTATGTATAACCATGCCTTTGATTAAGAAATATGTAATGACCCTCCCAACAATTGAATTCCATTTTTTTTTTTTACAATTAGATAGATATGAGAGATTAATGTGAAATATATTGAAATGCGAAACTTATATCGTTGTAATGATGCTCGTTTTTTAGTAAATGATCATTTGTTCTTTCCAAAGCGTCATGATTTAAGTGATTCCAAGTTGTTGCATCACCATATAGCATTGCAGGGGCTCTCTTTAATTGTTTGCCCTGAGCACTACAACGTTTACAATGGTAGGTTTCATGTGTTTCACATATTGTATTCTCATTTTTCTGGAACAACTGTCTTAAATTGTCAGAACTGAACAACCTCTCAACGTCTTCTTTTGCATCGACCACGCATGAACTCAAACTCATTTTCATAGATTGCCTTTGGAAAATTTTTTCCTCTATGGTACCAGTCGATATGAATCTGTAAATGAAGCAGTCCTTTTTCTGACCATCCCTCCAAACACGCGCCAAAGCTTGTTGGTCAGCGGCAGGATTCCAATCCGGATCCATCAAAATTAACCTGTTTGCACCAATCAGATTGATACCACAGCCACCTGCTTTAGAACTTAAAAGGAAGATAAACTCTTGGCCCTCAGGATCGTTGAATCTATCCACCAATTTTTGTCTCTTGTTAATTGACATTGTACCATCCAACCGTACAGCACTATAGTGTTTATATCTACACATTTTTTCAATTAGATCCAAGGTTTGGGTATAATTGGAGATCAAAACAATTTTATCATCGGATTCAGTCTTTATCTTATGGAGAAATCTTTCTAAAATGGAAAATTTAGCTGAATACTTCGTTTGCACGTCCCTAGCTTTTGAGCTGGGCAAATTGTAATCATCAGGCAACTCCAAATCATCCTCGTCGTCAAATTCGTCTTCAAAATTCAAGAGATTAGGATGATTACATAGCTTCTTCAAAATACCTATTGCCCTCAGCGGCTGAGAGCCACCAACACCCTTAACTACTTTTTTCACCTCCCTGGACTTGATCAATTTATTGTAAAGATCGTTCTGTAGTGGCTTTAAGTTTACGAAAATAACGTGCTCATACTTGCAAGGCAAATATTTGGCCAAAATATCGTTAGTACGACGAATGATAAATTTGGAGACAATAGTAGATAGCTTTTGTAATTGCGCCTCACCTTTTGTAATTTCTTTATCGGTAGCGTCAGCATCACGCCCTCGCAAAATTGGATTCTCGAAATTTTTTCTAAACTCTGCTCTAGACCCTAATAAGCCAGGATTGGAAAAACTTAGCAGAGCAAAATATTCGGAAAGATCATTTTGAATGGGCGTACCAGACAATATAACTCTCCTGGGACAATTGATGCTATCTAAAGCTGTGAATGTTAAAGAGTCACCATTCTTCAAACGATGACCTTCATCTGCCAGCATTAGACCAACATTGCAGCTTTTTAATTGATCGACATTCCGACGTAAAGTCTCATACGATATGATTAAGACGGGTTTAACAATATTTCGTCCCTGCGCCTGGGCCCAGGCATGGATGGCTTGTGAAACCGTTGTATTACCACCACCCATTGAAGATTTTTTTCCATCGACGGCCAATGGAGTTAAGGTATTAGGGCCCAACCATTTTACCAATTCGTTGGCCCAATTGTTGACTAAAGAAGATGGACAGACAATAATGCATTTGTCTATAAGTCTTTTACCCTGCGGGCCCTGTCTTAATAATGTCCACATCAGCGCTATACACTGCAATGTCTTACCTAGCCCCATTTCATCGGCCATGATACAGCCATAGGCACCTCTATTGTTTTGTTCAGTCTTTTGAGATTCCGTAAGCGCTTTTTCGTCACTTTTCAATGGATCTTCGCTTGAAGTGTTGAACGCCTCAGCTTCTAAATAATCCTTCATCACAAGCCCTGTGACACAACGGTATAAAAATCTGACACCTTCAACTTGATGGGGTCTTAAAATCTTGGCCAGTTTTGGATCAATAACCACAGGGACACTGGCAAATTTCTTCTTGTTCTCTGCAGAGTTTTCCGAATCACCCAGAAGCTCACGTAACGTTTTGTTTCTCACACCATTTGTCATCAAGGCTGGATGGTGCCCTATTTTTTGTGTGGGTTTTTGCTCCTGGCTATTCTCTTCTTTGTTAATGTCCCCCTTTTCCTGCGTGCTCTTGGCCACTTTCTTCAACTCTTCTTCCTTGTTATCTATAGATGTGTCATGGAAAATCATTTCGCCGTCAACGGACGGGTCATAAAGCACTATGGCAAATTCGTCTGTTGGGTCATGTAAAGGTCGAGGTTCTGGAGTGATTTTCTTTTTCATCCCTAAAGTTAATGGGAGACTATGCCTCTGTACATACCCCTTAATTGGGACTGTGAAGGACCTTTTCAAAGTGTACTGAATATGACTCAGTCTTGTCGGATCCTTGGCCAATCTTTGAGCACTGAGAGCATCTTTCCGTCGTTTAGTCAACTGGGAAAAACTCATGTCCTGACTATTATACTCTGCTTCGTCAGCATTTATATCCAAGCCAGAATAACATACAGTGGCAGATCTTTTCCTCAAGCTCCTTCCTCCTACGATATTATCAGACCCGGTGGCGATTCTACCAGGAGCGGGTGGAAGGTGTGTATTCTTGTAGGGAACCCTGAACGGTTTCGTTAGCCGGTTCACAGCGTCCTGTACGTTGATGGGCCTAGGTACCAGTCTCGGCCGTTCACCAGCTCCTATCCCGTTTGGTGGCCTGTCTGGTAATCTGCGCTTTGCCATTAGTAATATGGAAATATATACTGTTTTGAAATAGAGTTAGGTTCCGAGAGTTTGATTCTTCTATACTTTCGTAGCAGCTCTAGTGGAGAATGCGAGAGGTTACTGATCTAACTTTTATATCGGTTATTACGTCAAGTGAGAAGAACCCTTGACCTTAACTTCAGCAAGATCTTCTATTATTTCCTTTTTTTTTGTTTGTAATTGCTTTTTATTTTTTCTTTTGCGCGAAACTTTGCTATATTGGGTAACGCGTAAAATATTTTTCATATTGCAATAAGTGGAAGGGTCTTCACTTTGCATGCTTCATAACACACATGCGTACATGTAACCACACAGAGTTCAAAACTTAACACTTTTTTTTGGGTCATTTGTGTATTTTCAAGCTATTATACTTTTGATACGTAAGCTTTATTATGCAGGCGCTGTAGAGACCCCTGCGTAAACGTTTGGTGCAACGCAAGAAAACAAGAACTATCACGCTTTTTACTTAAGGGGCAGACCTTCGAGTAGAAGTTTTTTTTTTTTCCATTGCGCGGCTCCCAGGAACTTTTTACAGTTACAGAACACCATATGCAAGCATATATAAAATTGTAACCACACGTTATCAAATGTAAACTCACAGACACACTTAGCCGAAATGCTGCTTTGAAAACCATAATCGCATCAGCTGATCTCTGCTGCCCAGAAAAATGAGCCGGTTATTTTTACTGTTCATAAAAACCTGTGCTTTCTCCGTAGCTTTCTGCCTTCCCCCACGCTTTGCCCACAAGTATGTATTAGACGTGGGTTCTACATCATTGACAACGAACTGCCACGCAATACACATACACTAGAAAAGCCTTTTGAAGATGCACATTCTTCCCCCTGAAGGAACCCTTGTCGTGATCCTAATATGGTATAATGTAAACCGGAGTTGTCAGCAGCGAGAAGCCAATGATATGTTTTGCGTGGGGTTCTATGAGCGGCAGGAACCCTACCGCATTGAAAAAGGATCATCAATCATATTTGGGTTTCAAGGGTTCGGACTTCGTCAGAGGTCCGAATACCTCAACCATTATTTCTTTTTTTCCCTTTCTAGCCTCGTTCTTGGCCGAATCCCCGCTTTGCTATCCTAATCGTTTCTCTGTTTTGCTCTTCCCGGAACAGGCGCTTTTTGGACCGTCAGTTCGTGCGGTGAGTTCTGTGGATCTTGCAGGCACTCGCCGGTTTAGCCACACTTCTCTGCTGTCTGTGTCGAATTCCCTCGAGCAAGATAAAGACTGAACCACAAAAGAGGGAAAAAAATGGGCCGATTTCTGACCATTATAGGTCACAGCAAAACTTCTCTTACGACGGTGCTTTTTCAACAATACGTTTCTCGAGCAGCAGTCCTGTTCTTTTGTTTTACGTTTTTTTTGTTTGTTGTTTTTTTTTTTTGTCTTTTTTGTGTCCATCTTGCTATCGTTGCTATACATGACAGATCCCCATTTGCCTTGCCTGTTTTTTGTTTTTGTTCTTTGCACCATATAAAAAGCGTTACTTGTATTTGCGTTATCCAACTAATCTTTAGCATTTTCGTCATAGTAGCTTTGTGATCTCGACAACGAAAAAAATTTTGCCGTTCTTTCTGGTTACAGTTTCAGGCAACTTTATGAAAGCATTAGTATACGCACTGCATTTCTGGTAGGGTCTATAAAAGTGGAAATACATAACTAAATCACTGAGATCATCGTATGTCAAAAGAAGATGTCTACAAGCATTACAGTAAGAAACAGAGACCAATCTTTACCACCTCTATTGCTTCCTAGTGTTCCCCTGCTGGAGAAGGATATGTGCCGTAAAGGTGCCCAAAATGTAGGCATCACTGATCCGGAACTCTTGTCGACCACTTGGACGAGGAAGCGGGCTTTTCCGGCCGATGAGCTTACTGAAGGCTATAAGAGACTAAAGCCTGCTACCACCGACAGTAATAAGTTCGCTATTGGCATTGCAACGGTAACGCCGCCGCCAACGCTTCCTGTGAGTGCAATTGCCCCTCCTCCACAAAACTACACTCCACCATTGTTTGAGTATCACCATCATGCACTTGCTTCTGTTGGTAGCGAAGACGCTAATGCATCATGCGCCCAAATGTCTATGATTTCGCGCTCTACCAGTAACTCGACAACCTCCTCCACCACATCTACTAGTTCAATCTCCAAGAGGCAAAGAAGCGGTCCTAGTTGTGACAAGTGTCGTTTGAAAAAAATAAAATGCAACGCTAAAATTGAGATATTGCTTCAAGACGATACTATAATACCACTGATCTCGAACAAGTTGCGTTACGTTTTGACTCCTAATGATATCCTGCTATATCGAGGCACGTTACTACAAAATATAGCGATACCGGATGATGTCATTGAAGGTACGAGTTCACGAAAGTTGATCAAGCATATTGACAAGTTGGTTTTGCTCACGCCTTGTTTACCATGCATTAAGAAAAAGCACTCTTCTTCTTCCACTAATTTTCAAAAAAGTAATAATTGTACTTTTTCGAAAGGCTTTACGAGAGCTGATATAAACATTTCATCCAAAATCTCTTTAAAATTTAAAGATAAAACCATTTACGACATAACCTATGATGACTATAAAAGCACAAACTTTTAGAAAAAAGTCATCTTTAATGAATAGCACCACAAAACTTGCATTTAGCGTTGACATACAAATATATATATATATATGTATGTATGTATGTATATATGTATGTAGAAAACGTATAAACACTCATGTGTAACCCTTTATAATAGGAGTGTACAATGATACTAGTCATAGAAATTTGTGTGTATACATGCGTACATATTTTTCAGAATATTATAAACCTGAATAATATACAGAATAAAGTATGCAGGGCAATGACAACGATAATGGACAACGAAAACTTCCCGTTCGATTGTGTCTCGTTATTATTATTTGATATTTGAGAATTTAAGAAATAAGACGACTGTGCCCATCCGAGGGCTACGATTGCCCATTGAACGGCTTGAACAGTCCTTAGACGCTTGGACATATCCAATATATTCAAAATAACACAAACAGGTATCCAGATCAAATTAGAATACCCATAAACGGAAATCAATTCGGGAACGCTCTTGAAACTTCTATTGCGCTCTGAGTGCTCATCTCTATTCAATACCTGCAGAGTAATGAATGGCACGCCGAACGTATATCCGTAAAATAGCCAAATGGAATGAAGCAGCTTCTTAAACTGAGTGGCCCTGTCGATGTCCTCACCGGTTCTGATGCCCTCAACTATGTCGCTAATAATAAATTTCAACCCCTTGCTCATGGTGAAATTGATCATTACCACCGTGGCAGTGATCCATACGGCACCGTACAAATCGGTATTATCTTCGGCACCTTCAGAGTCCTGATCGTTTCTAAACGTCAGCACCGCGGATAATCTTTTCTTGAACTGTGCCAAATCGAGTTGGAAGTACCTAGAATAGTAGTTTATCAATCCTGGCCTCAATCCATTACGGCCATTGCCGTCATTACCGTTCTCACCAAGCACTTGGTCGTAGGTTGGTGGGTCCATTTGACCTTGCAATGGTGCGGATTCGCCCTTACTGCCCATTGTGTTGTAAAACTCGCTACCTTTTATTGCAGTCGAGTTATTCATGCTTGGACTGTCAGGGACAGTAGCATCATCAAATGGGTTGGGCTCGTTCCCAAAATCATCTACACCCTCGAGATCATCGTCAATATCCAAAAAACTACTGTTATTAGACGGCATTTTTTTTTTCTGCTTTCTATCGATTCAATCCTATTTACCAGTATACAATCGTGGGAAAGGTGTCAAAAATCTACAAAGTTAATGCGTTTTGGTCCGACTATGGTCGCTGTCCTTGGACCCCTTTTACCTTGAGAGCAGAAGGTTGATGTATTTTCACTGTTAAAGAAATTAGGTACAATACACAGCCGGGTAAATAGTGTTTAATCGATCGTTATTCCGTAATACCGATATACTGTTATGTATCGAAAATATGGTATAACTATTCTTCGTTGAAATATTACTACGGCGTACCAACCACACTCAGAGACGTTAGAATAACTTGATTTTTCTTTTCTCATATTGTTGACAAGACATTTACGGCCCAAATTTTCCATATCCCGTTGCCAGAAACTTCAAATTCAGCAAGCTTGCCAATGAATATAAAAGAGTCACCTCTCATTACGTTCGTTAAAAGACATTCGGAGACACATTTTGCCAATATCAAGTACGGATATTATGTGTTGATAATATCATTAGCTTATCTCGTTGCGTTAGCTCTTTTGAGAGCTTTCGGAACGAGAACCCCATCTAGATCAGCGTCAGCTATCAAAAATAAGATGGTTTATCGGTTGTATTATATGGATCCTGCAATTCATTTGGGTATATTGTTTTTTGCACTTCTAGTTCCATTTTACTACCATTACTCTTTAACCACCCAATCTACGGTCTATTTGAAAAGATTAGGGAGATTGAGTTATGCCTTAATCCCATTGAACCTATTCCTCACCTTGAGGCCTAATTGGATCCTCAGGAAAAACTGCACCTACACTGACTTTATACCGTTCCATAAATGGTTTTCACGTGTTATCACCGTAATTGGTTTGCTTCATGGGATTTTTTTTATCATTAAATGGGCGATTGACGATAGTGTTTCCCTAAAGCAGAAATTGATTTTAAAGACTTTCAATTTTGTTGGGTTTATAGTATCAATTTTGGTGGTTTGTCTGCTCATTTGCTCGATTGGACCAATGAGAAGGTACAACTATCGTCTCTTTTACATTGTGCATAACCTAGTTAACCTTGCGTTCATCTTACTCATCCCAATACACTCGAGGCCGGGTGTTAAATTCCCATTTCTTTTACTCAACTGTATCCTATTATTTGTTCACATGATCAATAGAGTAATATTTGCGAAACCCTTGACAGTTTTGAGTAAGAATGCGAATTATTCAAAAACAAACTTAGTTCATGTGAGATTGCCTAGGGCAGTTCTTCCAGATTTTTTTGAACCTGGATCACATATTAGAATAAGCCCTTACGGAAAAATTAATCCACTTTACTGGTTGCTACCATCACATCCATACACAATTGCGTCTTTGGCAGAGGACGATACAATTGATCTTATCATAAAGGAAACCTCGACAGCGGAGCCAGGTGGCCAGATAGAATCTCTTCGTAGCAATCCGAAATCCTTTCATTTAGATCAAGAAAGAACCTACACTTTAATTAGTAGTTATCCTCCCTCTGTACCCGAAGAATGTTTCTCTCAAGGTACGAATATAGCCATTGTATGCGGTGGGTCTGGTATATCCTTTGCCCTACCGCTATTTAGGTATTTTTTTAACAAGGAGAATATAAAATACTTGAAAATGATCTGGTTGATAAAGGATTACTCTGAATATGAAATTGTTTTGGATTACCTAAGAACAAATGGTTTGACTTTCGAAAAGAAGCTCTCAAATAACAAGAAGTTTTCAGTGTTTATTAGTGGGGAGTACTCGGCGGAAACGCGATTGGACGAAACTACGAATAATATCGATGATGAAAACTCCGAGTACGAAATGGGTTCTTTCAACAATGAAGACGAAGACCTTTCGATTTCTAATTTCAATTCAGAAAATGCGTACAGCAATGATAATACGCCAGAGACAAGTCACAGCCCCACAGATGATAATGGGAGCTTGATCGAAGTAAAATCTAAACACAGTTTTACTCTTTTCAACGAATTGAAGAGCTTCCATGATGAAAGCACACAAGTGAACGAAAATGAAACATGGCTGTTTTCATGTGGCCCTTCATCGTTATTACAATTGACCAAGAAATATTGTAACGATGAAAAAATCAACTTTGTCTGTGAGACTTACGGATTATGAAGTAAGAAAGAGTTTGATAACTCCTTACGTAATCTGCCAAGAAATGATATTCCCTTGATATTACGTGCTAAATCATAGTATATAGAGTAAAACACAAAAATTACATATCTGTTTTGAATGAACTTCACTTTATATGCCTCCTTCCGCGCCTGTAGGAATATGTTCAAGAGGCTGTGCGCATTATCAATTGATAAATGGAGACATATCAGAGAAGATCCCTTCAAAACGGAAGACACCTGCAATAAAGAATTGGGAATTACATCAGATAAAAAACCTTCTTTCTTATTGTATCCTGTTTATATTTCGAGGTAGCAGAAGGGAAAAAAGACAGAAAAGCTCGGTCTGTGGCAAGTTCTCCAAAAATCAAATCTAGAATACTGAACAACATTATCGGCTCATTTTGAGATTCCCTATATCTTTAACTATTATTATCTGATAACAGACTAACTAGCATGAACAATTCTATAGTTACCGATGATGAGGTTAGAGAGTTCTACTTAAACTGCTCTTCTCACACAATTATTGAAACCCTCATCGGCTTGCATGACTCATTGAGACTCTATTCCCAAAATCACGGGATACTGCCCAATAGGATATTTAAAAAATTGGATGAAGGCAATGAGGATGCTAACATATCCCACATATTCATGCCTGTTGTGAGCAAGGATTTTTCAGGAATAAAAGTTCTGGTTAATAACAACAATAAAAATTTTCAAGGTGTAATTAATCTTATCGAGCCTGAAACAGGAAAATTAGTTGGATGTTTTGAGGCGAAACAAATTACCGCTATAAGAACTGCCCTTGTATCATGTATTGGTTTGTATAGGCAACTCTCAGATTCTCATGATAAGTTGTTTAGATTTGAAGATGGCACTTGTCATTTAACATGTTTTGGTACTGGTCTTCAGGCATTTTGGCACATATACATAGCTGTTAAACTAATTTTTTCAGGGATTGTTGACGAATCTTTGAAGCTAGTCGAAATAAACATACTATATCACAACAACATGATGGACTTGGATTGTGTGGAATCAATAAAGAAGTCATTTGGAGGCGATTTGAAGATAAAGCTTAATCAGTACCAGATGAAAGATATGAGCTTAAAAGATAATGGCGTTGTTTCTAGTAGCGACATTATCTTCGGTTGTTTACCTACTCTGGAGCCCAACTTGTTTTTGAAGCAGTTGGTAAACAATGAAGCTTCTACAGAGCAGAAACATACTTATATCTCGTTAATTGGAAGTTACAAGCCAGTAATGCACGAATGTGATAAGGAATTGATTGATAAGTTCAAACAAAATGACGAGAACACTTGCATTTTGGTAGACTCAAGGGAACATACCCTATTGGAATCTGGAGAGTTAATTGATTCTAATATCGCACCGCATGATATCATTGAAATTGGTGAACTAGACTCCATGAAGAACATAGTGTTAGACTTGAATGAAAAGAACTGTAAAAGAACTATCACCTTATGCAAAATTGTTGGTCTAGCGGTCATGGACGTGGCGCTTGCTAAGGAATTCTTGAGCTTGAGGGCAAAACATACAGTAAACAGGGAACAAATGGCATCTTAGCTTCTGATTTTTTCTAGTGCAAATACCTTCTTAAATGTCTTTAAATAGCATTCATTTTCAATATTGTATAAAACGGAAGAGGAGTTTAAGTGTTTAGATATGAGCAGTTCAACCGAAACGTTGTAATTATTTATGTTTATTTAGAGGAAAAGGTTAAAAGGCCAGAAAAACAACATCATAAGAAAATGAGAAAAAAGGCCATGACTAGTGTCACGCAGAGATATGCAATTACGATATGCTAACTATTGGACCAAGTATCAACTTTAATCCATCTATTTCCGGTATAACATATCAAGACTGTCTATTCACGGTACGAGTAATTCAGACAGTATTGCAGTTGAGTTAAAAATCTATTAATTGAACAGTGGTGTGGTCGTTACTGTATGTTTAGTGTGTCGTCAGATTAAATATATTGTAACTACCTAACCTATTATTATATTGATCATCCTTAAGATGAACCAATCGGCGTGTGTTCTATAAATCTCTCTTATATATAGTATAGGAAGATCCATATTTAATCTTCATTAATACTACCCCATTTTACTTCTAATTATCAACAATAATAAGCATTGACAACAAGTTACTTTCCAAAGACCGTATATTAGGATTGCCAAAATACCCTGGTATTACTTGAGCACTAATACAACAAGAACATGTCACGTAGCGAACTTACTTAACCAAATATTGAAGGAACTTCGGATCTAAACTTAAGCTTGTCGTTCTATTTCTATGTATCTAATCTTGCATTGTAATTTCATAGAATACTACTATTTATATATTTTGGTTGTTGTTACTATTTGAACTGTGTGTCTTCGATCGTTTCTGATGTAGTTAGCGATTACCCTCTTAAGTGTTCGCTAGTGTTTTCAGCTGGAACATAGTCGTTACTGTTTATGTATCTTATGCTGTTCCGCCAACCATGACAGAATATACAAATAAGTGGTTGTTTGGCCGAGCGGTCTAAGGCGCCTGATTCAAGAAAACATCTTGACCGCAGTTAACTGTGGGAATACTCAGGTATCGTAAGATGCAAGAGTTCGAATCTCTTAGCAACCAATGTTTTTTGCCATTTCGCCTCTGTGACGGAGTTACCCGTATTTGAACCTAGCTAAAGACGACAGACGTTAGGCCTTCGTTTTCGCCCGTTTCAGGCGGAGGAACGTTTATTGGACACCCTCGTATAACGTAAAAACCGGCCACGGCGCTCAGCTTTTGGAAATAGAAGAAAATTGATGATTTTCCGGTTAAAAAATTTCGAACTCGGCTTCTTCATTTCTACAGATTTTTTTTAACACGTAATAAAGTTTGTGACAGCTCCGATAATTAATGTTGCTGGAGTACGCGTTTCGTTCTATTTTTAGGCAGGAGGACAAATTTCTCGATATGGCCGGCATTTTTTAGAGACAAGGTAAGCTTATTGTCAATCATGACACATGAGAAAAAGCTGTTATAGTTTTGACTCTACTAAATTTGAAATGCGACGGCTTTACAGCCGCATATTGCCGTGTAGGAAATTAATGGGGGGAGAATAAAAGAAATGTGAGCCCAGAAGAAAGAACAGCGAGCTTCAACCTAGAGAAAAAGTCACAGCAACGGAGATAAGAATCAAATTGCAATTTTGTCAATCGAATCAGGAAATAAAATCAAAAGCTCAAAAACTTGTTGACCTCAAAAATTCAGAGAAAATATTCCTTCTACGCCTAAAATTGTGAAAAATGACGTTGAAATCTTGTATGTAGAAAAAAAGGGAAACACAATTGTTGTAATTTAGGGGACTTGCATAAAAGTTAAAATTTGTAGAAGTGATTCAAATACATCTATAAACTTTCCTGTGACGGTTTCGGATTTTTTCCATGACAGGCCCCGCGCAGTGAGGGGCAAACAATTTCGGCAGAAAATAATAAACGGAAGAAACGGAGAATTCCAGATATGAGGAATACTTCTTCGAGAAACTTATTATATGAGGGTAGGGGTGTCCTCATTTCTTCTACCCTTCTACGAAACAATTCTTCCTGCATCCTCACCGTCCTGGTAAGGCACTTCCACCATTTTTTAATCCGAAAAGAAGTTTTTTTTTTTTAGTGGGCTATCCCACACTCGGTGCCTACTGTAGCTGCATGATCATACAAGTACTTCCCAAAAGAGTTCGTTAATGCATAAGATTGACAGTCTCGGTGTCCCTTAGTTTCCTGTCGGATTTTTAATTATGTGAAGTGGGTGAAGCCATTATCCGAATATTCGCAAATCATTGACGTATAAATACTTAATATCCAGATATTTCCTTCATCTTAAAAGTCAATCGGAATAATTAAATCCTCTTTAAGTCCTTTCCAGTAGCACATCGCGAAGATTATTCAAATAATCCATTTTAGGAATACCTGCCAGCATCCTTTCATGCAGCATCAAGCACAGAAACTGCACATCGTATCCAACAACTTGTCATAAAAAAAAAAATGTCAATAAACCAAAAATTTACAGCCGATGGCATCGATTTTTATTCACAAACGCCTGATGCCGCGTATTTCAATGCCGCTGACGGCAAAAATAAAGTTAACAGAATAAGTAACAACTCGGGCAATTTGCACCGCTCTTTTGCATCAGATTGCCGTAGATCATCTCTTTCAGTGGACTTTCATGTCACCTCATCGGATTCAGAAAAAAGCGAACAAACCTACTTTGAAAGCAAACCCCAAGACGACCAATATTTTAGTGACGTTTTTTCCACCGGATTGGAATTAAATGAAATTCCCGGCCCGTCAAACCACTATTCCAGTTTAAGTTATCGGTACCCCGAACAATTAGAGTTGCACAATTATAAATTACTTAGTCAAATCGGTGAAGGGGCATTTTCCAGAGTATTCAAAGCAGTAGAAATCGACAGGGATGACCAAGCTCCTGTAGCCATCAAAGTAATCACGAAGAAAAGCATTTTGAGCGATGAAATCTTAAATGAGAACGATGGAATTCAAGGCTCCAGTAGAAAGAAAGTCATGAACGAAATTGCCATCCATAAGTTGGTTTCAAAAAACAACCCGCATTGTACAAAATTTATCGCCTTCCAAGAGTCGACCAACTACTATTATTTAGTGTCAGAGTTAGTCACTGGTGGGGAAATATTTGATAAGATCGTCCAACTAACTTTCTTCAGTGAAGACTTAGCTCGTCATGTCATTTCGCAAGTGGCAATAGCAGTCAAGCATATGCACTACATGGGTATTGTTCATCGTGATGTGAAACCAGAAAACTTACTATTTGAACCTATCCCATTTTATGGCTGTGGTGGGGACGTACAAAAAGAGGACAAATTTACATTAGGTGTCGGTGGGGGTGGTATTGGCTTAGTGAAGTTAATGGACTTCGGATTAGCTAAGAAGATTCGTAACACTACCGCAAAAACTCCCTGCGGAACGACAGAATACGCCGCACCAGAAATATTCAACTCCAAAGAATACTCTACGAAAGTTGATATGTGGAGTATTGGTTGCGTATTATTCACATTATTATGTGGATACCCTCCATTTTACGAAAAGAACCAAGAAATATTAATAAAGAAAATTTCAAAAGGAGACTACGAATTCTTGGAGCCATGGTGGGATAACATAAGCCCTGGTGCTAAGAACGCAGTTACCCATCTTTTGGAAGTTGACCCAAGCAAAAGATACGATATCGACGACTTCCTGAATGACCCTTGGTTAAATTCGTACGATTGCTTGAAATCCGCACACTCGCATTCGTATGCTAGCGTAGAAAGCACACTAAATGTTTCATTCGACGAGAGAACGGAGGCGCTACATTCTGCATTGAGCTGCCAATCTCAAAAGCAAGATGACGCCAAATCTTCCAGCAGTGGAAGCTCGGAATACATATTTACGGCCGAAGAAGACGGGCATCTAAGGGGCAGTTGGACTGGTGAGCTCAGGGGACGTTTTACTTTAGACCTCACAAGGTCATCTGTGTACCGAAGAAGGAAGAACAAAATTTTTTTCTGGTAAACTTTTATCCAGTTGAAAAACGTATCCGGCATTTTCGAAAATATTACAAATATCTATCTTTTCATAATAATAATTAATAATATTCATACAGAAAAAAAAATGCTTATATTTACTTCAGCTATGAAGTGATAATTTTCTTAACGCATACGTCATCAACTCGGTTAGGATCGGCTTCCCTCTTTTGAAAAAGTCGGCCGAGGTTTCCGCAAGTCGGCCGAATTGAGCCTGGGAATCTCTGCGGTTCCGACCCTTTCCCTAGAATCAGGAAAAAACTTACTAACAATTCCCGACTTCACTCAATGCAACTTCATGAGGACAAATTAGTATATAAACTGTTTGTTGTAGGGAAGCTAAGTCTGAAACTCAATGGATTCTATAGCTTGATTTTCAAGAATCGTAAAGCATACATCGTACAAACGTGCTAAACAAATCAATCAAAATTTAATTATGGCTACTGATAATACCACTGTTTTCGTTTCTGGTGCAACCGGTTTCATTGCTTTACACATCGTGAATGACTTGCTGAAAGCTGGCTATACAGTCATCGGTTCAGGGAGATCCCAAGAAAAAAACGATGGCTTACTGAAAAAATTCAATAATAATCCCAAACTATCAATGGAAATCGTAAAAGATATTGCTGTTCCAAACGCCTTTGACGAAGTTTTCAAAAAGCGTGGTAAGGAAATTAAGATTGTGTTACACACTGCTTCTCCATTCCATTTTCAAACTACTAACTTTGAAAAAGATCTTCTAACTCCTGCAGTCAACGGTACAAAATCTATTTTGGAAGCGATCAAAAAATATGCTGCCGACACTGTTGAAAAAGTCGTTATTACTTCGTCTACTGCTGCTCTTGTGGCACCCACAGAAATGAGCAAGGGAGACTTGGTAATTACCGAAGAAAGTTGGAATAAGGATACTTGGGAGAGTTGTCAAGCCAATGCCGTTGCCGCATATTGTGGTTCGAAAAAGTTTGCTGAACAAACCGCTTGGGATTTCCTTAAGGAAAACCAATCAAGTGTCAAATTCACACTGTCCACTGTCAATCCAGGATACGTCTTCGGTCCTCAAATGTTTGCTGATTCGCTAAAACATGGTATAAATACCTCCTCAGGTATCATATCCGAATTGATCCGTTCCAAGGTAGGTGAAGAATTTTTTAATTACTGTGGCCCATTTATTGACGTCCGTGACGTTTCTAAAGCTCACTTAGTCGCAATTGAAAAACCCGAATGTGCTGGCAAAAGGTTAGTCTTGAGTGAAGGTTTATTCTGCTCTCAGGAAGTCGTTGACATTTTAAACGGGGAATTCCCGCAATTAAAGGGCAAGATAGCTACAGGTGAACCTGCAAGCGGTCCAGCCTTTTTGGAAAAAAACTCCTGCAAGTTTGACAATTCTAAGACAAAGAAAATATTGGGATTCAAGTTTTACAATTTAAAGGATTGCATAGTTGATACCGCAGCACAAATGCTAGAAGTGCAAAGTGAAGCCTAAGTATGACGCTAATTAGCGTTTCTCATGATCACTTTAAATACGCAGATCTGTAGATATATAAAGGATATAGAGAAGACTTTTTTTACATTATAAAATTTCTCTTTTTCTTTTAAGTGCATCTATCCAGAAAGACCCCATTGTCTAGTTCCCTTAGCTTCGTCAAATAAAGGGCCACGGACTCATACAACGCGAGGGTAATCCCCGCCCTAACTCGTTTAAGGGAGATATTTTATGAGCTCCGCCATCATGTGTTCAAGACTAGACAACGCTATATTAGAAGGATAGGAGGCTTTATTGTGATCGATTAGTTCGTTCATTACGTAGGAGCCTAGACTAAAAAAGTATTTTAAAACAGGCCAATTATGTCATCTGAAGGTATCACGTATGATCCTCAGTTCAAACCTGTTCAGGGAATCTACGAGAATAGATTAAGACAATTTATTGATACTGGTGGAGATTACCACGACTTAAATTTACCCAAGTTCTATGACAAGAAACGTATTTCATTAGATCATGATCACGTTAAGGTTTGGTGGTACCAGGTTTCCTTTGAACGTGGTTCCTCTCCTGTTTCTCCTGATAAGAGGCCATCTTGGAGATCCATCATTGAACGTGACAAGAAGGGTGAATTGGAATTTAGAGAAGCAAACATAAATCAGCCTTTTGGCCCCAGCTGGTCTACCACTTGGTTCAAGGTGAAGATCTCTTTGCCCGAAGACTGGGCCAAATCTGACGAGCAACTACTCTTTCAATGGGACTGTTCTAACGAAGGAATTGTCATAGACCCAAAAACTCTGATTCCTGTGACTGCTTTTTCAGGTGGTGAAAGGACTGAATATGTTTTACCGAAAACGTCGGATGGGAAACATTTCTTTTACATCGAAGCTGGTAACAATGGTATGTTTGGTTGCGGTGCAGGATCCACTATAAATCCACCGGATGATAATAGATTCTTTCATTTAAGGAAAGCTGATATTGTTTGGCCCGACCTGGATGCTCGTGGGCTGTATATCGATTTTTGGATGCTGGGGGATGCTGCAAGAGAACTACCTGGAGACTCTTGGCAAAAACATCAGGCAAGACAACTAGGCAATGCCGTTATGAACCTTTTTGACCCTAATGATCGTTCAAGTGTTCGTAAATGTCGTGAACTACTACAAAGGGAGTACTTTGATTCCTTTTCAGAAAGCAGCAAAGTTTATGAGCAAGGTGAATCTCAAGTTTTAACGAACGTTTATGGTATCGGTAACTGTCATATTGACACAGCTTGGCTATGGCCATTCGCAGAAACAAGGAGAAAAATTGTGAGGTCTTGGTCTTCTCAATGCACTTTGATGGATCGCTTCCCAGAGTATAAATTTGTTGCTTCACAGGCTCAACAGTTTAAATGGTTATTAGAAGATCACCCCGAGTTCTTCAATAAAGTATTAATTCCGAAGATTCAGCAGTCCCAGTTTTTTGCTGTTGGAGGTACATGGGTCGAAAACGATACTAATATTCCTTCAGGGGAATCGCTGGCAAGGCAGTTCTTTTTTGGTCAAAGGTTTTTCTTGAAGCATTTTGGCCTTAAGTCAAAGATATTTTGGTTACCGGACACCTTTGGTTATTCTTCACAAATGCCACAACTTTGCCGCTTATCTGGGATTGATAGATTTTTGACTCAAAAACTTTCCTGGAATAATATCAACAGTTTCCCGCATAGCACGTTTAACTGGGCCGGTATCGACGGTTCTCAATTATTGACTCACATGCCTCCTGGCAATACTTATACAGCAGATTCACACTTCGGAGATGTTTTGCGTACCGCTAAGCAGAACAAGACCTCAGAATATTACGGCTCCGGTTTAATGTTGTACGGAAAGGGTGATGGTGGTGGAGGGCCAACTGAGGAAATGCTGCAAAAAATGAGGCGTATTAGATCTATGAATAACAGAAATGGTAATGTTATCCCAAAGTTACAAGTTGGTGTAACGGTTGATGAGTTTTATGATGACATTTTGAAAAGAACCAATCAAGGCCATGATTTACCTACCTGGAGTGGCGAATTGTATTTCGAATTCCACAGAGGGACATATACTAGCCAAGCCCAGACCAAAAAATTAATGAGATTATCTGAAATAAAACTGCATGATCTGGAATGGATAGCTGCTAAGACTTCAGTTTTATATCCCGACTCATATAAATATCCCTCCGAGCAGATTAACGAACTCTGGGAGAATGTTTTGTTGTGCCAATTTCACGACGTTCTTCCGGGGTCATGTATCGAAATGGTATATAAGTATGAGGCCGTCCCTATGTTGCATAACGTTGTGAAGGAATGCACTTCATTAATAGATAAAACCCTTCAATTTCTTCAGAGTCAAAGCAAGGCTGATCTGGTTGAGATGGGAACACTAACTTGGTCAAAACCAGAAAAGGTGTCTGGGGAGTACTCCTTATGCGGCAGCTACACGTCTTCTGTAACTGGTTACGACGGCTATATAGTTCTTGCCAATGGGAAGTTGAAAGTTATCATTTGCAAAAAGACAGGTGTGATCACTAGCATTACAGATGAAACTTTGGGGGTAGAATACCTGGACACGAGGAATGGTAGAAACAAATTAGGTGCCAACCAGTTCGTTATTTTTGATGATAAACCTTTGGGCTGGCAGGCCTGGGATACTGAGCTTTATTCCGTAAACCAATACGAGTATATTACCAAGCCAAAGAAGGTTCAGGTTTCCTGCAATACAAAGGAGAAATGCGCAGTTGAGGTCGTCTTTCAAATTTCCGAAAAATGCAAAGTTAAATCAGTGATTTCACTGAATGCCACTACAGCTAACGATGCTAAATTAAGCAAAGTCGACATTTCAACGACGGTAGAAAATTGGGATGCTAGAAACAAATTTTTAAAAGTTGAATTTCCCGTTAATGTTCGCAACGATTTTGCTTCATATGAAACTCAATTCGGAATCACCAAAAGACCAACCCATTATAATACCTCATGGGATGTCGCCAAATTTGAAGTTTGCCACCATAAATTTGCTGATTATTCTGAATACAGCAAGGGTGTTTCAATTTTGAACAATTGCAAATATGGGTTTTCCACACATGGTAACTTGATGAGGTTGTCATTGTTAAGATCGCCAAAAGCTCCAGATGCTCACGCCGACATGGGTACTCATGAGATAAAATATGCTATCTATCCACATAGAGGAGCACTATCTAGTGACACTGTTAAGCTAGCTCATGAATTCAATTATGACTTCAAATACAGACTCCCCAAAGATATTGGCCTAAATTTCGATGACATCATAAGCATTTCTGGAGATGAGAATGTCATTTTGTCTAACATCAAGAGAGGCGAAGATGATAGTGCTATCAAGTCCAACTATTCATTAAGCCCAAAGGATGAACAAAGTATTGTGGTTAGGGTTTACGAATCTCTTGGTGGGGAATCTTTTGCTTCATTAAATACCACGCTGAATTTGAAGCGTATTGAAAAAATCGATAATCTGGAGATGAAAGTCTTTAAGAGTTTGACAGCAACGCGCGACGAATCAAACCGTGCAATAAACAGAATTCCTATCAAGTTGAGACCATTTGAGATTGCTTCATTCAAGTTGTATTTCTGAGTTTGTCCTCCTTTATTGTTTCTCACATGCACGCACTCCCAAAACTTATGCCATTTCTATCGCGATCATTAAAAATTGTCTTTACAAAATACATATGAATAAATAATGTTAAATGTGAAAGGAAAAAAAAAATTATATTACACTTGCAATATTCCTTCCAAAGATCCTCTTTTTTATTTACTTTATTTAAAATTTTTTTTTTGAGATGTTGCGCCTTGAAAGAATGGAAGAGGAGTAGCTTTCAGCAATTATAGTATGCAATCAACGCGCCTGCCAGTTCGAAGATCATTACTTCGTCACTAACCCCTGAATCACCTCCAGTAATTTGAGCTTCGATTTAAGAAAAACCTTTATTTATTCAACGTATAAACACTTCTAAGTACTTCTGCTCACCGTTATATTGTGGAAATAATGAATCAAGTTACCAATGACTCGAGGAGTGTTGTGACTAAAAAGCATAGAAAGTTTTTTGAAAGACATTTACAATTGCTTCCCTCTTCGCATCAAGGACATGACGTGAACAGGATGGCGATAATATTCTACTCCATAGTAGGACTCTCCATATTTGATGTTAATGTGCCTGCGAAGTATGGCCATCATCTTGGCTGGATGCGCAAACATTATATCAAAAAAGTGCTGGATGACACAAACAATACTGTGATATCAGGATTCGTCGGAAGCTTAGTTATGGATATTCCTCATGCAACAACGATTAATCTACCGAATACGCTCTTTGCATTGTTGTCTATGATCATGCTGAAAGATTACGAATATTTTGAGACTATACTAGATAAAGAGAGTCTTTTGAGATTTGTTTCCAGGTGCCAACTATCTGCCCGTGGCTCATTTGTATCTTGTTTAGATTATAAGACAAATTATAGATCTTCAGTTGATTCTGACGATTTGAGATTTTGCTACATTGCTGTTGCAATTCTATACATATGTGGATGTCGATCCAAAGAAGACTTTGATAGGTACATTGATACTGAGAAGTTGCTTGGCTATATAATGTCGCAACAATGCTCTAACGGAGCTTTCGGTGCCCACCATGAACCACACTCAGGGTACACATCTTGTGCACTTTCTACATTATCTTTATTATCTAGTCTTGGAAGGCTATCTGACAAGTTTAAAGAAGACACCATAACCTGGTTATTACACAGACAAGTATCAAGCCATGGGTGTATGAAACTTGAGAGCGATTTGAACGCTTCGTATGACCAATCTGATGACGGCGGTTTTCAGGGAAGAGAAAATAAGTTTGCTGATACGTGTTACGCATTCTGGTGCTTAAATTCACTACAGTTACTCACAAAGGATTGGAAAGTGTTGTGCCAAACTGAACTAACAACAAATTACTTGCTAGATCGGACGCAGAAATCATTAACCGGAGGCTTTAGTAAAAATGACGAGGAAGATGCTGATTTATACCACAGTTGTCTAGGGAGCGCTGCGTTAGCATTGATCGAGGGGAAATTTAATGGAGAGTTATGCATACCACAACAGATATTCAATGACTTTGACAAGAGATGCCACAGTAGTGCGAATTCTTTGAAGGAGAACTTAATTTGATCTAGCGATTAGGTAAACGTGGGCAAGCAGAAAAAAAAAGCATTATAAACCATCGTTCTCGATGAAATAATCGATTAACGTAGAAAAGGCGATATTATATAATTTTGGTTTACTCGTGTTGACATTATCACTGATGGATCTTGGCATACAGATGGTGACGATTTCTTTATTAAACCATCGAGAATAGAAAACCAATGGGACTTCATTCAGAGTTATGCACATAGAAGCTCCCTCAGCCGGAAAGACACTGATAGCGCCAAAATCTATCAGTGACAAGTCCGTGTTAAGACCAGTTCCTGTATATTTTGTATACGACTCCTTCAAGGACCATAAATAAGTGAATGCTATACATGGGTCAGACGCCTTCACTAGGGCTTTGAATTCTCTTTCACTGAAAACTTCCTTAAATAGCTCCAGCTCTTCCTTTCCACCATAATTGCGCGGAGAAGCGATATCAATTCCTATATCTTGGTATTCGTCTGCACTCACACATTTAACCAGGGACATAGCTACACACTGTTCGCCGGTAGTCATGCTAAATGGGATAGAACGATCATTGTCTAAGAATGGCTTACCAAAGCTGCCCTTGTCAAATTTCAGCTCTCGAAAATTCAAGCCTGCTACTATAGAACAACCAAACAACTGTAGCAGCTGGCTACATAGACTCGCACATCTATCGTGAAACGATTTTTTATTGAGGATTCTGGCTTGTGAGGCCAATGGTAAAGCTCTCATTAATGCCTCGAAAGTAAACTCGTCCGCAAGCACATCCTCCCGGATTTCAACAACAAATACACCTGCCCATAGACTTCCATCTGCCACCTTTGAAACGTCGTTTAGCACCTCGATTGTTTGAACCATCCACAGTTTTCTAATTATTTTGTTCTCTTCTTCCTCATCCTCATTTTAACCATCACGGTTTTAACAGGCAGCGCCCGAAGGAGAAGTGTAAAATATCATCAATGCTTAAAAATTCAGGAAAATGCCTATCAATTTGGAAATATAATAATACAAAAAAAGTTACAAGGTGAACAAAGAATGAGCGACGTAGTTAGTGAAGATCGTAAGGCATTATTCGACTCGGCAGTATCCTTTCTAAAGGATGAGTCCATTAAAGATGCTCCACTTTTAAAAAAAATCGAATTTCTGAAATCCAAAGGGTTAACGGAAAAGGAGATTGAAATAGCCATGAAAGAGCCCAAAAAGGACGGTATCATAGGTGATGGAGTATCGAATAAAAGTGGAAGCGCTGAGAATAGAGCAAACTCACAGGATACGTACCTTTTTGAAGCGATGCCACCAGCGCTGCCCCACAGAGATTGGAAAGACTACTTTGTGATGGCTACAGCCACGGCAGGGCTGTTGTATGGTGCGTATCAAGTAACTAGAGGGTACGTGATACCAAACATTCTGCCAGAAGCAAAGAGTAAGTTGGAGAAGGACAAAAAAGAAATTGACGATCAATTCTCCAACATCGATACAGTCCTCAATGCCATCGAAGCAGAGCAAGCTGAGTTTAGAAAAAAGGAAAGCGAGACATTAAAGGAACTTGGTGGCACAATCTCTGAGCTGCAACAGGTACTGGCACAGACGACGAGAAGCAGGGAAAAGATCGAAGACGAATTTAGAATAGTTAAACTTGAGGTGGCCAATTTGCAAAATACCATTGACAAGTTTGTTTCGGATAACGACAACACGCAAGAGTTAAATAACATTCAAAAAGAAATGGAATCATTGAAGAGTTTAGTGAATAACCGTATGGAATCCGGTACTGCACAGGACAACAGATTATTTTCCATATCTCCCAACGGAATACCTGGTATAGATGCGATTCCCTCTGCGTCCGAGATTCTTGCCAAAATGGGCATGCAAGAAGAAAGTGATAAGGAGAAGGAAAACGGTAACGATACTAATAAAGAGACCAATGCTGTTCCAGCGTGGAAAAAGGCAAGAGAACAAACTATTGATAGCAACGCCTCCATCCCAGAATGGCAAAGGAACACTGCCACCAATGAAATCAGTGTTCCCGATTGGCAAAACGCAGAGCTAGCAGACTCCACCCCATAGCACCATTCTACGTAAACTAATTAGTTTTAATGGAAATTGTAATTGTAATACTTTTAAACGCAATGGGCTGACGTGTGGAACGCTTACCCTAACTATTACCCGGAATAATCACTTTTCGAAGGCATTTTTACTAGCATCGACATATTGTCTGCTAATTGTAACAGTAATCTATAAAGAAGAGCAATCTAAATTACCTCAGCAAGGCTATTCGTAGCTAGTATATAACCTTGAATTGTCATGGAAAAAGAATCAGTATACAACTTAGCGCTGAAATGTGCTGAGCGGCAATTGACCTCCATGGAATTTTCAAATCTGTACAAAGAATTCTTTAATGAGAAGTTTCCGTCATTGATTCAAGAGGAAGAAGAAGATACAACAGCAGCAACGGCAGCAATAAATGAAGCTAAGAAAGCATCCAATTTGGCGGATACACCCGGCAGCAACGCGGCTGCTACTGCAGATACCACACATTTGCACGAAGCTCTAGATGTTGTTTGCTCTGATTTTGTTAAAATATTAAACCTGGAGAAGCCTCTTATCTTGGCGGATTATATCGTCGAGGTATTACTTGTGAACTACAATTCAGATATGATAAAATGTTTTTTGCCCAAATTGAACTCCGTTACGATCTCCCTACTATTGGCCCATTTCTTCTCTAAATCTTGTTCATTCTTTGCCAAATTATCAGACACTTTGGTAATTGATCAAGTACGCAAGGATTTGGGAACTGTAATAGTACCGAATATCTTAAATCTGGACATGAGTGGCATGAATAAAGAACTGAATGCCATAATAGCAAAGCTTTTGCAAACAATTTTGAAACTATCTTCCTCACCAATTCTTTTAACTTCTGCCAGCTGTAAAAATGGTTCTTTCACGCTATTAAATCAGTTATCGCAAACCAACAAGTTACTTTTCAGAAGGGTTTCCCAGACTTTCGAAGCAAAATTACATTTCAAGGATGCCAAGCCATATTTAAACAAAGATTCCACTAACGAATTTGTAGGTTCTCCTTCGTTAACCTCCCCACAATATATTCCAAGTCCACTTTCTTCAACGAAACCTCCAGGGTCAGTCAATTCTGCTGCCAAATATAAAGACATGAAACTTCTTCGTTACTATAAAAACATTTGGTTGAACAATAAAATCATCAATTGGGAAATATCAAACTCAGACTTCCTATCGAAATATTCCGCAATTAGTTCTTCCATATTTCAAGAGAATTTTAATTCAGTCCAAAACCTGGATCAGTTACTTACTGACTTGATAGAAACATCGTTTACTTGTTTTGCTCAATTTGTTAGCAATAAGCAATATCATCAAGCTAATTCTAATTTGACGCTGTTAGAAAGAAGGTGGGTCATTTTCATAACTAAACATTTACCATTGTTGATCCTGGAAAACTCCTCAAGAAATCCTCGTGTAGTCACGAGTGCCCTAGATAATATTGACGAAAAAGTCATTAAAGCGATCAGGATATATTTCACCGAGAAGGATGACAACAAATCAAATAACGAAGATCTATTTGATGATTATCCATCTACAAGCTTAGATATAAGACACGACTTCATCAAAGGGTTGATTATGTTAAATTTGCAGCCCGCGTCCGTTATCAACAATTACTTGAGAGAGGACCAAATGATCGATACCAGTATTTTACCTACAAGTGATGATTTGGTTGTTCGTAATTTGCAAGGTATTCAAGAAGTGGTCCATAATACCAACAGTTTCATAATTTCGTCTCTGGAAACGCTCGAGTTAGAATCGATCACCGAATCGATCACACATGATTCGAGTAACGGACTATTTCAAGTATTGCACAATTTTGAATCTGTTGCTCCAACGAAACAACGTGAGATAGTAAAGGCCATTCTGTCTATATTTGACGATGCAATAAAAGAATTGAATTATAACAGAATAACCAAGATTTGTGCTCTCTTGTTTTTCAACTTCTCACATTCATTGACAACAATTCTTACCTTTTCTTCACCAACAGCACTAATGGAAACATTGATAAGGTTTGTTGATTCGTCTAAAAATGGCAGAAATGGTTCTAACAGTAACGATGAAAGTTCAGAATATGAGACTGTCAACATTTCTTTATCATTTTCTTGGGCAATTTTACTGATAATCAACCTAACACAAACATATGGCATATCTGTGGTGGACGTAGCACTTAAATATCCTGAATTAAGCATAAAGAATTCCTTTATAATCAACTTCATTTCAAACCTACCTAATGTGTCGGACAAGTACTATTTGGAGGAATCCAATGTGAATGATTCAGATATGCTAACTAAGTCTCATAATACTGTTCAGAGTTGGCTTTGTGATCTTTTTGTCAATGGGTCCATAACAGATCAATTGATTCAAAATATTGAGACAAAACAATTGGCTAACCTCATACCATTCATTGTTAAACAGGTGTTGCTATCAGTTGAGATAGGCGCTTTAACGGATATTTCAAGTTTGATAGGTGGCTTTGAATATTTTTTACAACCTTTATTATTAATTGGGCTAATAAAGACTTTTTATTGGCTAGAACAATTTCTTTCTTGTGTCAAGAATGACACAATATCTGAAGATATTTTACAAGGGATATTCAATCTATTGAATACACTTTTCAACCCAGTAACTCTTAACGAAGATTCAAAAGCGTTCCATACCGCGGTGTTGAGGTTAAATGCGATCCCATTACTCAAAGTTCTCCGCAGATTTAGAGTTCAGAGTCAGTCAAATTATGGTATCTACTCTTCTGATGCCCAAGGTGATCCTAATTTAGAACCTTTGATCGCGAAATTAGTTTCAGTTCTGAATGTATCACCCGTTTATGACGTTGATCCAAGGATCATCAATTCAGAAAATGATTATTCTAGAAAGCAGCTGGGATATGGTAAATTCCTAATTTTGAACGAAAACCCGATCAACAAGATAATGACTAATCAAATTAACTCATTTTGGAGTCTTCACAGTAGCACATATTACAACTTAGATTACTTGTTTGAATTGATCGAATTGGTAACCCCAAAGAGTTTTCTCTTTGATGTTTTGAAAACATTGGAATATAAATTAACCACTTATGGTGTTCCTGGCTCTAAAAACAAAAGGGGATCATTGGATTCAGAGCATGTTTTCGATTATTTTTTCTACTTCCTTGTACTCTATGACGTGAGTACAGCGGAAGAAGCCAGTCAACTAATAGAATATATGGAGAATGACGCAAAGAAAAGTAAGGAGGACATTGATATAAAAAGCGAGGATTTGCAAGAGAAAAATGATTCAGCTGAGCTGAAGCAAGAAACCCAACCGAAAACCGAAGCAACTCAAGACGATGATTTCGATATGCTTTTTGGGGAGAATGACACAAGCACTCAAGCCTACGAAGAAGATGAAGAGAATGAGAACAACGATGGCACTGATAAAGGAAACAGTATATCAATGATAAAAGCAGAAGAAGCCCCAAATAAGAATAATAACAATATATCTGTTTTAAAGAGGCATTCGTTTGCGGTACTTCTTCATGAAAGGAAATTGTTGAACGATTTAGCCTTGAAAAGCGGCGAGATAACCAAGAAGGAACATGAAAAGTTTATCAGATATCACGATAAATACTTGTGCATGCTGAAAACATGCGTCTTTTGAGTCTTCCTTCATGAATAGTATAAGAGAGATATTAACAAAGGTGATATAGATATATAAAAACACTAAAAAATAAGGCCGTATGATATAACGAATATCCTAATACGAAAAAAAAATGAAAATAGTAGATTGGAGATAGACATTAAATGCGCTTAATGTAACAACACAATATAAATACCCTCTTTTATGCCAATGCACTTGCCGTTTCTTTAACTCCATCTTGACTTATGCTTTTGCTACCTTCGCGAGTGACTTCGGAATCATTTTCACCCACTTCAATGGTTTTAATGTTCTTTTCCTGTGTCTTACCTTCCATGACAACTTGTTGAACTTGCTCCTTTTGCTTTGCTCTATCCCTCATCCTTTCTTCGATGGTACCACGAACAAGCAGTCTGTACACTGTGACTTGCCTTGTTTGGCCCAATCTATGTGCTCTATCCATAGCCTGTGAATCAATAGTAGGGTTCCAATCGGAATCATAGAATATGACAGTATCAGCGGCGGTCAAATTGATACCTAGACCACCTGCTCTTGTACTTAGGAGAAAAACAAAGATTTCTGGATTGGTCTGCCAATCATGAACTAAATCTCGACGGTCCTCCAACTTTGAAGAACCATCAAGTCTAATATGATTATACTGTCTGTAGGTCAAGTATTCTTCCATTAAATCCATCATTTTGGTCATTTGGAAATATATTAGGACCCTGTGACCCTCTGACTTCAATTTTACCAACAATTCATCCAACTTTCTTAACTTTGCTGATTCGGTAATGAACCTATCCATAGATGGCATAGAAATGTTGGATGAGAAATTCTTATTTAATGGCTCAGGGAGTAAACCCGTCTTTGGGAAATCTTCAACAGGTATTCTTTTCTTGACGTGCATGTTATATTGCGTTAGCGCTGGAATATCGGATAATGCCTGACTTACTAACGGGTCAAATAGTTCGTTATTTATGCTATTAGTAATATGACTAGAACCAAGAACTTCAATGGTGACCGGAGGAGCAGACACATTAGGATGATAACCACGTTGTATATTATTCAGATACTCATCTTCATAGGCATGTTTTTTAACGTTCAACAATGAAGCCATTACGCCGTTGGAAGGTGCATTTTTAGTAACTTCGCGTAGCTCTTTATTAATACTAAAAATTAAACTGTTAGTATTTTTTGAATTATCTGTACGTTCTATTATTTGCTTGAGTAAGGGCGTATTAGACACTCTGAAAAATTCATTCAGCGAGGTTTCACCGGTTATTTTAGATAAGAATAGGCACAGTTCATAATTAATTGATGGGTTAAAAATATTAAATTCCACATTCTTCAATTTATGTGCTATGTCCACATCGTTATTGTAATTTGGTAAGATCAAGTCTTCATAAATCAATCGTGGTAGACTGTATTTTATTGGGTTTCTTGAAGAGTAGATCAGATCAGTAAATTTGCCATTCGAAATATTATTGCTGCTCATGTTAGAGAGATTCATATTACTATTGCTAATTACGCTATTGTTATTATTAGCCACGGATGCAGTTAACATTGAAGTGGTCTTACCAAAAGTAGTGAAGGAAAACGGAGAATCCACATCTGCTCTTTCAAAAAGATCCGGGTGGTTACAAACTTTTCTGAATTGCATGACTGCGTTAATCAAGTTCTGGTCAGAGCCAGAATTTGAAGCGGAATTAGAAGTAGAATCATTTGTAGCGGCGTTTTCAATCGCATCGTAGTTGGTAGAAATTTGAGATTTCAACACCTGATATAATTTAGCCTGCCTTTGAGTTAAATCACATAGAACATCAATTTCGATCTTGTCACCTAATTCTGATTGAACGTTCTTTTTCACACGCCTCAACATGAATGGTTTTAAGATCATATGCAGACGACGTAACTGTTGTTGGTTTAATTTGGTATTAGCTTCTGCGTGGGATTCAATATCCTTAGAGAACCATTCATTAAATTCATCGTGCGAATCGAAAAGGGAGGGCATAATAAAATGTAAAAGTGCCCATAATTCCTGCATACTGTTTTGAATAGGAGTACCCGTTAATAGTAACCTATTACGACAGTGAAAACTTAATAAATTCTTCCATCTCGATGATTGTGAAGATTTAATGGCTTGGGCTTCATCCAGTATCATATATTGCCATTTCATTTTCTGCAAATAGTTAGCATCAGTGACAACCATTTGGTAGGAAGTAACCATTACATGGAATGGCGCATTCTTACTATACCTTAAATTTTTCCTATCCCAAAATTTTCTAAGAACTTTACGGTCATTTGCATTCCCCCAATATGGTAAAATTTTAAATTCAGGTAAAAATTTGGATATTTCGTTAACCCAGTTATGTAGAGTGGAAGCAGGTGTGACCACCAAAAAAGGTCCCCAAATATTATGGTTCTCCGCCAAATGAGCTAGAACGGAAATAGATTGTACTGTTTTACCCAACCCCATTTCGTCTGCCAAGATACCGTTGATACCCTGATCATAAAGGTTAGCCAACCAATTCAAACCCTTCAGCTGGTATTCTTTCAAAGTACACGCCAAAATCTTAGGCTGCTCGATGGTTATTTCACCCAAAGAAGTTGGGTTTTGGAAATTTAATTCATCTTCCTCCTCTTCTCCTCCATGTGCATTGCTATGATCATCAAATTGTTTCGCTTTCGCCCTCGTTTCTGCCAATGCATTAGAAGCATTTTCCGCAGCTCTTAGTCTCAACTGTTCATCGTTTTCGTTATCAAAATCAATAGCATGAAAATCATTCTTGTTCGGAGCCAAGGCTGAAATGTCAATATTTTTCTGGTTTTCAGAATCATTATTGGAAACATTGTTCCCCTCCAATTCGTTTGTTTTGATTTTCCTTCCAATGAAATGCGAATACAGTTCTGTCTGGGTTAGCAAAAAGTTCAGTTTTTTGGCTTGTCTTTTGGATTCCTTTTCCTCTTCTTCCTTCTTTGCCTGTTCCATGGCCTCCTTTTCTATTTTCTTCTTTAGATCTCTTTCTTCACGTTCATTTTTCTTCCAGAAGTTGGACATTTCTCTAATACCCCTTCTAGCCCTCGTTTGGAAATCCTTTATTTGTTTGAAGTTCTTGGATTGCCATTTCTTGGCTTCTCTAGCACAAAGTGAGGATGTTTTCCTAAAATTTGTTGATCTGATAGATTGTATTTGTTGGACTAATCTTGACATCTTCGTAGAATCCTTACGAGCCATGTCTTTCCAAATAGTTGTATAAGTATTGTCGTAATGCCTCTGAATAGCACGGGCTTCCTTAGCGTTCATCTTCATGCCGTAAGTGGGCAACCCGTGTCTAGTGTTGAACTTTCTCTTATTACCATCGTCGGTACCGTTAACATTATTATTGCTTAACTTCCTTCTCTTGTGGGATTCCGATCCGTCTTCATCATTATCCAAATCATTACCATCTAAACCGACATTGTTCTTCAATGCCTCTTCTCTTTCTCTCTCTCTTTTTGCATCGTTTATCAATTTCTTCAGCCTTTTAACGTGGTACTGTTTCAAAGTGATCTTAATGTTCAACTTCGAATCGATCGGGTTGTAATCGGTAACGATACAATTGGTGAACCTTCTCTTCTTGATCTTTTGATGTTTGTTCTTGTTGCACATTTTGATAAGTTCACGTACAATCTTCGGCCTATCGCTGTTAATGGTGATGTTTTTATTTATTTTCTTGGACGTTATTAGAGATAGCGAGTTCATGGACAGTTTAGTAGATGAGGAAGAAGAGGAGGATCTCTTTTTCCTTTTTTCGACGTCAGGATTGAAATCCTCATCGTCATTGTCATCCTGTTCTTCAAAAGCGGCAAAATCCTCTTCATCAAGATCCTCCATTTCGTCTTCATCTTCATCCTCCTCTTCATTTTCTTCCTCATCATCATTGTCATTGTCATTGTCGTTGTCATTGTTGTTTCCATTTTCGTTGTCTTCGTCGTTGTTTTCATCTTCGTTTTCGTCTTCATCGACAGTTACAACGGTATCGGCATGGTTTTGATCAACCCTTATAGCTTTCCCCACGGCAGCAGCAGAATCCTTCTTTCTCGATCTTTGAACACCATTCCCACGCATAGTTTTCCCATTTGCGTGTCTACCAGTACCTCCCTCATCTTCTTCCATGTCCTCCTCACCATCTTCTAGCTCGTCTTCGTCTTCGTCTTCATCTTCGTCAACGTCCTTTTCATTGATTATGTCCGATAAATTTGCATTTTTAAAAGATTGGTATTCCGCCCATTCTTTATTGATCACACTCATATCACGATACAGTTTTTTGAAATGCAAATCGTGAGAATCATTAGTGTTATCAAACTGCCAGTCCTTGGATTGTTGGTTCCATTCCGATATCAACTCGAATTCTTGAAGATTAATGAATTTCCAGTCCTGATAAAGTTGCTCTATCGAGTCCCTCCTCTTGATGCGGTTGAACTCACTGTTCAGTTGAGACAGATACGCTTGTTTCTTATCTACCACTTTAATGGGCCTCACATCGGCAACTCTCTCACTACTGTTCTTCCTAGCGGACTTGCCTGTAGTGGTCTTTGAAAAATCAGATATGTCCTTATCTTCCTTGTTGAGTAGAACAGCCAGTGACATGTCTATAAATGCTCTTTCTATATGTGTTAAGTCTTGCGTTGCTAATATGGACGGGATCGGTAGTTACTCTTTTGTTCTTACTTTTCCTTTGCCTCTTCCTCTTGTTCTTCTCACTCCACTTTTTTTGTTTTACCCGTGAACACGTACACTATACGTTCCCACCCAAATGCCACACACTTAAATTCCGATTCGATTCGATTCCGAGTTCGTCGTTGTCTTTGTCTCCTTTTCCTTTCCTTTTTTTCCCACCACTTCGTGCAGTTGCATTTGCCTCTCCCACTCTGTCTTTTTTTTTTCCCATTTAGCTTCTTCTTTGGCGTCCAGCAAGAAACTACGTTGGGCACGTCCAAGGGGCCAAGCTCTTGAAAGCGTAGCTTATACTTACATCTACATACACAAACATCACATATCATAAATTTACAACAGAATATTAGTTTATCCAAGACGTCAAGAAGAGCCCACCATGATGCTAGCGTGTGATCCGGGAGTGTTTTTTATGATGATACAGACACTTGAACAGATCCGGAATAAAGCATAACAACACCATTCTTACGTTCTCTTGCCGCTTCTCTTGCTCTTCGTCTTTTCCTCTTTTGTAGTGCGAGTTCTTCCTGTTTTTCACCTTCCACGTGGATATTTTCACGTTTGCGCGCTGCCTCTTTCTTTTTTCTTTTCTGGTGACTAATCGCTGCTTCATCGCTGGCGTATGCTGGCGTATGAAGCATAAAATTCATATTTAGCATTTAAACCTCCTCTTAACGGTGGCATCTAAGTTGGGTTCTCATCGTACAGGATCTGAAAAAATAATATCATAGCACAGAAACATGTCAACGTTCGGGAAGCTGTTCCGCGTCACCACATATGGTGAATCGCATTGTAAGTCTGTCGGTTGTATTGTCGACGGTGTTCCTCCAGGAATGTCGTTAACTGAAGCTGACATTCAGCCACAACTGACCAGGAGAAGACCGGGTCAATCTAAACTATCGACTCCTAGGGATGAAAAGGATAGAGTAGAAATCCAGTCCGGTACCGAGTTCGGCAAGACTCTGGGTACACCCATCGCCATGATGATCAAGAACGAGGACCAAAGACCACACGACTACTCCGACATGGACAAGTTCCCTAGACCATCCCATGCAGACTTCACGTACTCCGAAAAGTATGGTATCAAGGCCTCATCCGGTGGTGGAAGAGCTTCTGCCAGAGAAACCATTGGTCGTGTCGCTTCAGGTGCCATTGCTGAGAAATTCTTAGCTCAGAACTCTAATGTCGAGATCGTAGCCTTTGTCACACAAATTGGGGAAATCAAGATGAACAGAGACTCCTTCGATCCCGAATTCCAGCACTTGTTGAACACCATCACCAGGGAAAAAGTGGATTCAATGGGTCCCATCAGATGCCCAGACGCTTCGGTGGCTGGGTTGATGGTCAAAGAAATCGAGAAGTACAGAGGTAACAAGGACTCTATTGGTGGTGTCGTCACTTGCGTGGTGAGAAACTTGCCTACCGGTCTCGGTGAACCATGCTTTGACAAGTTGGAAGCCATGTTGGCCCACGCCATGTTGTCCATTCCAGCTTCCAAGGGTTTCGAAATCGGCTCAGGTTTTCAAGGTGTCTCCGTTCCAGGGTCTAAGCATAACGACCCATTCTACTTTGAAAAAGAGACCAATAGACTGAGAACGAAGACCAACAATTCGGGTGGTGTGCAAGGCGGTATTTCCAATGGTGAGAACATCTACTTCTCTGTCCCATTCAAGTCCGTGGCTACTATCTCTCAAGAACAAAAAACCGCCACTTACAATGGTGAAGAGGGTATCTTAGCCGCTAAGGGTAGACATGACCCTGCTGTGACTCCAAGAGCTATTCCTATTGTGGAAGCCATGACCGCTCTAGTGTTGGCTGACGCCCTTTTGATTCAGAAGGCAAGAGACTTCTCCAGATCCGTGGTTCATTAAAGATAGAAACACAACCTCAACAAGTGTTATGTATATTTATATACGCATGTATATGTAGCTGTGCACGTAATAAAACGGCGAAAGCAAAAAAAGTTCACATATTCTCGTGCTTTGATTTTCGTATCGATTCGATTATATTATGTTAGATATACAAAGTTTTTATATGGAATTATTTTTTCTGCTACTTTAAAAAAAATGTCACAAAATCGGATAAAAAGCTTATAAATCTTCAGTAATAAAACCCTTGTGAGAAACGTAGATACCATCCAAAAATTTACGGATATCCTTGTTTCTGACACGACAGATTTGTTGCAAGTCAGCGGCGTTTTGAGAAACGTCTTCAACGGAGTTACCAGATAAGACAATTTCGTCCTTAACATTGGTGGAGAATTCGATAGAAACACCGTCTCTGACTGGAACGTTTCTGATCTTCTTGTCACCCAAAAAGTTTCTGACTTCAATGAATTTAGCACCATCCTTTTCAACAATGTTGACGTTGATTGGGAAATGCGCGTAAACGTATCTCATCTTGTACTTGTAACCCTTGGTGACACCAGTGACCATGTTGTCAACCAAAGACTTGACGGTTCTCAAAGCAGCAACATGCTTTCTGTCACCGTTGTGAACAGCAACCTTGATCAATTGGTTGTTGACCTTGGTGAAGGTAACATCAATGTGCTTCAAGTTCTTGGTCAAGGTACCTCTTGGACCGACAACCTTGACGATTCTGGACTTGATGCTGACAGTGACACCTTCTGGGACTTCGATTTGTTGTTCAGTTTGGATGTATTTCATGATTGGACTTCTGGTACGGTTTCCTTGACTTTGAGAACTATATTAACGCTAATTTACCATCAAGAAAATTAAATAGAACGTAAAATCTACTACTATACAATACAGGGCGCGTTGGCGCCTCTGTCACATTGCCTCTGACCTCCGCAGTTCCGCTGTGCTGCATGTGTGTGCAATCCAATATTGCGATTACGGGAGGATAATGGAAATTTCATCGCTTCTTCGCGTCGGTGAAATTTTCCAAAGAAAAACAGAATCCGAAATGAGAAAAGATGGAAAGGATTCTTCAAAAATTTAATGATAAACCCAAACACTTCTGAAAAGCAGTCTTACAAAAAAAAAAGAAGAACATTGAAGTTAGAACAACAATATCTCCTCTTGTTCTCTTTCGCAAGACATAATGCTCCTTGTATGGTTTTTCTTTTTTACAAACCTTTCTTTTTAATATGAGATGGAAACTTGCTTTTGATCTTAATAATCAAATAACCAGTAACTATAATATTTGATATCAACTGGGCTATCATAAGCGACACAAACCCTACGATCAGATAACTGTAGGTCGCTTCATTTATGTTTCGCCTATCACTTTCCATTTGAAGCAATGTGGTGTCGCTCACTATCTCGAAAAGGCCGTCGGAGACGTTATTTAATGCTTTTACGACCTGTGGTGTCATTTGCTTGACTAAATGCAACAACATGTCGGGATTGAGCTTATCGTTGTAGGTCATCTTTATTGTTACGGATTTTTCAGTGTCAATAGAGCTCCATGATGCATCATAGACTAAGTTTATGAAGCATATCAAGAACTCACTACTATCTTCAGGATTGACTTCGATGACCGACATCCCACTTGCTAAATTTTTCTTGCTTCTTAACAAATCACCGTTCCTGTTATTAAAAACGCTAAAGTCCAGTGACTGTCTCCCACGCTCGTGACTGGTTCCTCCGAACCTGCCGGAGTCAGTTTCTTCTTGCAGCACGTCCATTACATGTATTTCAAACACAACCTCTTTAGATATGTCATCCATGCCTGCATTAAACACCGTACAGAACGCTCCATCGGAAGCGCTGTTGTTGGAGCTATATTCGAAATCTTCGTACAGGGCTGTTCCTAGTAACGACGAGCGTTTGATGGGCGGCACCTTGAACGATAGCCCATTATTGAATATCGGCATATATACTTCTCTGGAACTTACATCGCTACTTAATTCCGCACTTGCAATAAATAGCAAGCTCACAAAAATCAATATTCGATCTAGTAAATGCAGCTTATTGCACACTTTTCTTTCTCGGAGTTCCATTCGCCTTCTTTTCTGTGGTGTTTCCTTTGTTCGAGCAATGGCCAAGGACGCTTTTCCCATGTTTTTACAAATGACACAGAGAAGCTTGCCCTTAATGATGGCAGAACTTATAAAGAGAAGGAAAAGCTAAAGACTTTCTCATGAAGCCCACCAAAGTCGTTTCTTACTAGAGTGTACGGCTTATGTTTTATTTTAAATACAACTACAGCCTTGCCACGGCATAAATTTTTTTTTCCCTTGTAGAGGCACCAACGACTTAGGGTGCAATAGTATTGCCCATCCCCACATTATGATGCATTATTAAACTTAACTTTATTCGCATTGGTTGTCGTCGCCGGGCCGAGGGTACAAAAGTTGCAGTCAAGCTATAAGGGCTAAATGGCAAAAGAGGGTAGGACATAGTCATTTACTATAGGGCGTGAATATAGGACCAGCATAAGAGTATTAGGTCAAATTATGCTTTTCTTCAAACCCTATTTTATTGAAAAATCAATAAAATACAATTGTATATAACAATAGTATAATAATAAATAGTAGGGTACTAAGAGGTGTAGGCAGAAGTGGATAAGAATTTGAACGTCAGGCTGCCATTAGTAAACATATTCCAAAGCATATAAGATGATGAACGATATTGATGATCTTCTGAAGATTAACGACAGAATTCAGCAAGTGCGAAGTGATAGAAACCAACTAGCATCAAAACTGCAAAACCTGAGGCAAACGATGGCCAGTAATGACACAGAAGTAGCACTCTCAGAAGTGATAGCACAAGAAATTATTGAGACAGGTGCGAGTGTTAGGGGACTTGAACAATTAAGGGCAAAATACGGTAGTCTGCAAGTCTTAGATAAATTGGAAAAGGTGACTGTTCAACAAACACAATTACGAGCTAGTATAGATAAACTAAGCAGTTTTGAACACCAGCTGGATGAGTTGGTCCAGCAGCCACCGGATCTATTTAAGCTAGATGACATAATGGCCCTACATTCAAGTTTGACGACCGCCTTCGCTACTGTTCCTCAAAGCGAGAATATTGATTCTCAGTATGCCGCTTATAACAGACTCAAATCAACGGTTACCACCAAATATAACAACGATATTATTCAGAAATTAGCCACTAAATGGAGCGACTCATTTGACCAGGAATTATTAGAAGCGCAATGGGACACGCCAAAGTTTGCGTCCACATCAGTTAGTTTGGTCAAATGTCTAAGAGAAAATTCCACCAAACTTTATAAATTAAGTCAGCTCTACCTACCTTTGGAGGAGGAAACACAGGAGCGTGCCAGTGAACGTTCACTTTCACGCTCAAGCAATGGCCAGGAGCCTATGTTGTGGAATTTCAAATCACTAGCAAATAATTTTAACGTTAGGTTCACATACCATTTTCACGCCACATCTTCAACCTCTAAAATCGAAACTTACTTCCAGTTTCTAAACGATTATCTAACAGAAAATCTGTACAAGTGCATCAACATTTTTCACGATAGCTCTCATGGGTTGACGAAGCAAGTTATTCATGAACAGTTTATTAATTACGTCTTACAACCTATAAGAGATAAAGTAAAGTCGACCTTGTTTCAAAACGATTTGAAAACTTTGATTGTCCTGATTTCTCAAATCTTAGCCACTGACAAAAATTTACTGAATTCTTTTCATTATCACGGGCTAGGTTTGGTGTCGTTAATTTCCGATGAAATATGGGAGAAGTGGATCAACTATGAAGTCGAAATGGCAAATAGGCAATTCATTAATATAACCAAAAATCCGGAAGATTTCCCAAAATCCTCGCAGAATTTTGTCAAATTGATTAATAAAATTTACGATTATTTAGAACCATTTTACAATCTGGATTTTGATCTATTAGTAAGATACAAACTCATGACCTGTTCATTGATTTTTATGAACTTGACTTCATCTTACTTGGATTACATTTTAACCGTCGATTCATTAAGTGAAACAAGAACCAAAGAGCAGGAATTGTACCAAACTATGGCGAAACTGCAACATGTCAACTTGGTGTATAGAAAAATTAAATCTCTGTCTTCAAACTTCATTTTTATCCAACTGACTGATATTGTTAACAACACGGAATCCAAAAAATATAATTCCCTGTTTCAAAATGTGGAGAATGATTATGAAAAAGCCATGAGTGCAGATATGCAAAATTCTATTGTACATAGGATTCAAAAAATGTTGAAAGAAACGCTGCGAAATTACTTCAAGATTTCAACTTGGTCAACATTGGAAATGTCCGTTGACGAAAATGACGGCTCGTCTTCCGTACCAAGCGCTGAGTTGGTCAATTCAATGAATGTTTTGAGAAGATTAATCAACAAATTAGATTCATTGGATATTCCACTAGCTATTTCATTTAAGGTTAAAAACGAATTGTTAAATGTTATTGTTAATTATTTTACGGAGTCGATCTTAAAGTTAAACAAATTCAATGAAAACGGTTTAAATCAGTTTTTACATGATTTCAGATCTTTAAGCAGCATTTTGAGCTTACCATCACATGCTACCAATTACAAATGCATGACTTTGCACGAACTAATAAGAATACTGAAGCTAAAATACGATCCAAACAATCAGCAATTCCTAGACCCGGAATACATTAAAACAGGTAACTTCACATCATTAAAAAAAATTTACTCTATTAAATATTTGAAGGATACGAAGATTCAAGATGCCCTCTACAGAATCATATATGGTAATATATTATAACCCATGAAAATAAGAGAAAGGAGAAAAATCGGCAACGCGGGTTATTCCAAATATAACGCCAGACTATTCTATAAACCTTAAAATAAATATATAAACCTCTATCACTGTACCAAATCACTATTCATTTCTTCAAACCGAAGAACTTCATCATTCGGATCTTCGGAGGTATTTCGCCTGTCTATCACGGCACTAAACCCTCTTTTAGCAAACGCCTCTACTATTTCACCAACAGTAGATATCATTCCCGTAGGACCTTCATCAAAGACACCGTTTGTTTCCACTTTATTTAACCATCCATATTCTTGTGGAATATTTTCCACTTTTTTATACTTTTTCGTTCCTTCAGTTACGCTCTGAATAGGTTCAACACTTTTAATGGAGTGGATATCGTCATCATCATCGCCATCGTCATCGTCATCACCATTGAAGTGCACATCTATTAAATGATCGATTACAGGCCATCCGTATGCGTTGGCAAACTTCCTTCGGACTATGATGTTGTTATGTGCATCAGGTTTTAAAGCAACGACTACCTTTCTCCATGACATTCCTTCATGCCACCTCCGAGCAATTGTCTCCTCCAGGTTTCGATACTTCGCACGTTCTTTCTTACCTGCAAAAAAAGCTTGGAGGAGTATATTCTTTTTATCAAAAAAACCATCTTCGATATTGAATTCAGATTGTGGAATGTCATCCTCCGTGTATATCTTATCATGAATAATTACAGGATCTCTTGAATCTGGATCCATTATGTATGCTCTTTCAGGTAATGGTGGCAGGAGAATTGAGCTCGCTGATTCGAAAAATGATACTTTAGGAATCTCGGAGCCATCTTCTGTAGGAAATTTTTGTGGCGCCAATATACTCAACATTTTAGTTAAAGGCGAAATGAAAGTTTTATTAAAGAAATCTTGGTTTCCGGGTGCTGTAGCATTGCTTATCAGAGGTAATTTTCTGCTGTTCTCTTTGAGTTTCTGTAATTGCTCTAAAATATCATTATAATCTAGAAACAACAGTGATGCGGTATACAATGGGACAATTCCGTCGTTAATGGCATTCGCATATACTGTCCTTCTCTTGAACCTACGCAGGATCTCTGTTAAGGGCTGACCAGATAGTAAGTAGAGAAGCGGTTTGCCCACTTCAGCTTCATTTTCCAAACCCAAGTCTTGGCCCGTCTTACCAATAACCCCGAATGAAAGTAGTACTTTAATATAGGCGGGATTATCTGTGACAATGCCTAAAAGCGGTGAAGCTAAAGTTATAAAATTTATTGGCTTCACTTTTTGAAAAAACCAGGGGTAGACTTCATAAATATATGCTATCGTGAAAGCTTGGATCAAGCCACCCAATGAATGACCTACAAAGGAAATTTTATGGATGGATTCATTGTACAATTCCTGGATAATGTATTCAGCCAAACGAGTACCTAAATACTTGACTCCCTTCTCAGTTTGGCAAACATTTCCCCGATAACCTTTCACGACAATTTGTTCATGGGGATAATTTTTTTGCGCTTTGTATATCTGCTCCATAATATACACTAGATCGGTCGACACATTAGAATGCAAACCGTGGGTCAAAACTACAAGATGCTTCTTTTTTTGTGGAGTAGTAATCTGAACGGGAAGATTCCACAAATCCAGAGTCGTTAATCTGTTCACGGTTAGTTTGGGGCTATAGGAACCAAGGTGGGACGGCAGATCATGCGGATTTTCTACTGACTCTCTGTTAGTTCCAATGGTGACTTCGTAAGTGATGTTTGTATTGGTAGTGAACAATATTTGACTCATCACATCAGCAATCCATACGTATTTCTGTCGTATGTTATGCACCGAAAGTTCAGCCACGAAATCTTGTTGAGTTTGCACATTCGGTTCAAATTTGGGATAATCGACTGAGGCAACTATTTTTTGCGAATGGTGATATTCGGCAGTTTTTACATCGCAATAAAGCATAAATGGACCCATTAAGTATGCGGCTCTGTAAGATAGCGGATTCATGTTCCTTACCTTCAACCATAAGGAATTTAAATTTAAATCTGGTGGAATTTCCTCACCTTCATAAAGGTGATAAGTAATTACATATCTCTCCAATTCACCAACTTTCACTGAAGACTTGTAATGAAACAAGATTTCATTAGTTGGCGCTAGAGACATCTTGAGCATAACACGGTTCCCACTTTGCTCTGTTTGTGCTCCTGTTCTTGCATAAACTGTTGGGGCCGTACAATTAATTTTACTGAGTTTTGCATATTTCGGGCATCTCTATTATATGCGCCAGTTCCTGCGCGGTGCAGAACAATAGGAAAGAAGATTTACAGAAGTGTTAGATACGATGTCATATTTACAAGATACGAAAACTTACGTGATTAGTTACTCTCCAATAATTCTTTCGCCCTTTCGGTGCTATCATATTTGGACATAGCCTCAATAACTTCATCCAATCTTTCGCCGGACAACACACCTGGCAGGTCCAATAACGTAAACCCGCATCTATGATCAGTAATTCTGTTCTGTGGAAAGTTGTATGTTCTAATTTTATCGGACCTATTTGTGCTAGAAACCTGACTTTTTCTTGCTTTTCTTTCTTTTTCCTCCTTTTCCAACCTTTCCTTCTCTGCAAGCCTTGCTCTTAAAATTGTAAATGCCTTAGCTTTATTTTTATGTTGTGATCTTTCGTCTTGCATGGAAACAACGATTCCGGAGGGTATATGGGTTAATCTGACAGCAGAGTCTGTCGTATTGACATGCTGACCACCTTTACCGCTTGCACGCATGATGTCAATTCTAATTTCACCAGGTTTAAATGTTCCTTCGTAAGCATCAATAGATTTCGCAGATTCGTCACCCATTTGAGGTAACACAACCACGGCCGCAGTGGATGTGTGTGTTCTTCCTTTCGTTTCTGTACTAGGAATTCTCTGCACCCTGTGGACGCCTGCTTCAAACCGTAAACGATCGTAAGATCCGGCTTCTTCAATGCTTAGAATAGCATCGATAATACCTGAACCGCTTTCGTTTTCATTTTTCGATATGATTCGATATTTCCATTTCCTATAGTTAGCATAGCCAATATACATGTCCAACAGATCCTGAGCAAAAATCATTGCTTCAATACCACCTACCCCCGGTCGAAGCTCTAATAAGCTAGGCTTATCTGCAAAAGGGTGCGGCGGAAGAAGTTTGTTTACCAATCTTGAGGAGGTCGTTTCATACTCCGGAACCAGTTCTGTATATTCTTGTTCAGCCTCTGCCCTTAATGATGGATCGGATACAATCATTTCTTGTAAGCCTTTTAATTCATTTAGTTTTTCCTTATACTCAGTAAATGTATCAGTCAGCGCTGATAATTTAGCATGATGTTTCTGCTTATTCACGTCAAAATGAATACCCCTAGAAAGATCCTTGTCAAGATCTTTCAGTTCAGCTTCATACTTTTCCGCTTGCTTAATGAGTAGTGGAGAGAGCTCTGAGTATTGTGTTGGGATACTCCCATTACTCAGTGAGTTAGTTGTGGTTGATGTCAGTCGCACTAGTAAGGGTGACTTATGGCTCAAAAAGATACCCTTAGCTATAATCCTCGAGGGGAACTGGAACTTTGAAAGCCACATTTCTGCATCAACGGGATATGCAGTTCTTCTCTATGTGTTCTTTCATTTCTGAGATATTAAAAACTTACGAATCGTACTATTAGCGCTCTGTATTTCATTCTCCGAGCGAGTAAATCCTTCTAGCAAGCCTATTTTATACACAATTAATGCGCTTAGTACAGATGATACAACCAGACATAGCGTTTCATGTCTTCTGAGATGGTTGATCTTGCTTACACAATTATTTATATATTAATTTCATGCGCTTCATAAGTTACTAGTAATTAAAGGCCTTTCTATGCAATGAAGTAAATTCATACGTGGAAGTACACAGATTTAATTATTTGCCACTGAGACATCGTTATAATCGAACGGTAACTTATAATAAATGATTATGTCTCCCGACCTTCTTGAATCCCAGTGTGCAAGGGAGTTGAAGAATCTATTATATTCAACATATGATGAATCTTTCAGAAAATCCTTCAGAAATGCATTTTCCATGTGCTCGAAAACAACCAAATAGGTCGGCCATTCGTGGTTGTATGTTTTGCCTGGACTCCTTAGATTCTTACGGAATAGAGGTGGAAAATTTCTATAAATGAATGTAGATATATCGTCATACAAATGGTCACTTTCATCCATGTAGGTCTCAAGTTTGGAGTAAGCCTCTGGATCTTCAAGTAGATGCAATGGGGGGTTGCAAGTAATTGACCACAGATCTGAAATATCACTGCGGTGCAGGTAACTTTGACCAGGCGTCGAATGACAGGGCATTATAAATCCCAAACTATCTATTTCTGGCTCTTCGTGCAAAAATTTTATAACTTCAATAGATCCACATTCGTGGAATGTGTCCAAAAGTAATGCCACAAATACTGACACGAATGGAACAAGCCAGAGTAAAGATTTTAAGCTGGTCATTTTTTTTCCATATTCTTTATTAAGTTTTAAGAGGCCAAATGATGATATCAATATGAAAAGCGGCTGCAATGGGAAAATGAACCTAAACTCCTTATGAGGTAAGCTGGAATATACTAAAAGATTAAACACAATAGTGAGTTTCACTTGGAAAAATGGATTCAAGTACCTTTTAGGAAAACTCTTTTTGCTGAGCCGAAAGAATAGTCCAAACACGAAAACAGGAATACTTGCACCCAATATGATAGGTAGGCTTTGAAAGAGATGAAAATGCCAAGGAGCCACCCCATAGAATTTTGATAGCGGTGTCATAAGGTTGAATTTTAGAAATCGAAAGAGGGGAAATGTTATTTTCTTATAAAAATAGGTGTCAATAATCGTATTCGCAGTAAATACCAGCAAAAATGACCGGATAACTTTAGAAAAAGTGACAGAAAGTAAGCGATACTGCTTTTTGGATACCAAGTTTAATATCAGGGAAATGCCGGGAATTATCCAAATAAGTCCACTGCTAGGCCTTTGTAAACATGCCAAAAATGCAAAAATAAGCGCTTTGGTAAAAGATGATTCTCTTACCATTTGTCCGCCTGTCCAATCCCAATAGTAGAGCGCAATAGAAGTCAGAACCATTTCAAAAGAGTTGATGAACGTTCTTGTAATAAAAAAACAATTGAAAAAATTAGTTAAACTTAGAAGCAGGGCAAACTTCGTAATCTCAGATAAATCAGCGCGTCTTTCCCTCTCCTCCTTGTCACTCTTCTTATCAAGTGTCAGTAAATATAACTTTTGAACAAATCTTATCGTATAGTATTCCCCTATGGAGGCTAGCAGCGCCATAACTATTTTTGGAGCATATATTACACCGGAATATTCAAATGATCGTGTGATGTCAAAGGGAAGTCTTTTTAAGTCTTCAGCGATTTGCCAAGTTAATTCATATTTCGGTAGTAGTAAAATCAATAAATCAGACCCTATCGTTGAGAGAAGAAGAAGGGTATAATGAAGAAGGATCGACGATAGAGAAACCAATCTGTAAGTCAACTCAAAAATCATTGGAAATAAATAGCTACGAACTCCAGACCTCCATTCCCAAGTCAGTTCACCATATTTGAAAGCCTTCCAATGGGCCGGTTCCAACGCTTGCCAAAACTCATCAGCTTGAAAGAAGGTTTTTGTCAAAACTGCATTCAGTACTCTGAAAGTTAGAAAAATACAAAAGATTTGCGTCCGTCCTACTTTAGGCTTTGCCCCATTAACTTCCTCGGCCATTGGGAGTTAGATACTATGTTATGCTACACTATTCTACACTATTTTAGTGGCTTTTATCTTTTTCCGTTCGTCATAGTGTAAATGGCTTGAATTTCTGATACCTTAAAAGCTCGCCTTTTCCGCACTATATCGATCTCATTTGAACTTATAAGGATGACTCGCATAAAGCATTATTCGAGTGGCAAAGTACTATAATACATCTCAAGTAGCGTTTCCAAGCATTCAGATTCAAAAATGTTGAATTTCACGGGTCAAACAAGGAGAAGGAATGTTAATCTGGGGAATAGGGCTCGAAATACAAAAAAGGATTTACTGGAGAAGGCCAAAAGGGAACGTGAAAGGAGAGCTCAAGATAAACTTAAAGAAGACGCTAGTAAAACCATCCAGAAAAGCATTAGAAGACATTTCGCAAATGTTAGGCTCTTCAAGAGCACGTTTACGAATTCGCAACTAGTTCATATGATACCAGCTTACGGGGGCAAATTAATCTATTACATTTCTCAATATGATCTGCAACAACTGTTGAAGCTATCACATGATTTTTTGAGTTTCTACCCTAATTCGCTAGGTAACAAACAGCTGTTGAGCTTGTTGAAGCTATATCAAGATGATACACTGGTGGCTGAAACTATAAGCGATCTGAACATGAAATATGCTACCGTTGACGAATTTTTAAATAGTCTATCCATTTATCTTCGTAGAGCTTCCTGCTTAAATTATTCTTCAGCTTCTAAATTGGCTGATGTTATAGAGGCATGGGGAGTGATGGGTAGCAGTGCCTCCACCAGTATCTTTTCGATACCGCTAGGATCTTATGAAGAACGGCCATTTGCATTAGAGTTTTACTGCATACTTGCGGAAAGAAACCTTTTACCCAAGTTTATCAACACAGATCCGATATTATGGGATAACATGGCAAAGACATATTCACATTGCAGTAGAGACGGCCAAAAAAATATCGCCAAGCTGCTGATACCAAATTTCAACAATCATATTGCTTCGTCGGTCTTGCCTAGCGATAACGACTATGTCTTGAAATTCTACGAAAAGACGTTTATAGATGAAGTTATCTCTACTACCACAAATCATGTTTCTGATGAAGATCACGTTAAAAATTTGATGTGCTACATTGCAAGCTCCCCCAATCAAAGCTGTAAAAATTCTGTCCTTATTACATTACTTTCTAACAAGGAGTTTGTGAGAAAACTCTCGTGGGAATTCTTTCACACAAAGTTTAATGCGAGTAAGACCGAGGCCCACCCTCTCTTTTCAGTTTTAGCACAGCTCATCGACATGCACCTTTTAATATCGACTGATCGGGAGTTGTTAGATTATAACTCTGTGATACCCATTGAAGAACTGAAGAGATTTACATCCACATTAAAGGATTTTACTTTCCGACAATATTGGGAATTACCTAAAACTGAAAGGAACCCCATGTTAAAGGAAGCAGTACCACTTTTGAGCAAAGTTTACGAAAGAGACTCAAGATTGCACTTTCTATCCTCAGGGAATAATCCAACCTACTGGGAAAACTCAGAAAAGCAATTTTTGAATTTGAGGTTTTACGAAGAGTTACAGGAGTATGAAGATTTGTATAGAGAACACTTAGAACAGGAAAATGATGAGGATATGGAAAAGGAAATAGATCTTGATAAGGAAAGGCCTTCACTGAAGTCTTTATTACTAAACAAAATGAAAAAGAGGTTAAAATCATCATTACGTTTCCGGAAGCTGGAAATACTTTTGGAATTACCATTTTTCATTCCTTTTGAGGAAAGAGTGGACCTATTTTACATGTTCATTGCGCTTGACAAGAAACGGTTATCCTTAGATGACGACCACAACTTAATGAATATGTTTGCTCCTTGGGCTTCGACCGGCATGAGGAAACAATCCGCTATTATCTCTAGAGAAAATGTCTTAGAAGATGCTTTCAACGCATTTAACTCTATAGGAGAAAGGTTCAAAGCATCATTGGATGTTACTTTCATAAATGAATTCGGCGAAGAAGCTGGTATTGATGGCGGTGGTATTACCAAAGAATTTTTAACTACTGTGTCTGATGAAGGATTTAAAGATCCAAAGCACGAATTGTTTCGGACAAATGATCGCTATGAGCTGTATCCTTCGATTGTTTATGACACTTCGAAACTGAAGTATATATGGTTTCTCGGAAAGGTGGTAGGTAAATGCTTATATGAGCATGTTTTGATAGATGTATCTTTTGCTGATTTCTTTTTGAAAAAATTATTAAATTACTCGAACGGATTCCTATCTTCCTTTTCTGATCTGGGAAGCTATGACTCGGTGCTGTATAGCAATTTGATCAAATTATTAAATATGACTACTGATGAGATCAAGTCTTTGGATTTAACGTTTGAAATTGATGAGCCTGAAAGTCCTGCAAAAGTGGTTGACTTAATCCCTAATGGTTCAAAAACATACGTGACGAAGGATAATGTGTTGTTATACGTTACTAAAGTAACGGATTACAAGTTAAACAAAAGGTGCTTCAAACCGGTTTCCGCATTTCATGGGGGGCTCAGTGTTATCATTGCTCCGCATTGGATGGAAATGTTTAACTCTATAGAACTACAAATGTTAATATCAGGTGAAAGGGATAACATCGATTTAGATGATTTAAAATCCAACACAGAATACGGGGGCTATACAGAAGAAGATCAGACAATTGTAGATTTTTGGGAGGTTTTGAACGAGTTTAAATTTGAAGAGAAACTGAATTTTTTGAAATTTGTTACTTCCGTCCCACAAGCCCCTTTGCAAGGCTTCAAGGCGTTAGATCCAAAATTTGGTATCAGAAATGCTGGGACAGAAAAGTACAGATTGCCTACGGCATCTACCTGTGTTAATTTATTGAAATTGCCAGATTATAAAAACAAAAAAATTTTGAGAGAAAAATTATTGTATGCAATAAACTCGGGTGCCAGGTTCGACTTATCATAATTAATTTATAGGCAGATTTTTAGTTTTATATACACTATAGAAAAGGAAATTATACGCATGTATGCGGAGATAATCGAGATAATTTAAGTTTTGCTTTATTGGTAATGTTTTCAGTCTGACCTTTATCTATCATTCTAATTTTGGTCGGAAACGCTTGACAAAAAAAACAACTAGTTATAATCCCTTAAACGGTGTGAAATCGACAATGAATATGAAATTTATAATTATCTTATACCAAAACTTTCAAGATTTCAGTCCTTCTTCTCCTTCATGTGACTTAGCACCATTTTCAAAGCTAATGGTAAATCATCATCGGAGCTTTCATCATCGTTTAGGTAATTCGGATCCGCATTACCAAGGGTGCTATGTCTGCTTAAGCTCGACAATTGACCAGAGGTAGAAGCTATGGAAAATGCTCTATTTCTAAACGTCTTTGGTAAGCCATCTGAGTTTTGGCCTGCTTTGTGAGAAGCGATCCGCGATAGGTTCAATGCTGCCGGATTATCATTTCCTTCGTATGCCATGGGACATTCCGGCTCATAACTTCTTGTGGAATCAGGAGAAATTTGAGATTCGTTAGAATTTGAACTTTGTAAACTTTCATTTCCTTCCGAAATTATAGAAGTACCATCAAATGGGGTCCGATTGCGCCGTGTCTTCCTGGGGTTACTTTTTCCGTTGATAAAATTATCAAATCCTGTTACCGCCTCTGCAGCCCAGTCCTCGTAAAGTGGACGCGATAAAAATCCGTATTTAAACTCATTTACACCAACCAAAATTTTAGTCAAATTTAACAGTTCTTCAATATATTCAATTATTTCCTCCGATGCAGCACTAGATGCGTTCCAGCTTAAAAATTTTTCTTTTAGAACGTATTCGTGAGGATTAACCGTTGTGTTGGTCTGTCCCCGTCTATTCATTGTCATCACTAGGCCTTCATTTTCATCGTCATCTTCTTCATCACCGTCAGCGTAGTTTCCTTTATTCAGCTTTTGTACTTTATCACTCAGGTTCGAAATTTGTCCAGGATATCTTATTCGTAAGGTTTGACGCACTTTATTAATCAGTCTTCTGTGAGCAATTCTTGCACTGGGCAAAAATTGGGGTAACGGGGTCTTATTTATAAATGCCTCTTGAAGTGCTCTCATTAGGCATGAAACGCTTCCCACCATTTGGCGTCGATATGGATAGACTGCACTGTTGAATTCTTCAATGACAGCACTTCCATTTTGCTTTCTTAGTAGGGAAATCGTATCAATTCTTTCTATGATTTGCTTCTGAATAAATATAACTTGAGTGAAAACATTCTCCAACTCGGTGTATTCGCCCTTTAATCTCGGTTCCTGCCTAGTTAGTCCTTTGTAGGCCGTAGCACGGGCCAACGCCTCCTTAGCACTTTTTGATATCTTTTCGATTTTTCTGTATTTCTCGTCGCTCATACTGTCTGCGACTTGCTCTCCTTCTAATCCGGTGGCGTAGAGAAGTTCCATTTCCGATATACAACCACAGACAAAGGAAATTTCCTCATTTAATTGCTCCCGTGCTTTCAATGGAAAGAAAAACACCTGAACTATTAATGCTACTCCTCCACCATACCCGACAGCTAAACATCTCTTGGCAAAACTGGTCAGAATATCATCTTGGGAGGGAAGTATTGCGGCAAGCATAACAATATAAATACTAATAATTTCAATGATTGCGGCCTTCACGTAGGGTGTACCTAATAAATAGTAAAACCCAGGAATGGCTCCAAAAACGGTAATGACCGTTTCCAAATATGGATTGGTTTGGTTGACAGCAGCAACATAAGAAAGATAACCCCAGGCCGCTCCAAAAATAACTCCCACAGCACGCAAAAAGAAGACCCAGAAGGTCCCTCCCACGGAAGGTTCCAAACAAAGTATACACACGAAACCAATCCAGGTACCACGGTAGTCTATATACCACTGCCTTGTCTTAGGAATAAACATTGGAAATGAAGCCAACATTAATGCAATGGCTACCTGAAACCCAAATCTAAAGTGAGGATGTGATACTTCACAAAATTTATCAATTGAAATCAGCATGGACATAAACGAAAACCTGCCTTGCCTCTTGGAAGTTCTATTAGTTCCGAATGTAGTTGTTTTGGTTAAGGTTAATGGTGAGGAAGAAGTGTCAGAGGTAGAAGATAAATTCCCTTTGGGTTCACTTGTTATTGGTAGATCTAATGATGTGTCATCTTTTGCAAGGTTCTTATTCGATGAAACTTTTTGAGACAAAAGTTCGTTCTCTTCATAATCTGGTCTTCTGATGACTGTGTCATGGGCAAACCCATTGGTAGTACCATTGAACGTACCCTTCAATGTATCATTTTCGGTCACTGAATTCCTATCGCCTTTTAACCAAATAGAAAATGTCTCGTAGTTGTTCAATACTAAAAACCAAAGCCTCTTGCCTCTTAACCAGCCTTTCTTCTCTTGTATCTGGCGTTTCACTAGAATGTCTTTGACAGACTCCATAATTGTCAAAGTTGAATCTGCAGTTTGTCTGAAGTTTAATAAAAAGCTAGACAACAAAAACATCTCGTCACTGGGACTCATAATATCAATATCAAACTCTAACATTTCTGATTTGAATTTTGCTTTACATTCTTCTAACGCGTGCTTTAGGTCATTAATCTTATTCTGGATGTCAATATCATTAGGCAGATTATTGGTGTTATTGCTGAATGTGGGGAAATTACCATCCTTGAACATTGAGCAAGAATGAACCCTTGAAACATTGACATCAAATGCATGAGCAAGTACCAATTTCGCCATATACATGCACTCACTCATTGTCCGATGTAAACTATAAATTGCCGGATGCAACTTATCGATAACCTTTAGCAATTTCTCAGCATTTGCAAAGCTGATTTCTTTATTCTTTGGCAATGTTAAAGCTGCAACATCATCAGGCCTGAGCTTATTATCATGTCTTGCTAATAAAATGAATTCCAATTGACATGTATTAACTAACCCATTGATGTAGACTGTTAAGTTTTCCAAAGTAGAAATAATTGGTTTTAATTTAGTCGGCGACACGTAAGCATAGGTAAACTCATAGATGCACTCGTGAAGGACTACTCGACAGTTATTAACTTTAGAAGAAATCAGTGACTTCATCTTCAGCAGCTTACCTAACGAAACAGGATCTCTACTGTACAGTTGGCTACTATTGTGCGGATCCACTGCGATAAAAAAGTTTATGGAATAGTCAATGGACTTATGAAGTTCATTCATAGCATCAATAGTTGTGTTACCCAAATATGTGGTTCCCCATTCAGGAAACAATACAAGATTCCAAAAAATCGACATTGCAATGCCCAGGTAGAAAGGGGTGCTGTAAGCTTTAGCAATAGTACCTGCTGTTTCATTCAAAGGATCCATAAAGGCGAAATGAACCACGACGAAAAGAGGGAAAACAATACCAAAGTAATAATGAGACACAGATCTCATCCAGCCATGAAAAAAAAGCATAATCACTTCGAAAACAGCCAAAATTGCTAATCCTGCTTCATATCTTTTATAGTGCAACACATGCTGCTGTGCCTCTGTTAATTCATGCCAAGAACTCCCTAGGCATCGTTGCGCAAGAAATCGGCCGAAGATTGCGTAAGCTAGTCCAAATATTAACCCCGTTATGCAATAGATAGCACCATGTATGGTACCTCCCACCCTTCTCCCAGGGTGAACAATAACGGAAATCATTGGAAGCATCGCAGGGGCTGCTCCCAAATGCGCCGTTATCTTCGGTATCAAGCAAAATATGAAAGCCACTGTTGTATTAACAGTTGATTTACATATTCTCTTTGCAAGGATTCTGTCACAGGGGAAATAATACAGCCATAACTTCTGAATCTTAGTCAACTTCGATTTAAGCGACATGAGCGAATGATGAAGTCAAGCAACTGATGCAAAGGATAAGGAAGAATTCCGCTTGGAAATATGTCTCTTCTAACTCCAGGATAGGAAAGGAATACAGTAAAAATAGTGTATAATACACAGTTCGACCACGACTGCAATTATAACCCCTCGATAGCAGCTTTTAGTAGAGATGAAGATAGTTACAGAATCTCTTTTTTCTCATAGACATCAAGCTAATAGTTCTTATCGGTATCAGCCTTTTGAAGATTTATCAATTTTATGGCAGGGTAATGGTTGCTTCTTTTCCCAGCAGCGGCCCATCGCTTTAATTTTAAACAGTTGATTCCTTTAGCTGTTGACTACACAAGGGCGGTCTTTGTTGGGACTGGAAGGTAGAAAGCCACCTGAGTCCTATTGCTGTCTGTACCATCTATCTATTTACGGACACTATCAAAGTTGCTTAAAGACGCTTCTGTTCATCCGTTTTTCCAGAAGATCAACACTCAAGACAACAAAACAATTCGAAGACGTCATTCGTTATAGAGTGCCAATCAACATTGGTGGGTGCTAGAAGAATCCTTCGCATAATTTAGCTTAGAAAAGCCTTTTTATTTACTAGGCAGGCCATAAAATAAAAAACAACAATAACAACAACAAATAGTGGAAAACTAGAAAATTATACCCCTCACAGAAATGAAATTTCTTCAGACTTACAAGTCATGCTCATTAATTGGACTAATAATATCGCTAGCCAGTAAGATAAATCTTGCAGAAGCAAAAAGGAAACTGGTAGCGACATCATTAGTCACATGTATGGAAAACTCTCAGCTGTCAGCAAATAGTTTTGACGTTGTCTTCGATCCAGACGACAGATCGCTACATTATAATCTTGATATGTCAACACAGATTGATTCTTATATTTACGCTGATATTGATGTCTACGCATATGGTTTCAAGATCATTACTAAAAACGTCGATCTTTGTTCAATCAATTGGAAGCAGTTTTGCCCGGTTCACCCAGGTAATATTCAGATCGACTCTATTGAATACATTTCTAGCAAGTACGTAGATGACATTCCTGGTATTGCATACCAAGTCCCAGATATCGACGCATATGCTAGGGTCAAGATCACTAATAATGTGAGTGATTACCTAGCATGTATTCAAATATACTTCTCCAATGGTAAGACAGTTTCTCAGATTGGTGTAAAATGGGCAACTGCAGTGGTAGCGGGAATTGGTCTTTTACTATCGGCCATCCTATCCACTTTTGGCAATTCTACCGCAGCCTCACATATTTCTGCCAACACAATGTCGCTTTTCTTATATTTCCAATCGGTTGTTGTGGTCGCCATGCAGCATGTTCATCGAGTTCCACCTATTGCTGCAGCCTGGGCGGAAAATTTGGTTTGGTCAATGGGCTTAATTAGAATCTCTTTCATGCAAAGGATCTTCCGGTGGTATGTACAATCCACTGGCGGCACACCTAGTCTGTACTTGACCTCGACTTCTATGTCTGTTTTGGCTCAAAGAAGTTGGGAATATTTGATGGAACTCCCATTAATGAAAAGAGCTACCAACGTTTTATATGGTAATGCGAATACATTAATTTTTAGAGGAATCAAAAGGCTGGGCTATAAAATGGGGATTGAAAATACATCCATAGTTTGTACCGGTTTCACATTCTTCGTTTTATGTGGATATGTACTGGCTGGATTTATCATGGTGGTCAAATGCTGTGTGGAATTAGCTGTCAGACTGGGATGGATCCAAAAGGCAAGGTTTTGGGGATTCAGGAAACAATGGAAAATGATTTTAAAGGGCGCTATTTTAAGATACATTTACATCGGTTTCGTTCAGTTAACAATCCTCAGTTTTTGGGAATTTACTGAGAGAGATTCCGCTGCTGTGATCGTCATCGCATGCCTTTTTATTCTTTTATCATGTGGGTTAATGCTTTGGGCTGCATGGAGGACTGTTTTTTTCGCAAGAAGATCTGTTGCGTTGTACAACAACCCAGCAGCCTTGTTGTATGGTGATGAATACGTCTTACACAAATATGGATTCTTTTACACAATGTTCAACGCTAATCGTTACTGGTGGAATATTGTCCTTTTATCCTACATTTTTGTAAAATCATTATTAGTTGGATTTGCTCAAGCTTCCGGTCAAACACAAGTTCTTTTCATGTTTATATTAGATTTGTTTTACTTTGTTGCTATTATCTACTACAAGCCCTACCTGGACCGTCCAACAAACATAATGAATATTTTAATTGCTACTGTTACCGTAGTCAATTCATTTCTTTTCATGTTTTTCTCGGACTTGTTTAACCAAAGCTACAAGGTAGCTGCCATTATGGGATGGATATTTTTCATCATGAACGCTGCATTCTCGTTCATTTTATTATTGATGATATTGGCATTCGCTGGTATGATGCTTTTCTCAAAGAATCCCGATCTAAGATTTAAACCTGCTAAGGACGATAGAACTTCTTTCCAAAGGAACACCATGAAACCAGAAGGTATTGTCAACAGATCCGCAGCAAACGAGTTGCTTGCGCTGGGCAATGTTGCAAAAGATCATAACGATAATTCGGATTACGAATCAAATGATACTGGTGTAAATGATGAACTAAAACAAGGACAAGATGAAACCACTCCCACAACCGTAACATCAAGTGATGACTACAAGCCTACATTTTCAGAGAAAATATTGAGTAAATTCACAAGACCTAAGAATAACAATACGAGCACAGATGCTTTGAGAGTTGAAACTCCCAATCAACAAATGTTTCCTCACAATTTAACGAATCTCTCACGCGAAAATCTATCAACATTAGGCTCTAAACCATATCCAGGGCACACTAGATCACAATCTGATGCACATAATGGATTGATCAACTCCTTTGAAGAAGAAGATACAAGTTCAAATACTGATCCATTTCATGACTCCACAGAAGGAGACCTTTTAGATACCTCAAGTTCAGACGGAGGATTTAGGTCGCAAAACTATGTTAGAGATGACAGCATAAATAGTTTAGGAAATAATAAACAACCACTAAGGAAACCTCCCGGATTTTTCGATGAAGGATTCATGTGAGTCTTCCTATACACAAAAAGTCCTGATCCTATTATAAAATTTTTAAATTATAAAGATTTTTCCCCACCTCCTTTTTAACCCTTTAAGTTCTGTTCTTATCATAAGTTCGTCCAATTTTCTCCTTTACTAATAATTAAAGGTATTGTGTACCAATTCGCTTAATATGAATTTTTTTTTAAAAAAGTTAACTTCTGTTATCTTTGTTTCTATGTTGTAATATCCCTAGTTTGTCATATTATTAATACTCCTCATGTAACAAATTAAGAACAAAAAAATAAATGTATTAATCAAATCAAATAAACTAATCAAATTAAATAAACAAATGATTATAACACTATGTATTCTCGTGAATAAAGATGTGTAAAATTGTTTCAGTTTTTGAAAGGTATTCTATTTTTTAACATCTTTGAGATCTTCCTCCTCAAATATTTTCTTCTTGTCAGGTTTTCACCATTGGAATTTCTGTTATGTGCATTCATTGCCTTTATCAGAGCATCATGAGGCCTTTCAATATTATGTGCGATCCGATTTATTGTATAGTCTAGTTTTTCATGAAAATTCGGGACGTTTTCACCCTTAGAATTATCGTATTTTTCCATAGGATCTATTTGGTTTAACCAAGAGATTTCTTTGTTCTTAAACTTTCCCAGATTTTTATAGCTTTTCCAAAATTCCGAAGTCAAGGATTTATATTCCAATTCTCCTGATTCATAGTTATCAGGGCGAACAAGCATCTCATATCTGGACAGAGGAATGCTTAGGGTATGTAGATAAGGAACTAATTTGGTAATTGTGCCTTTGATTGACCAAAATATCTTGTAGTCTCTGATATTATCAGAAATAATCGGCGTTAATGGAATGGTTTCGAAATCTTTATTAGTTGGAGAAAGTGTATTTGAAGAATTGCAAACAAATACAAATCCAACAAATTTATTAGGAAAGTAAAGGGTTATATTACGTTGTGTATATTTCTGTACCCTCGCAAACTTGAAACATATAGAGCTGTTTTGGGAGGTAGCATTATCCTCCAGGGGTGGAATGCATAGTGGTTCTGCCCAGTCTAAATCCTTTTGAAAAGGAAGAATGTGATTCCAAACAGCTTTTCCTCCTTTACAAAAGGTCACTTGCAGAAAATTCTTGATCCTTAAGGGCGCTATCTGGTATTCATATTGTTTTTCAATTACAAAGCCAGTGTATAAAGTACTCTGTTTTTTGTACTGTTCGTATTCTTCTTTTAAGTTTTCCAACTTGTTACCTTTAATAACATTTAAAAAGAATTCTGTCTGGAAATTCTGGTCTCCAAATTTACAAACATCGTGTCCAGGAAATGAACTCTTTCCTTCAACAAAAGTGTTTGTTAACAAGGTATATGTTATAAAAAATAAGAAAAGTTGTTTGAAGAAGCACATCCATTCGAGGAGCACTTTGGGAAATTTCTCTATTTTTTGTTGTAGGGCTTTTAATTAGGCCTGTATAAAAATTAGTAGATCCACAAGATTGGTTATTGAATATGGAAATAATATCAAATGCTATTATCAAATTAATTATTTTGTGACGCGCCGCTATGTTTAATCGTGTCGCACGAATGAGCGGGTAATAAACTGTCTTTTTTTCATGAATGAATCGAGCTGGCATTAGGAACATGTCGTGTAAGATTTGGGAGTAAATAACAGGAAGCTGCAATGAATGATTGCTCCTAGTGGTGAACTAAGACCACCAGTCGAAACAATTATACGGACACGATGAAGTTGGACATAAAGGTATGTTACCAGAGCGCGTTTTGCTAATGCAATTGCGGACAAGCTCCGACAACTCATATGGTTAGGAAATGATCTCGTTCGCGAAGAAGGCAAAGTTGAATCTTTCGACGGCTGCCTTTTAAATCGAAAACATTAATAATAGTTACTAACAGAAGGATTTTGAAATAAATGTATTTGCTCTTTGCATTTTCTTTATTTTTACATTTTATGCTTATGATAGAAAACTTTCAGTAATAGATCCGATAGAGTCAAAGGTATTGATTTTCATCCAACTGAGCCATGGGTTTTGACAACCTTGTACTCTGGCCGTGTTGAGATTTGGAATTACGAAACACAAATTGAGGTTAGATCCATTCAAGTTACCGAAACACCTGTTAGAGCAGGTAAATTCATTGCAAGAAAGAATTGGATAATTGTTGGGAGTGATGATTTCAGGATCAGAGTCTTCAATTATAATACAGGTGAAAAAGTCGTCGATTTCGAAGCTCATCCAGACTATATCCGTTCCATTGCTGTACATCCAACAAAGCCTTATGTCTTATCCGGAAGTGATGATTTGACAGTCAAACTATGGAATTGGGAAAATAATTGGGCCTTAGAACAAACGTTTGAAGGCCACGAACATTTTGTCATGTGCGTCGCATTCAATCCAAAGGATCCTTCTACGTTTGCTTCCGGATGTTTGGACCGAACCGTTAAAGTTTGGTCACTGGGACAATCGACACCAAATTTTACGTTAACTACAGGACAGGAAAGAGGTGTAAATTATGTTGATTATTACCCATTACCTGACAAGCCCTATATGATTACTGCATCGGACGACTTAACCATCAAAATTTGGGATTACCAAACAAAGTCATGTGTAGCCACTCTAGAAGGCCACATGTCTAACGTTTCTTTTGCTGTTTTTCATCCAACGTTACCCATTATAATTTCTGGCTCCGAAGATGGTACTTTAAAGATCTGGAATTCCTCCACTTACAAGGTGGAAAAGACTTTAAATGTTGGCTTAGAAAGAAGTTGGTGTATTGCTACCCACCCAACGGGACGTAAAAACTACATTGCATCCGGGTTTGATAATGGATTTACCGTACTTTCATTGGGAAATGATGTACCAACTTTATCACTTGACCCCGTCGGTAAGCTAGTGTGGTCAGGTGGTAAAAATGCCGCAGCTTCAGACATTTTTACTGCCGTTATAAGAGGTAACGAAGAAGTTGAACAAGATGAACCATTATCCTTACAAACTAAAGAGCTGGGGTCTGTTGATGTTTTCCCTCAATCTTTAGCCCATTCTCCAAACGGTAGGTTTGTTACAGTTGTCGGGGATGGTGAATACGTTATCTATACAGCTTTAGCTTGGAGAAACAAAGCATTTGGTAAATGCCAAGACTTTGTTTGGGGCCCCGACTCCAACAGTTATGCTTTAATTGACGAGACTGGACAAATCAAATACTACAAGAATTTCAAAGAAGTTACATCATGGTCTGTCCCATTGCATTCTGTTATTGATAGACTATTTCCAGGTGCCTTATTGGGTGTGAAGTCTGATGGCTTTGTTTATTTCTTCGACTGGGACAACGGTACACTAGTTAGAAGAATTGATGTTAATGCTAAGGATGTAATTTGGTCCGATAACGGTGAGCTAGTAATGATTGTCAACACCAATAGTAGCGGTGATGAAGCGAGCGGTTACACCTTATTATTTAACAAGGATGCTTACCTTGAAGCAGCAAGTAATGGTAATATCGACGATTCAGAAGGTGTTGATGAAGCTTTTGACGTATTGTATGAGCTAAGCGAATCCGTTACATCAGGCAAATGGGTTGGTGATGTCTTTATTTTTACCACAGCAACTAACAGACTAAACTATTTCGTCGGTGGTAAGACTTATAACTTAGCCCATTACACAAAGGAAATGTACCTTTTAGGCTATTTGGCACGTGATAATAAAGTATATTTAGCTGACAGAGAGGTGCATGTTTATGGTTACGAAATATCCCTAGAGGTTCTGGAGTTCCAAACATTGACTTTAAGAGGGGAAATTGAAGAAGCCATTGAAAATGTGCTTCCAAATGTTGAAGGTAAGGACTCTCTTACAAAGATCGCTAGATTTCTGGAAGGCCAAGAATATTATGAAGAAGCATTAAATATTTCTCCTGATCAAGATCAAAAATTCGAGTTAGCCTTAAAAGTCGGTCAACTTACGCTCGCTCGCGATTTGTTGACGGATGAGAGCGCTGAAATGAGATGGAGATCCTTGGGTGATGCTTCCTTGCAGAGGTTCAATTTTAAGCTTGCTATTGAAGCTTTCACAAAAGCGCATGACCTAGAATCTTTATTCCTATTGCACTCATCTTTCAATAACAAAGAGGGATTGGTCGCTTTAGCTAAAGATGCTGAAACAGCCGGTAAGTTCAATTTGGCTTTCAATGCGTATTGGATCGCTGGCGATATACTAGGCGCTAAGGATCTTTTAATCAAGTCCGAAAGGTTTTCTGAAGCCGCTTTCTTAGGATCAACGTATGGTTTGGGGGATGATGAAGTTAACGATATTGTTACAAAATGGAAAGAAAATTTGATACTCAATGGTAAGAAGACTGTATCAGAAAGGGTTTGCGAGGCCGAAGGTTTAGCAAGCTCCTCGAGTCCAGCCGATACCCAGCCGCTGATTGATTTAGATTCTACTCCAACACCAAAAGAAGCTCAAGAAGACGAAGAAGCTGAAGACGAAGAAGCTGAAGACGAAGACAGCGAGTTTAAAGAATCCAATTCAGGGGAAGCTGAAGTCGAAAAAGAAGAGGAAGCTCCACAACAACATCAACAACCACAACAACAGTCAGAGCAAGGAGTGGCAGTGTCAGAACCAGCAGAAGAAGAGAGCTAACCACCTCGTAGAAAGACAAATAAAGAACTAATCAACAAATGAGAAAACATCTCCAATGGATGGTATACATATATATATACAGATGTACACTTTTTTATTTTATTGCGATAGGTGTAAAAATGAACGTGACTTAAAGCTCTTCGCGCAACCAAATCATATCATCAGTTACTAAACACGTCCAGTTTATCTATATTTTTTTTCTTCTTTAACCCAATATAATAGGTCTCTTTAGATTCGCTTCTGGAAGCGTCAGGCTTAAACTTGTGGACGTTATTGAAAACTGCCTCCATCCTTTTTTTAAACAGGTTTTCTTCTTCACCGGTGTACAATTTACAAACAAACGAGCCTAAGGGTCGCAATAAATCTATAGCTGTAATTAAGGCGGCATCACACAAATCAATAGATTGGTAGTGGTCTCTTATGCTGACGCCAGTTGTATTAGCCATCCTAAAATAAGCTTGATTAGTAATGTTATTCCAAAAGCCGGTTGTTTGAGGCCAGGGTTCATACATATCACTTATAATTACATCAACTGGGAATTTTTCTCGTTCTTTTAGGGTACTATTTGTACCCGGAGTGTCATAATTGTCATCAGAGGTAAATATTTCACGATATAATTCAGTGTCTTTCACATGAGTTAGTTCCTCCTCGAGCATGTCCTGGAAGTAGCCATGGTCCTTATGCAACTCATCGTGTCTATTTAATTGGAAGTGCTTCGAAAAAAAGAGCCGTATAAGATCATGAGTTCTTTTGGCCAGAATATTAGCTTGAATCGAGTTCACACCACGCGGAGGTTCACAAGGCAGAATGTCAACACCCAATATCATTGAATCCGGCGAACTTCTTTGTCGTGCTACTTGAGACCAAGCCCCCGGAGCATACCCAAGATCTAGTATTCTCTGGTCTGATTTATTTTTATTGAAAAGCCGATATTTATCATCAATCTGCATAAGCTTGAATGCAGCTCTAGACCTCAGATTTTGGACCTTGGCCTCTTTTGTATAGGGATCCCTCAGTTGTCTATTCAGCCATTTGTTTTGTGAGTTAGAATTATATCGTACATATATTCGACCTAAAGAAGACGATACTATACTCCTGATACGATTGTACGCTAAAAGCATGATGTAACTTTCCCGTCCGTACGTGTAGTCATTACTTTCAGACCTGTAAGCCTTTCCTGACGGTTGAAACTTTCTATCTGTATTTGAGGCTGACATTTTTCTCTCATTGACGGGCACGCCCTTTAACCGGACATTATCATTTCCAAAAGAACGGCTGGTAAATGTGATCTTATGAAAACCATAGAAACGTATAATGAACCCTCCTCTTTGACCAGAACAAATTAACTAACTCATCTTTGCTTTTTGAAAAGAACCAGAAAAAAAAAATGCAGAAAATATGAGATAATTGAGCAGTATGCTCAATTTCAAGAAGAGAAGAACTACCAAAAATTCAATTCGCCCCGCTATCCCACCCATTAACATCTCTCCTTTCAGGTTACGGTGAATAAAGCTACCTTCATTAACCTCATCGCAGAAAGTTAAACTACGAACAGTCAGCGGCAAAACGTTAGATACCTCAATTTTTTGAACCCACACATTCTTAAACATGTACGGGTGCAGTACAGGCATTCGAATTATTTTTCCTAAATGTTTTTTTCCCGCAGATAGCACGAGGAAGAAGGACGCAAATGGGAAATGTGGTCAATTGGCATTAAGACATATAGTACATCTTCGCTGTACTCTTGAGCAATCGAATATCTAGTGGGTTCTTAAGGTGTGAGTGAAGAATCCATAGAACTAGTCGCAAGCCTCACGGACCACCAAATACTTTGGAAGACTAATTACATATCAATAAAATGTCTAAGATCAGCTCTTCTCAAGTCAGAGAACACGTCAAGGAATTGTTGAAGTATTCCAACGAAACCAAGAAGAGAAACTTCTTGGAAACCGTCGAACTACAAGTCGGTTTGAAGAACTATGACCCTCAAAGAGACAAGCGTTTCTCTGGTTCTTTGAAGTTGCCAAACTGTCCAAGACCAAACATGTCCATCTGTATCTTCGGTGATGCTTTCGATGTTGACAGAGCTAAGTCTTGTGGTGTTGACGCTATGTCCGTCGATGACTTGAAGAAGTTGAACAAGAACAAGAAGTTGATCAAGAAGTTGTCCAAGAAGTACAACGCCTTCATCGCTTCCGAAGTCTTGATTAAGCAAGTTCCAAGACTATTGGGTCCTCAATTGTCCAAGGCTGGTAAGTTCCCAACTCCAGTCTCTCACAACGATGACTTGTACGGTAAGGTCACTGATGTCAGATCTACCATCAAGTTCCAATTGAAGAAGGTCTTGTGTTTGGCTGTTGCTGTCGGTAACGTTGAAATGGAAGAAGACGTTTTGGTTAACCAAATCTTGATGTCTGTTAACTTCTTCGTTTCTTTGTTGAAGAAGAACTGGCAAAATGTTGGTTCCTTGGTTGTTAAGTCCTCCATGGGTCCAGCTTTCAGATTGTACTAATTGCTTTCCAGTGATTAGTACATATCTCCGTCTTTTTAAATACCTTTTTAATACGTACGACTTCTAAGTAGTAAAAGTATTATTGCATAGTTTTAGTCAAATATTTTTATGCCCGGAATATATCTTTTCGGGAAGGTCGGAGCATATTACACCGATGCGGAGCTTACTTCATATCATACCATTTTTCCTTTCTTTCTCAGCGATGTTTAGTAAGGAATTACTTTAAACTTGTCTTACTTTAAAAGCATACTGAGTGAGTTTTGCGGATCGATATGTTTTGCTACTCAATCAGTTCAACTATTAGCACTATTCTATAAGCCTCGGTTAGCATAATATAGGTATTCCATGCGCAAATAGACTACTCGCAAAATGGAAATGAGTAAAAACAATACCACAGACACAGAAGGGTTTGATGATGGTGATATACGCCCCATCAGCTTGGGAATCGTGGACGATTACAATACTGCGTTCGAGTTACCTTTGAAACCAAAGTCTTCACAGAGTGAGAATTTTTCAGATTTAACAAGTGAATGGGAACAATCCAGATCAAATACGCCTGGTCTTCCAAACAGCAAGACCGAGAAAGTGCCGCCATGCGGTACAGCAGATACTTTAAGAAATAGGATGCGTGTAGAGCAACTGTTGGAATCTGCTAATGAAATGAATAATTATTTGGCGCAGAATATAGAGAACATAAACAATTTCCAGGTGGGGTTGTTGAATGGGGGGAAAGGGTTATATAATTCTATGGGTGATGATTCGAGCGCACGTATTAATGGCACTAGTTTTAGTTCGACGTCTAATTTTGAACTAAGTGATGATGAGCTTGAGGATACCACAGGTTACACAAGTTCTATTTTTGATAAAGACCTTTTTCACCAACAAAATGGGTTAAACATACCTCGCCGTAGGTCACCACTCTTCAAATCTCCAACTGCTAGTTTCGAAATTGGCGATGCTACGGATGTGGAGGAGCAAGATGTTGAAGGCTCTATTTTTTCCGAATGTAGCAGCATTACAAGCTTTGATATAGGAGGATTGCATATCAGTCCACCACATGATGAAAAAGAAGATCAAGAAAGAACTAAGCTTGAAAGCCAAAATCCACTGCTACGTGGCATATCGATTGATGTAGAAGTTCCTCATATATCGGTTGATGAAGCTCTGGCGAATTTTAAGCAAACAATAGAAATACTACTAAAACTTAGTGGCAGTAAAAAGTGCACCGGTTTTAATACTGGAGTGGAGAAGAAAGAATACTCAAACTTTTATATGAAGAGTAAGCCGACCTTGTCATCAGCAGATTTCCTCAAGAGAATTCAAAACAAATGTGAATATCAACCAACTGTTTACCTTGTAGCAACGTTTTTAATAGACACGCTATTTTTAACAAGGAATGAAAGCGGCAATCACGTTTTGCAATTGAAGTCAAAACTACAGGAAAAGGAGGTCCATCGAGTAATAATAGCAGCGGTAAGACTGAGCACAAAGTTATTGGAAGATTTCGTTCATTCGCATGAATATTTTAGTAAAGTATGCGGTGTCTCTAAACGGCTTTTGACTAAATTAGAAGTAAGCCTATTGATTTGTTTATGCAATACTGAACTAATGGTCAGTAATAGAAAACTAGCCGCTGCACAGTTACTTTTGAATGAACTACGGTCTTGCTGTAAATAGTTGATACATGTATTTAGGTAACTATTTTAACGACTTAACGAATTTTTCTCCGGCAAAGAACAGTACTAATAATATGACATAAATGATCTTTGAATAGAACCACGATAGGGTTTGTCTGTCTATATTTCTTTGTAATGGTGGGAATCAGTATCTGATATTGGTGTAAACCCCAGATCTTCCTAAGAATTATTCCAGATTCTTTATCAATGCTCTCGAAACACCGCATAAAGATGCAGATCTCTGCCCGCATTCAATTCTCACTGATTCTATGGCTCAAACAAATGTATATTCGCTTACACATCTTCCTTCATCCCTTCTGTATTGTCTAATCTTAAATAAGAAAAATTTCGTGGTTCTGTTTCTGTTAAGTTTATTATCCATTTTTAACGTGGTGGAAAAACCCGAAATGAAAAATAATAAAGGAAAATTATAGAGGAAAAAAAGTGTAGAAATAGAAAAAAAAATAAAAAGGATAATACCGATCAGAAAATTCCTCCTCCTTGCTCTTCTTCCTTTCCTTGCCGTTCTTCTAAAAAATTTCTGAGAGACTTCTGTGGTATTATATACATAATTATTCAAAAGGCTGTAGACATTTCAAGCGACATTAGATACATCACACTTAATAATTATTGCTGGTAGGCAGATACATCCGGATTTTACGATCACTGTAGTACTTCCATTGAAGAAAAATAAGAAAAGAAAATAACAATAGGAAAGAATAAAGGAAACCTTTGATAAAGCATGGTATTATATAAAAGGAAACCTATATTACTTCCTGATCCCAAGCCTTTGCCATTGGATTTGAACGTGCAAGTATGGCATATTGAAGAAACTGGAGAATGGTTTCCTAGTTACGAAGAATTTTTGGGAAGGTTTGATTTCTACACTCGTCACCATTTCACATGTGAAATCACGGGTACTTCTTGCCTGACGTTTTTTCAAGCTCTGGATAGTGAGGAGACACAATTCAAATACGTGGAAGACAGATTTCCACTAAAGCTGAGGGAACCCGTTGCAAGATTTTTACATTTTAACGGAATAAGAAGGTTAGACGCATTAGTGGAGAAAGTTTACGCAAGATTTAAAAACGACTTTTTCCCAGGAGAAGTTGTTTATCTACGTAAACAGAAAGATGCTTCTACGACAAGCTCTAACTCCCAACAAAGTACTCCCCAGCCTGATGATATGGCAGAAATCAATAGCGTTGGTAATCCTGGCTTGCCTCAGTATCAATATCAAAGACGTTACATTATCAAAGAAAAGGTTCAATTCAACGCAACCATAAATCCAGAGACCAAAGAAATTGTGATGCCTGCTCATACTAAATATATGCTGATAGAAGAAGCAGCTTCCAGTAATAAATCCTTCATAGTTGATCAAGGGCAAATTTACAGGGATCGTTCCACTTTTACTAAGCATTTAATCAAATGCTTTTTCAAAATTACCTTACAGAGAGCGTCTTCAAAGATGGGTGCACCCTGGTGCGTCAAACCAGAATACTTAGCGATGTATGGTTTGACGATGGAGTGGCCAAAGGACATGTTAAAATATAAAGAAGATGAGCCTGTCGTTGCAAGGCGTTCCAACAGCGCCAGCATTTCGTCGCCAGAAAATGAAAAGAATAAACGTCAAAGTAAATTGTCGAGTAAAAGTATCACCACAAATGATGCTTCTAGTAAAAAAGAATCCAAGAAAAAGAGGAAACAAACTGAAGTAAATGCTGCTGAGAATAATTCCTCGGAAGAAGATAAGAAAAAGAGCCAAAACGCCACATCAGAAAATCATTCTAAAAAGAGGAAAAAGGAGGCTAATGAGGAACCCAAGACCGAAAATGTCGAAGCTGTTCCCATATTAGCTAATGCAGAGCCTCCGACTGTAACAATAACAAGCATAATGGATGATTTAGCTTTGCCATATCAACATCCACCCAACATTTTTCCAAGCTTAACATATTATAATGAAAAATTAGAATGTATTTCATTGGGTTCTACAAAAATCTCCAGACCTTTTGATTCTTTCGGAAAGCTATTACAAGCCTATCAGTTTCTGAATACGTTTGGTTCGAAAATCTGCTTATCTCATTTTAGCCTTGACCAATTCATAACTTCTTTGAAATGTACAGACCCATATGAGTTGAAGGGTGAGGTTGTTTTAGTGAACGTAAGAACGCAAACGTCTAAAGAACAAAGAGTTGAGGACGGTGATCTTGCGTTGAAAAGCAAAATAGAGAATATTACTGATGGAGACATTGAAAACTCAAGTGATTGGCAAAGAAATTTGCTCATTCGTGACATGATAATGAAAAGAAATTCCAGTAAGGTTGAGTACAAGATTGTTCATGATGACCCAGCATCAGACGATGTTCTTGACAATATCAATCACAATGGCTCCGCTCTTCTCATTGAAGTTTTTACGGCACTCCTACGTTTGTTCATCAACGAAGACGGAGATTGGAGTTGCGTCGTTGTTGAAGAGTGGATAATAGACAACAACGGAGTACTTACAGAGAAAAAAGATGAAAAAGCAGAGCAGATGAAGCAAGAACAAAACGTTGGCGGGTTTTTTTTACAAGATAAGGAAAAGGTCGGTAACCTAAAGGACACATTAAAGGAAGATGTAATAGAAATTGAAAGAGAATCAGACTCTAGAGACGAAGTGAAGTCTGGATCTGATTCTGATTCTGAAGCACTAGATCCTAAATTAGAAAAGTGTTTAAATTACCGTAATGTCAACTGGATAGAGCGTTTAACGAAAAGGCAATTTAATAACAGTTACTGGCTCATAATCCTACTGGGTGTCTTACAAGATGGTAGGCATCTTCCTATGTACACAGAGTTTATTGATTCTTTCATAGAAAAGATCATACCCAAAGATATATCAGCTACTCAATTGCCCAAACAGCTTTGGAGAAACTTCTGTCGAAAACTGTCCTTCAGTGATAAAGTTAATGCACTGTGGGTACTTATTGACCTCGTGTCACATTTTTCTCCTGATATTAAAACTGCTGTAGATGATTCCATGGAACTATGCGGTCAAATTCGTAGCGAAAGATTCAAGGTTGCGAGAGAGTTGAAAACGGAGGCAGTCGTACTAAGCAATCTTCAAGGCGACTTGCAGGCAATACAAGAGAAGTTAACTAAAACAGATGAAAACACATCATCGGCTGATGGTATCGATAAAAAATATGATGCCGAATCAGATAATAAACCAATTGATCCTGCTTTGATTGAGAAAAAGCAAAAGTTAATTGAAGAGCAGGATAAAAAAGTGCAAGCTTTACAATCAGATAAAAATTTCCTCGATAATTGTCTTTTTGAAAACGATTTACAAAGATTAAAGCCGTTGGGATTAGACCGATACGGAAACAGGTATTTTTGGCTGGATCACAATGGTGTTCCGTGTCATCAGTGTCCTGCTGATACAAATGAGACGCCCAAGAATAACAATGGTTTGAATTATCAGTCAGGTCGCTTATTAATTCAGGGGCCTAGGGCATCATCGGCGAAATTCTTTTTGAAGGTCACTGATGAGCAATTAAGCGATTGGCAAAAAATCAGAAAATCCAAAGGAATATCTGAAGCAACTAAAGAAGTGTTTGGTATTTTCAAAACTAAATCCGGATCTTATAATTACGTAGAAAATGGAATAGAAACCGAACTATTGGACAGTAGCGATCGTGTCAACCCACTTATAGAGCTGACACCTATTCAAAAAAAGATTATGGATGAAACACCTTCAAGGTTGCTACTATCACCAGATCAATGGTATTGTATTGATAAGCTAGAAGACTTGTCAAGAATAATGGACTGGTTAGATAATTGGGGTCGCAAAGAGCATGACCTCTTGAGGCAAATCAGACCTATAATGGAACGGATTAAGAGTTCTCTTAGCCTGCGTGACCACGCACTGTCACTGACAGCATTCACTAAGGGTGAAGGTAAGTTGCTAAAGGAGTTAGAAAACAACGAGTTTACCGAAAACGAATTGAATGTTGATAATATGGACATTGATGATAATATTAATAGTAAAAACAGCGGTGTTAAAAGTGAAGCTGATGCACAGGCAGATGCAGAAGAGAGGAAAGAGGCTGTGATAGACGAAAAGCTGGAGGTAATTGCGGATGAACTTATGAAGCTTGATGATAGCTCGAAGACACGGAAAGTTCTTAATAGAATCCAAGAATTAGAAAATCAGAGAGATAAGCTCTTGGAACAGAAGAGATCAATAATAAATTCGCAAAGGCCAGGCGCGAGGATTTTAGCCCGTTCAGAAAGGAAAAGAACCAAAATCTCCCGTGATAATAAAGTGAATAAGCAGGTTGAAATATTGACTGACCTGGTCAATTATAGACATTTTAAAGCTATGGAAGATGTAATAGCCTGGAAAAATATTTTAGCCAATTCGATATGGGGTTCTTCGCTTCGCAAAAATGCATCCGGGAATAAAAAAAGTGGTGCCATTGAAACAGTTGATGATAAATTAAAAGACATAGTAGGTCAAACCTCAAGAACTGTAACACCTGCTCCAAATTAATATATAAAAATTTCCTTTGTAACTGGTGATAAATTGTAGTATTCATAAATAGGATAAGGTTATTTATTGTAAGCATACCGAAAAAATAACAGAGAAAAAGCCGAGCAAGACTGATCCATATTCTCTATCAAAAACGTGACTTTCACTTATTGACTTGGTTGATGCAGTTTTTTGTTACTAATAGCTTCTGAAATATCAATATCAAACATAGCTGGCTCAATTCCTTCCATCAACTTTTGGGTACTTTCCACCGATATACCGTTACCAGTAGTGATTTTAGCGTCCGCATTATCAAAATCGGGTTCTTGAATACCTGACCTTAAGTTACAAGAATGGCAAACGTTACTTTCATACCAATATAAACTTTTATTGGTACCGCAATATGGGCAAATCCTTTCGAAAGGGAGTACGTGAATTTTAGGATTAGCGGCAGAGTAGTGTGGGTTTCTCACCACTTCGCCGTGCAGTGCTCCAAGCTGTTCGAAATATCTCAACTCCACCAAACTACAGTTAGCTTTGCACTTATAATATCTACAGTATTGTTCCATATATGATAGAGTATGTTGAGGCTTGTACGATAATGGATAAAATTCGTTTCCTTCTAAATTGACATCGTGCCTATCACATATTAGCACGGGTCTTAATATGTAAGTTTCATTAAGCTTGGCATCTTTTATGCACGGTAGCGTAGTATCTACAGAGATATTTCTCTTTTCAAACATAAGCTTAAAGTTGGAGCTGTTCTGTGCACATGTAGTATGATACCTATATTGGCATTTTTCACACTTTACTAACCCACCTCCATGTATTCTGCACACACCGCATGTAAATCTGTTATTTTTGATAAGTGTAAAAGTAGTATTAATGGCTGGCTGCATTGCCTGTCCGTTCCCATATTTGACATCCTCATTGAAAAGTGAGCACACCAAATGGGCCCATGTCCCCAAGCTCGTACATTTCAATGCGTCCGGGCATATTTTAACTGATTGGCTCTTACATCTATCATAGTCATACTCTTTAGTAGGGCAAATACTACATTGGTAGGTAGTTGAGAGTATAGGGTTGAGATCATTTGAACAAGGGTCGCATAACCACTTGAACTTTTTGAGGTTAGTGTTTTTTTTCATATCCTTCGGTAGTCTAACAGCATAACAAAAGTAGTGTACTGTCAGCCCACAATTACCACATACTATTTCATAGTTGTCATCGTCATTGAATTTGTCTTTGCAGACACAGCAAAAATTTCTTGTGGTATTTTTCGGCCGTGGCAAATCAGGATTCTTCGATTTATTCTTTGTGTGTTTCGAAATCATGTCTTTTTCCAACACTCTGCTTGGTAGATTATGATCATGATATTTTTCAAGAGCGACATAAGTGTCCTTAGAATGTGAAATAACTGGGTAACAGTACGTTGCCCCGTTTTTGTCGCTTAACGGACTATTTAACGCAATGTCATTAATCATTTTAATTTTTTTCGTTGAAGGTCCCATATTTTTTGGCAGTTTATTATTCACTAATTTTAAGCTATTCCGTAATCGCTGAAATGTTTTATTATCAAATTTGACAAATTCAAAACCTTTATCTACAGATAATGAACCCGAAGAACTGCTGCCAGTTTTCATTGAAATTGTTATTGAATCATTTGGAGGATGAGTGGTATTAGTAATACCGTCGTTGCTAACATTCTTGATAAACACATTATTGCACCTACGATTTCGATTTGTGTCGTTTTTTTGGATAGTGTCAGGTGATTGCCGAATTATGTTTACAGGAAATTCATTTTTAGTATCTTCCACTCTTCCTGGCTTTTCTTCGAGGAGGACTTTTTTTACCTCTTTCTTGTCTTCCAGAAACAGTTCAAGGTCTCGTTGCATCCTTTCCGGGTGGAACTCATTTTTTCGATATGATCTCACAGCCATTTTATAAAGTTGTGTATGAAATGTCATGGAATAGCGTTTCATTTTCACAAATGAATTTGGGTTTTCATAAACTTTCATTCTTTGTCTGATGATTAGCTCCGAATCCTGAACAAGTTCCCATTCTAGCAGTTTATTATGAGCTTGGAATGGAGACAACGTAAACTTGTTGATGTTATTTTCCTCAATAATCCCTTCTATCGCTGAATAAAAACTATTCTGACTGGTTCCTGTCATTTTCCTCAAGGTATCAAGCGGAGACACCCATCTAATCGCGTATCTTCGCCACATACGAGCACAGCGAATACAAAGAGCACCAAGTTTTTCATTCTTCTGGCTATGGGCTGGATATTTCTCTGTAATTTCAGTTTTCTCGTTAACTCCTGTTTGCATTCTTATCTTAATTTTTTCTTCATCTGAACCGCCAGTAACTTTATACCACATGGGGGAGTAATCTGTTTTGCAAAACATGCATTGAAAGGAGGATTCTGTTAAAGAGAGTTTTTCGGTATCAAAAGAAGAATCATCTATATACTTTGTCTCTATGTCATTTTCATCATCATCAGTGCTCATTTTTCTTTTATTTCTTGATAACTTGTTCAGTTTCCCTCTCACGGAAAACCCCCTTTCTGTCTTTTTCCAATTGTAATAAAATCTAACAATCATCGACATAGGCTGAGTACCCACATGCCCACAAACAGGACGTAATTCACTCCCAAACTTTTCGACAGCTTCCTCAAATTTTCGGACTTCCACAGCGGTAAAAGTTGGTTCGTTCAAAGATTTTCTGGAAAGCTCCCTTTTACATTTCTCAAATGCCTCTGCTGTATCGTAATTTGTAAACATCAAATTCTTTAAAACTACATCAATGAAATTACAAGTCTCGCCTCTCACCTTGAGAATAGGACATATTTCCCTTTTACAATGTCCAATGTATTCATTCAGTTCTTGAGCAGTAATCTTTGATGGATCCAGTACCCACGCTAATTCGGATGTTTTCACTGAACCTCGCTCTTCTTCTGAATCTGTATGTAAATACGAGTTCTGCCTCCAGGGCCCATTATTAGTACACCCGTTCCATTGATACTTCATACCCACCCTAGAAGGTTTGAAAGGGTATGGAAAAAACATAGATTCGTTTAATGTATCATCAATATGAGAAATGGAATATATCCCCAAATATTGAAACCAGCAATTTTCGGTATTATAACCAACATTTTCCTTAATAGCTTTGTTAGAAACATCTTCGATTTTTTGTCTCACAGAGCGAATAAAATCCAGTTCCGCTGCTTGTTCTTCCTGGAATCTAAGATACGAGTCTTCAGTACCTTGTTGCTTCTGTAGGCAACTAAAACAGGTCCAAGCGACGTCTTTGTTTGGCTTTCTATCGAGTGGCGGATCCATACAGTACAGATGTGCACAAACACCGCACTCATCGCACGAAAGGCTCTCCTTTTGGATGCACCATTCTTTACAAAACTGGCATCTTTTATCCCATTCGTAATCTGAGGGTCTTAATGCATTTACCTCCAGTTCATGGAAAACGTATTTCTTGAAAACTTTCTCCAATGGATATTTCGGCTCTGCATAGATATAACGAAATCTCCTATTTAAAACATAAAGAAACGGGGACTTACTATTCCACCTGTTTAATATTTTGTCCGTACTATAAACTTTGTAATATTTCGAAGTGTACCTGTCAAAAAGTTCATCAAAGTAAAAGATATTGGGCCGTATAATGCTTTCCTTTTCATTAGGAAGAATATCAAAAATTTCGTCCTTATGAAATATACTACATTTTCCCCTGTATGATGAAATCGGGCATATGTCCTGGTGCAACGATGCGTATACTAATCTTGGGTTGAAAGTATTTACGTGTTCTTGAATATCCCTAGGACGATAAAACCAATTCATTCTAACTTGAAAAAATTTAGCAGGGAATACAGACGTCACCTTTATAGCGTCATGAATAGTTTTAGAAAATTCTGGCTTGCTGACAAAATTCACAACTCTGCCAATATAATATGGCTCGCCCGCAGGCTCTGATATCATATAAATAGTGTCGTTCGCAGATAAAAGTACGGATTCTGTATTGAAAAGAGACATCTTTCTCAAATCAATCATCGCATCATCCAGATCAAGTACGTTAGAAAACCTGCTATTTTTCCTGAACGAAGGAGGTAACGTAGGAATAAAGTTCCAGCAGGTATTCTTATCATGAAGAAATTTTTGATACTTAAACTTCTCGTTTCTACTGACTGAATTGCTCGCACTTCTACTGCACCTGGAAGTTTGGTTACTGCTATCCTTGTTCCTAGCGCTGCTTTTTTCTGATATTTGTACTTTTTTAACTAACTCAGTGTCCACTTCCATTTCATTATAATTGACGTTTCTGGCAGCCTCTCTTCTTCTAGATAATTTGAGATTCTCTTCTCTGGGCATGGTGTCATCAGTTAAATGACGGATGGTATCAATATATTGCAATATGCCAGATTTACTACCTGCTAATTCAATGGCATTTTACTTTGGTCCATTTGATAGCGAATATCATAAAATATATGATTCTCTATGATGCTCGGACCAGTCTCTCCGAAGCGTAATTTAGCATATTAGTTCATTACAGAAAATAACCAAAGAAATGGTGGAAGGTAATCCAGTCTGAAACATTCGAAACAAAGCAAACTAGAAGAAAAAAGGCGAATAAAGACAGTCGCTATTTTTAAAAGATGGTTTTAGCGATGGAGGGTAGACTGGCACCAGAAATTCCTGGGCTCATTCAACCTGGGAATGTCACGCAAGACTTGAAGATGATGGTCTGTAAACTATTGAATTCTCCAAAACCTACAAAAACATTTCCTGGTTCTCAGCCTGTGTCCTTTCAACACTCTGATGTAGAAGAGAAGCTGCTTGCGCATGATTACTACGTTTGTGAGAAAACAGATGGTTTGCGGGTGTTGATGTTTATAGTGATAAATCCTGTGACGGGTGAACAGGGATGCTTTATGATTGATAGAGAAAATAATTACTATCTGGTTAACGGATTTAGGTTTCCCAGGTTACCCCAGAAGAAGAAAGAAGAGTTGCTAGAGACTCTGCAAGACGGCACCCTATTAGATGGTGAACTCGTTATACAAACTAATCCAATGACAAAATTACAAGAGTTGCGTTATTTAATGTTCGATTGTCTTGCTATCAATGGTAGATGTCTCACACAATCACCCACAAGTTCGAGGTTAGCACACCTAGGGAAAGAATTTTTTAAACCATATTTCGATTTAAGAGCAGCATACCCTAATCGTTGTACCACTTTTCCGTTTAAAATTTCCATGAAACATATGGATTTCAGTTATCAATTGGTGAAAGTTGCTAGAAGTCTAGATAAGTTGCCACATCTTTCTGATGGTCTAATATTTACTCCTGTGAAGGCACCTTACACTGCCGGTGGAAAAGATTCACTGTTATTAAAATGGAAGCCAGAACAAGAAAACACCGTGGATTTCAAATTGATTTTAGATATTCCAATGGTGGAAGATCCTTCTTTACCCAAAGATGATCGAAACAGGTGGTACTACAATTACGATGTTAAGCCTGTCTTCAGCTTATATGTCTGGCAGGGCGGGGCGGATGTCAATTCACGTTTAAAACATTTTGACCAGCCTTTTGATAGGAAGGAATTTGAAATATTGGAAAGGACGTATAGAAAATTTGCAGAGTTGAGCGTTTCAGATGAAGAATGGCAAGATTTGAAGAACTTAGAACAGCCCCTAAATGGTAGGATAGTAGAGTGTGCTAAAAACCAAGAGACTGGGGCGTGGGAAATGTTAAGATTCAGAGATGATAAGTTAAATGGTAATCATACATCAGTAGTCCAGAAAGTCTTGGAAAGTATCAACGATTCCGTTTCATTGGAGGACCTCGAGGAGATTGTTGGTGAGATTAAGAGGCGCTGGGACGAGAGAAGAGCAAATATGACGGGCAATAGTGGGAGACCACTACCGTCTCAAAGTCAAAATGCCACGTTATCTGCCTCCAAGCCAGTTCATTCGCAGCCTCCAAATAATAATAACGAGCCAAAATACGTAGACGAGGATGATTGGTCGGATTAGGCTGACACGTGCACGTATCGACGTATCTATACATATATACCGGTGTAAGGATTTTGTACTTGAATAAGATAAAATAGCAAAAGCAATTGCTTTTGCCGTATTGATTCTGTAAGTTATCCATTAATATATACATGAAAAATGAGCGAAATTTAATAAGCGAAGATAAAAAATGTTTTATACGCACATGTATGCATATGCACATGCTCATCATCTATGGGAAAGGACCAAACTCTTCAATAATTCTCTTGGGTTACCGTTACCGCTTAGGAAATATTTTTCGTCAATTAAGTTGTCCCACTTTTTTTCTGTGATATCCTTGTCTAATAAAATATTTGATTTTTTGTAGTATTCGATCATTTCGTTAACTTCCTGTTTGTTCAGTTTGGGAACCTCAAATTCGGTGATATTACCTTTTTGAAGCAATTCGACGAACTTGGGTTCATAATGGTATCTAGTAACATAGGGGTCTACAGGGATCTTGCCCAATGCCACGGGTAAAGTTTTGTTTGTCCTGTCGACGCCGGAGATAGCCAATATAGTGGAACTATCACTATTAGCAAACTTCGTCTCTCCCGAAACAATATCCATCATCAATTTACCCATTTGCAAATCCAGAGAATATATTTGTTTATTCTGTGTATCTCTGTAAGCAGAATATGCAGTAGTTATGATTTTTGAAAAGTTATCCACCGTAAACATGATTGGTACCTTGGATTGGATAGATAGCTCTTCAATAATGGCTTTCATTAATTTTCCACGGTTGTGCGAGTGGGTCATCACGGATAACAAATCTAATACTGTGTTTTTCTTTTTGTTCAATGTGACGAATTGTTTTATGGAAGCGTTCTTTGGATTTGCGTTCGAGAACTTATAGTCTTGAGAGAGTTCTATAGATTTTAACAGCACAGGGTCATTGGCCTTCAATATTTTTCTTATAAGCTTCTTCAAAAACATTGGTTGAATGTAAAGTTTTAAATCATCATCATAAGAAAAATCATTCCTACCGTTCAAAAATAATTCTGGATATGATACGTTAATGATGATTTGCTTGGAGTCAACTGCATACGCATGAACTTGGGAGAGCAGTACGCTTTTCCCCACACCAGGCTCTCCAGTGATTATAAATTTTTTAACAGGATGAGAAACTAGTTTCTTCAAAAACCTATTCGTTGCATCTTCACGAACTAAACAAACCGGTTTTTGAAAAAGTTCATTGAATTGAGATTTTTTGAAGGAACCCAAGTGATGAAGAGACTTGTACTGTTTGTTGGAGTACGATACTACCTTATTCAAAGTCTTGGAAATGTTCTCGAAGTTGAAAATAGGTAATGCCAAAGGGACGGCCGTCTGTTGTAATTGAGCAGTGTGCGTGGTGTCTGTCCAGTTTTTATATAATGAACCGGGAGTGATCCTCTTGGCGGATGAGTAAGACGACACAGAGGATGATTTTTTGGAAAACCCTTGAGTTTTACCTTTTGGTGCCGGTTTAGCAGCCTGGAGGGATCGAGCAGTGGTGAACAGCCTTTGTCCCACGAATTTGGAAGACGAAGTACGTAGCATTATTCAGATACGTAGGTCACGCAGCTTGTACTTGTTCTCTCGCTAGTGTTTCCTCTTAAAATATAGAAGTTAATGTATATATATCTTGTATATAATACTACTTGATGATTTTCTTTTTCTTTTTCTTCCGTTTTGTAAGGAAGACCCGGAAAATATGGTGTTCCATAGGATAAAGAAAAAGAGGCACACATATCACGTATGTGCAAGCTAGTCGAGCAGAATAGGTTCATTAGAGACCAATCTTGCAATATCATCGTTCAGTTCTGTTTCCAAGTTAAAATCCGAGTAGTAATGTAGCGGGATCAATGGCGAGATATCGTGGACAGTGGGTGTGAGGTTCCCACCTGACCAGCTTCGGAATATGTGTTGTGCCGTGATGGGGGTATCGAAGACGGTATATGTAATGATGGTATCGTTCTTGGAATAGTTGTTTCTTTCAGAGAAGTATATGTCGTAGATTTCGTTGGGACTCAGCGTGATAAATACATAATTACGCAAATGAGAAAAGCAGCTCGATTTATTATTTGATTGCGGGAAGTTGTCAAGGACAATCCTCAAAGTAGAGCAATCGTAATATGAATGGTGCGAAACATCTTCTTGGTCTTGTCTGTCCAGATGTTTCCAGTCACCATAGGGCAGATTGAAATGTTTCAGTTTCCTGAGTAGCTCACCATGGCGTTGAATTTGCGATACGTCAACATGTGGTGAGGAAGTTGTTGCCGTACCTGATTCAGATTTTTCCAGCTTTTGTATGAGTCTATTTCTTTCAACATCATTTGTTTTCCGTAGGAAGTCGATTAGCCAGCGGTCGTAATGGGGCCTCACGTCTACATTAGTGAGGATACTGGTTGCCGTCGATAGCAAGTGGAATTTGTGTATGATCGATGGATCATTCGGGTGTTTGTCCGGATGATACTTCAAGGCAAGGGATCTGTATTTGCGTTTGATTTGGGGCAGATCATCGTAAATAGTATGAGCATCCAGAGGGGTGGGCAATTCTAGCACGTCGTATAGATTCAAACGTTGATTTATTACGTCTTCCAGTTCGTGCCCTGGCATAGTCGCGGCGAGGTTTATAGTATGGCGATGGCCTTGCTTTTTGATTTTCTTTTTTATCTTCTAATGCATTGCAAGATAATATGCAAGAAAAACAAAGAAAAGAAAATAGAAAGTTATGCGGCTGGCATATATATATATATATATATATATATATATGTTTGTGTCCCTGTGTGTGTGGGTATGTATGTGTATATAAATGGATATATGAATGTATGCAAATGTAGTTATATATTTAGGGGCATTCAGTTGGCCCACCTCTCTACCATTTCATTCATCCATTGCGGGCCCTGTAACTGAATGATCTTGGGTAGCTCGTCCAGCCCTTCCAGCAGGCCATCTTCGTTGACAATTGCGGACTCCATGAACCCGTTCAGCAGCTTCAAAATGAAAAGACAGTTTGGATACACGATGCATTGCGAATAGGGAGGGTTGCACCAGTACTCCAGGTATTTCAAGTAGTTTTTGAAGTTCGGAGACTTCCATATCTGTTGTTGAGTGAGCAAGTACGTTACGTATTGGATGTTTGCCAGTGACTGGACAAATTCGAGCTCCACTTCGAACCTCGTGGGGAGAGGATTTTGGTCCGAGGGAGGTGTCGCTGGTGCGTTGCCACTAGTGTTTGACATGCTGGGCGGAGCTTGGTACGACTTTACCGTCTTCTGAGTAACTACAAGTTTTGGGCTTACTTTTCCAATTTTTTTCCCTCTTTTCTTTTTCTTTTTTCAGTTCCCTTAAGAACACGTTAGCGGGAAACCGTGAAATAAAATACAAGAGGCACAGTTCGAAAAAGCCAAAGGGAAAACGTTAAATTCACTCAAACCAGCTACAAAAGCAGGGCATATTACATCAATGCCTAGCAAATTGTTTAACGCTATACACCTACTGGTGTGCCCGTTGACGGTACTGGTAGGATACCTCATAAACGCGTATGGCTACGGCGCGGCGCTGCAAGCAACGCTGAATAAGGACGGTCTGGTAAACGCTATGTTCGTGAAGAAAGGGTGGTTCTGGACTTCCTTGGTCGGATGGTGGTGCATCATACGGTATCGTGCGGTGCCGGGAGCAACCGGTAGAGACCGAAGACACATTGTCCAGTCATTCAAAAGGTACGCCATACTTACAGTGTGGTGGTACATATTCACACAGGGTATATGGTTTGGCGTAGGTCCCATCATGGACTTGGTATTTGTATATACGGGTGGCCATTGCCACTACGACGTATTTGATGACGCAGGTCACGTGAACGAAAACTTCCAGGGCTCGGGCACCCGGACCCAGCGCGCGTTGGCGCTCATTCACAACGTCCTCACATTGCACGGCACCGACCAAGAGCACCACCAGCAGCAACTTTGGGACCGCTCGATGGAGTCAATCCAGGGCGCTCTGCAGGCGACGGGGCCGAAAAACGCCGAAAACGTAACGGCCAGCGCTGCCGCTGGCATCAATGCTTTTATCCATGACCAGATGCACAGGTGGCAGGGTCCGCTTACCACTTCAGCACAATGTAGACGTTTCGGAGGCCATTGGGCAGGAGGACACGATCCATCTGGGCACGTGTTTTTGGCTACCTTGATGTGCATGTTTCTTCTAGGGGAACTTCGTGTGTTTGGGCGTCGCGCACTAGCTCATTTGTACGCCCAAAAATGGCAGCTTGTACGATTGGTGACCCGGCTCTTCGATACTGGACCGCTATGGACATGGCGGCGGTGTGGCGGCAACTCAATGAGCTGTGGCGCCCGTCTGTGGCGTGCGCTGGTTGAGCCGCCGGCCGCGTGCGCGGCCGCGCTGCTGCGTTTGACGCGATGTATTGCATGCGATCACCCAGTAGTGATATTGCTGATACTCTTGGTCACGTGGTTATGGCAGTTGCTGTTGACTGCGGTGGCGTCACGTTTCCACACCGTACGTGAGCACATGTCTGGATTGTTGGCTGCGTATATAGTGACGGGCGTTGTCTATGCTCGCGATGCAGCCGCGCTACGTTCACTATGACTCAAGAAAAGTTGGCGATAACCTACGGGCGACTGAAAAAATAACAGCGACTTTTCCTCCCGGTAGCGGGCCGTCGTTTAGTCATTCTATCCCTCGGATTATAGACTGTGAATATTGCATATGCAATTTTGACTCAAATTCTTTAAAAAAATGAAATATATATATGTATACGTTTATATATATATATATACGTATATATACTGTATATACGAAAAGTAAAAAAAAAAAAGGTGATATTTCGCTCGTGCAAAAGCTAATGCCACAGCTTGTGTCTCGTGTAGTTTGCCTTGCTCCCCTTGATTGAAATAGTCTCCCTAAACTAAAGCTTTTTTTATTAGCAAACAGAACCACCAAAACTAAAATCACGACCACATCTCGATATGAAAATCACGGAAAAGTTAGAACAGCATAGACAGACCTCTGGCAAACCCACGTACTCATTCGAGTACTTCGTCCCCAAGACTACACAAGGTGTACAGAATCTGTACGACCGGATGGACCGGATGTACGAGGCGTCTCTACCTCAGTTCATTGACATCACCTGGAATGCGGGCGGTGGACGTTTGTCTCATTTGTCAACGGACTTGGTTGCGACAGCGCAGTCTGTGCTCGGTCTGGAAACCTGCATGCACTTGACCTGCACTAATATGCCCGTCTCGATGATTGACGAGGCTTTAGAGAACGCTTACCACTCCGGGTGCCAGAATATCCTAGCTCTAAGAGGTGATCCTCCTAGGGATGCCGAAAACTGGACACCCGTTGAAGGGGGCTTTCAGTATGCCAAGGACTTGATCAAGTACATCAAGTCCAAGTACGGTGACCATTTCGCTATCGGGGTTGCCGGCTACCCGGAGTGCCATCCGGAGTTGCCCACTAAGGACGTCAAGCTTGATCTCGAGTATTTGAAACAGAAGATCGACGCCGGCGGCGACTTCATTATCACTCAGATGTTTTACGATGTTGACAATTTCATTAACTGGTGTTCTCAAGTTAGAGCTGCGGGCATGGACGTGCCCATTATTCCCGGGATCATGCCCATCACTACTTACGCGGCATTCTTAAGAAGGGCTCAATGGGGCCAAATCTCCATCCCGCAGCAGTTCTTGTCCCAACTGGACCCTATCAAGGATGATGACGAGTTGGTACGTGATATCGGAACTAATTTGATCGTGCAAATGTGCCAAAAACTGCTCAACAGTGGCTACATCTCGCACTTGCACATCTACACCATGAACTTGGAAAAGGCCCCCCTCATGATTTTGGAAAGGTTGAACATTCTCCCTACGGAATCCGAGTTCAATGCTCATCCATTGGCCGTGTTGCCTTGGAGGAAGTCTTTGAATCCGAAGCGTAAAAACGAGGAGGTCAGACCTATCTTCTGGAAGAGAAGACCTTACTCCTATGTCGCGAGAACCTCTCAATGGGCCGTCGACGAATTTCCCAACGGTAGATTTGGTGATTCATCTTCGCCCGCGTTCGGTGACTTGGATCTGTGCGGATCAGACTTGATCAGGCAATCCGCGAACAAATGTCTCGAATTATGGTCTACCCCTACTTCCATCAATGACATCGCCTTCTTGGTCATTAACTACTTGAATGGGAACTTGAAGTGTTTGCCCTGGAGTGATATTCCCATCAATGACGAAATTAACGCAATCAAAACTCACTTGATCGAGTTGAACAAGCACTCCATCATCACCATAAATTCTCAACCTCAAGTCAACGGCATTAGGTCCAATGACAAAATTCATGGTTGGGGGCCCAAGGATGGTTATGTTTATCAGAAGCAATATCTGGAATTTATGTTGCCCAAGACTAAGTTACCGAAGTTGATTGATACCTTGAAGAACAACGAGTTCTTGACCTACTTCGCCATCGACTCTCAAGGAGACCTACTAAGTAACCATCCAGACAACTCTAAATCCAATGCTGTCACTTGGGGGATTTTCCCCGGCAGAGAAATTCTTCAACCTACCATTGTCGAGAAAATATCCTTCTTGGCATGGAAGGAGGAATTCTATCATATCTTAAATGAATGGAAACTAAACATGAATAAATATGATAAACCACATAGTGCCCACTTCATTCAGTCCTTGATTGATGATTACTGCTTAGTCAATATTGTCGACAATGACTACATTTCTCCAGATGATCAAATCCATTCCATCCTACTAAGCCTATAATAACACAACAACGATAACAGTTCTTTAACAGAATTGCAATATCACCTCCCCTTTGCATTACATTCAACATTACATTGCATTTTTTTTTTTATTCATTATTATTATGGTTTTTCTTTTTACCACCTTTTGCTCCTTCCCTTTTCTGTTATTTTGCCATTCTTTCTTGACTAGCATTTCAACATGTGTTTGGTTAACACCTTTTACCTTTTTTTTTTTCAGGACAAAATTCTTTCATTTCTTCTCACACTTTCAACAAAGTCTTTTAAATGTACTTAAAAACAGTTCAACATCTTCTTCCTTCATTTATTTATTCTCTTCATATTCAACATACTCGGAAAGGAAGAAAACTAAAAGTACTCCCATTTTACACATGTATGTATACCTATGTATATATATATATATGCTCTTATAGATATATTTACAAGTTAAGGAAAAAAGTAAAAATAACCCCCCAGTTAAAAACTCAAAAGACGGCACCATCACTTATAAATAGTCTCGACTCGTGTTTTTGACACCAATTAGCTACTTTTCTCGCACTCTTGAATAAAACCCTTTTGTCAACAACACCGTTATTTCCAATCAGATACAATTCAAACGTGGGCGTTACCCATGCCATCCCTAACATATTAACTGACTCTTGTTCGAATGACGAATTCCCAATGATGTACTCATCCAATTCAGAAAAATCCATTCTTGTTTCGTTCATTTTCAAGTCTTCATTGTCTTTGGAACTCCATCTAACAAAATTTAACATAGACCTACTCAACAGGTTGCCATTATCTCTTACCACCGTGCCGTGCAATTGTTGGTAGTATGTCTTCAATTTCAATTCATATTCCAGCCCCTGTGAAGAATCCAGGGCAATGTTACTGTTGACTTCAAAGTGCGGCATAACATATTGAACGTTTTGCTTCGATTTATATATAAAGTGATGAACCATAGGTGCCGGTATATCGCTAAGCTTAAACCTCTTAGAAGCATTTATCTTTTTCAGTAGCCTCTCTTTTTCGAGTTTAATAATTAACTCGTCACTAAACGACTTCAGTGAAAAGAATGCATCCTTTTGTGCACTTATCAGTACTAGTGCCGATTTTTCATTGCTATAAGTATCATTAGGTAGAAACTTGATATAACAATAAAGAAAACCACTTGAGTTAAATTTTGGGAAACATATGGGTACCCAAAGTTCTTGAGTTTCGTCTAGGTTTTGAAATTGATGAGATATTAGGCAAAATAGAAGATGCAAGTCTGTAGTGTGCAAAGTATGACCTCTTGGTCGAAGAACACAGCACAATTTATTTTGAGGCGCAATTATCAAGCCATATAATAAAGTTCCCCTGGGAATATCCTGCCTTTTCTCTAATTGTTGTAAAATTACGTTCTGTAACTTTAATCTTGAAGAATGGTGAAACGGTAAGCATTGTAAAGAGTTCAATAGTAAGTCGGGAAACATTCTGTTACAGATCAGCGAACATATTTCATTTAAATTTTCAAAATCTGTGGTTTCCAAATAATTTCTTAAGTCGAAATTTTCCCTTTTGGAGAATAACCTAAGCAATTGTCGTTCACTTAAAGACGAAAGAATGTATGAATATAGAAAATCCAGCTGATTCAACAATTCGTTTGAGGACTCGCCTCTTTCGGATTGTGCCATTAGTAATATGGGTGATTTATCCAAAAAAGTAAGCCTTTTACCAGAAGTTAAAGTCGATATGGTTTTTAATTCCGATGGCCCATTGACTTGGAAGTAACTTATTACAGTATTAATGAGCCCCGTATATGACATGATCTGTTCGTCTTTGCCATGCATGCAGTAGATCGGTTTACCCGCTGAAGTGAATATGAGAAAATTTTTATCACAAGGGGCCTGGTTTTCACTTGATTCGCTGTTACTATTAAACATTGAGAACTTGAATACGTTGGGAATTTCGTTACTTACATAGGGTCGTCTTTGTAGTTCAGATCCTCTTAGAGAAGTTTCCATGGAGTATATGCTTTCCGCCAAGCGACTCCTGATGTCATTCTCGCAGTCCAAATAAGGACCAGGATCCTTTTTCGAACTGTTTAACGTTGGCATTATATCATCATTGCTCTTTGCCAAATCTGCTGACAGCAAATTGTTTTTAACCTGCAATTTCTTTGCTTGCAAAGGAGATCTTCTGGATGCCACATATGCTGTATTCAAAGAATTTATAGAGGTAGACTTACTAACGGAATGATCATTGGATATCGGCGTTGCTAGAGGTGCCTTTTTGAAAAATGTTTCATCTAGATTAACCGATGTCGTTGGCTCTGAAGTTGTTGCCACAACTGGAATGCATTCAAAATTTCCACTTTTACTATGCTTCAATTTACTGTTCGGTACCTCAGCATCTAGGTAGCTTTCATTGAGATTCATAGGTTCGATATACTGTTTATACGTTTGTAGTTTGATAGATTTTTTATCCAGTTTGTACTCACTATTATCTTTGTTTCGTACCGCGGTTTTTTATCCTATATTTCAGCCCTACGAGATAGAACGATAAAGAAGTCTAGTAGTACCTTTTTATGAAAATAAATTAAGAGTAAGAGCTAAAAGCACGAGGAATATATTTTTAATAAGGCGTTAAGATATACATGCTAAGAGTCTTACTGCACAAAAATAAAGTTACTGTTGTTCAACATTGGCTGACGTTTTGACTACAAGGTTAGAAATATTGGCAGGATTTAAGGGGAGAATTATTGATTGAGTCATGCCATTTGCACCAAAAGGCTCGGATGCGAGCCTGAACAACTTTTGAAGCGAAGGTAATATACAGTACTAATTAAGTTATTTGTTAAGGAATCTTGAAGTTTACTTGAAAGCTTTCTACGCTGAGCAAGGAATTGTTTCCATTTATGAGACTGTTTTTCTAATATGTTCGGATGTATGAATACAGCCCATACACCCTGGTGTTGTGTTCTTTTTTTTTTACTTGGATATTATTTCTTGTAAGGAAATTGGGTCGCACACATTTGGCAGAAAACATAAGTCATCATTAACGAGGTAACACAGCTACTTTCCCTGCCTCAGCATTGCACGCAGCTTTCCTAGGACGCTCAGCTAATTTTTCACCTATTCTCCTCTGTAGTGAGCTAAGAGTTTTCAGGTTTTTATTCAAACTTTTTCCTTCTCTGTTGCGAATTTCCTTGCTTGCTGCTAAATACCTTTTTCAATCCTAAAGAAACCGTGTTCTTTATATATTGTCGATTGAAAGTTACCTACATCAACTTTCCGTGTTCCATTCCGACTATAACAAACAACCAATAAGCTCAACTAATTAAGTAATGTCTGCTCCAGAAGCTCAACAACAAAAGAGAGGCGGTTTCGGTGGCCGTAACAGAGGTCGTCCAAACAGAAGAGGACCAAGAAACACTGAAGAAAAGGGATGGGTTCCAGTTACCAAGCTAGGTAGATTAGTCAAGGCTGGTAAGATTACCACCATTGAAGAAATCTTCTTGCACTCTTTGCCAGTCAAGGAATTCCAAATCATTGACACTTTGTTGCCAGGTTTGCAAGACGAAGTTATGAACATCAAGCCAGTTCAAAAGCAAACCAGAGCCGGTCAAAGAACCAGATTCAAGGCTGTTGTCGTTGTTGGTGACTCTAACGGTCACGTTGGTTTGGGTATCAAGACCGCCAAGGAAGTTGCTGGTGCCATCAGAGCTGGTATCATTATTGCTAAGTTGTCCGTTATCCCAATCAGAAGAGGTTACTGGGGTACCAACTTGGGTCAACCACATTCTTTGGCCACCAAGACCACTGGTAAGTGTGGTTCCGTCACTGTTAGATTGATCCCAGCCCCAAGAGGTTCTGGTATCGTCGCTTCTCCAGCTGTCAAGAAGTTGTTGCAATTGGCTGGTGTTGAAGATGTCTACACCCAATCCAACGGTAAGACCAGAACTTTGGAAAACACCTTGAAGGCTGCTTTCGTTGCTATTGGTAACACTTACGGTTTCTTGACTCCAAACTTGTGGGCCGAACAACCATTGCCAGTTTCTCCATTGGACATCTACTCCGATGAAGCTTCTGCTCAAAAGAAGAGATTCTAAGCTTATTGTTAACAAATTATAAAATAGTTTTTTTTAATTTTAACCATTAAATAATTTTGTACACTTATAACAACACCTTATTTCTCATTCCAATTACCTATTCAAGTGTTTTTCCGCTTGAAGTGAGCATTCTCAAATATAAAGTCAAACCCTTTTGACGTCCATTTTGATTAAAACGCAATCAGCTTTTTTCTCTTTTCCTTTTACACGCGGGGAACATTTCTTTGGTACGGTACAGCGGATGGCACTACGTATTCAGCAAAAGAAGCAAGATTAGGCGGCAGTGTTGGATCAAGACTCTAAAAATTGAACAAGTTGTAACAATCACTTATGCAAATGATTAATGCTGATATTTTATCTATATTACAGCGCCTCATAGATAGGAGCTGTTTGAAAACTTTTTTTTTTTTTTTTTTTTTTTTAAATCTAAATACGATGAATTATAAATACAATAACGGAACGACACATGGCATGCCACATTCAAAAAGCTTTGAATAAGCGCCCATCATAGAGAAGCAACGGTAAGAAGAATCTCATGTTGGAGGCCTGATTTTTGTTAATTCATCTCCGTATCTTGTTCTTGGGGGGGGAAACTGGCTTGCGAAGGAGCATTTTCAATGTTCGCGTTCTCTGGCAACGCAAATGGTCTTTCATTGGTAGGACCATTTGCATTGGGTGCAGCAGTCTTCTTTTCCGGAAGCACTCTCCCTGGAGGATGCCTGAATAAACAATAAATGTTTTTGCAGTCGACACCAAATCTACAATCTTCATTAATTGGGTGACCAAACAAACAATCAATTCTAGTACAGTTGGCGCCTTCACGGCACATAATATGAGAACGAGCATGTCTATATTTACAACGTTTATTAGTACAATGCGTACCGAATTTGCATTGTTCCAAAGATTTTTCGACTGGAGGAGGGGCTGCTTTCTTTTGGCTTATAGGTTTTACTTCCTTGATCTTAGATAATGAAGAATGGGCTTTCCTACATTCAGGATTATCGCATGTTAAATTTTTATCACACCACATTAAATCAATGACTTTGGCATCTTCATTTGCTGGCGTTGGATGACCAAATGGGCATGATGGATTAGAGCATAGAGCCCCAAATTTACACAAAACGATACCGGTTTGAACCGGTTTCCTCCTTGCAGCCAATAAATCAGCTTTTCTTTTTTGGAATTCTTCACGGGTTCTTTCCATTTCTTTCATTAATTCTTCGTCTTCATTTGGATGTAAAAACTCACAAGTTCCCGGAGGCTTCGGACAGTTTGGGTATTCATTGCATACTTTAGTTGGGTGCGCATGTGGGCATGATCTACCCAGGGGACAGTGAGGAAACAACCTACAACGCCCTTCTTTCTTGGTTGGAACAAAATTCATATTACTTTCACCCGCCATCCCAAGTGCTTTTGCCAACGGATTAAAACGTGTAGAATTACCATTGCGTCCTCCACGGTTCCCACCGCGACCACCTCTGCGGTTCTTTCCAACGGCGCCTCCACCACGTTGAGTAAACCTTTGGCTGTTATCAACAGGCGCAAATTGTGGTGGAGCTGCGGCGTTCACAATACCAGAGAAAGCTGATATTGGGGACGGAGCGGCATGAGTGTCTATCTGCATCGAATTCTGTGTTGCTTGCTGTGGTGGTGGTTGTTGAGGTTGCTGTTCGGGTTGAAGTTGAGGTTGCTGTTGCTGTTGCTGCTGTTGCTGTAGTTGCTGTTGCTGTTGCTGTTGCGCAATGTCCGATTGCCCCAAGCTCTGCGCATTCATCATTCTAATTTTGGATACAATATTCTCAGCACTTTCTCCTTGTTGTAGGGCTTCTAGAGCGAAAAAGGCTGTTTGAACAACATTTGCAAGTGTATCTCTAGAAACACTGTCAAACAGAGTCGCCAGTTCATCCACAACGGATTCAACAGTACCACCATTAACGATTAACAAAACAATGTACTCCGCAACGTACTTGATATCTTCGTTAAAGTTGGGTATACCGGCCAGTTTTTCGGCGACAATAACCTTCAAGCTTTCTGTGTACTGTTCTTGAGACATGTCTAATCCAGCAAAATTGTATATCTTCGTTTCCTGATGATTTGAGAAGATTACGAAAGTAATAAGATAACATATTTTTATAGATGTATTTGAAAGAAAATTGTCTGAAATTTTGCATTTTTCTCTTTTGCCACCAGTGAAGTAAATATTAGTTACCCCCCTTCCCTTTTGTGTAACGATATACGGGAAATACAACCATGCTTATATAATTATATATGAATGTCCTCTTCATATTCGGCGCTATGCAATAGGTCGTGTTGAGCAAAGCTAGTGAAAGTACCTTCTCCTAGGATACATAGAAAGAGTATCGTCTGTCCTTGTTAGCTCTTCTTGTAACTGCGTGAACAAATCGTTGATGTCCCAGTCCAGTTCTGACATTTTCATTGAAAGTACATCCCTGTATAAACGTCTTGCCTGGTTCCTTTTTTCTAGCAAAAGTGCTAGCAAGGATGGCAGCGTTGTGGCGGTAACTTCCCTTGATTCAGGCTCAATCTTGTAACGAACCACACGCTCGGTGAGTGTATGTAATTCTCCGACGACGGTGACGAGATTTTCCTGAGTGTTAGAGAATAACAAAACTTCCCAGAAATTATAGGTTGGTTCAGCCCCTGCCGAAGCTTCTTCCTCGATGTCACTTAGATAAAACATGGTTGTTTCTTAAAAGGTTCCTTCTCTTCTCTATTATTCGAACTTCGTTAACGGAAAATAAGTTTCCCTAATATACAGATATATGCGGTTTACCCCATAAACCTACTTTGATAGAGAGCGAATATTCTTGTTGGAATTGAGTGATTAATTTTCTCCGCAAGAATAAGATGCTCGTTTTGAGCATCGTTAAAGTAAGGAGCAATTTACTTTTACGGTAATCTTTGCCATTTTTAAGGGAACTTCCTCACACCGCGGTTCAGTTTTCATTTGTCCTTTAGAAAACACCTCGAAGGGGATATAGGATGTGTTCTATATAGATTACCTAATAATTGAGGAAAACTTCTTCATGGGAAAGGGCGTTATGTTTTTTATATGAATAGATTTAGGTTACGTGTACCTGTTTTTTAGTTAAATTTTCTCTCTATGAAACAGTCCTATAGATATATATCCTTTTTTTTTTGACACATAATGTCTGTCTATTTCTTAGAGTGTTTACTCTTCTTTTTAGTTTTATCTTGTTTCAACTCGTTTAATCTATCAACTTTTTCCTTGATCCTTTCCAACGATAATTTGACATCACCTTTTTGGAAATTGTTCAAGTCGTAGTATGCAGGGGCTATTTCAATAAGCCATTCGGGCCTAACTGAGGTCACAGTTCTTATATAATTCTTCGACGTGAGTACAAATTCATTGTAAATGACCCATTCTGCGTCGTGGCCAAGGACTGTACTAGGATGGATCAGAACGTCTTGATTATCTTTCACTGTAATGTAACCTTTGGCACCTGATCTTTTCTTTGCTACTTGCATAAAGAACCCAGAGGCAAGAGCCTTTCTAATGTTGTCAAAGTATTTAGGGCTTTCGTAGTCTGTAGTGTTTAATTCTAGGTTGTAACGGTTCATTAATCTTTCTAATTGGGAACGGATATTATCAGCAGCGGAAAGTGACCTGTAGTTTAGGTAGTGGTCACGGCACCACTTATGGATACCATATTCATAAGCTTCATCTGATTTGAACCCATGATATACATTTAGTAAAGTGATATGATCACCATCTGGATGAGCGAAGATATTCTTGGCATCGTCTGCTCGTTTCTTGTCCTTTGTTGGACGAATAAATACATTTGGTACCGATAGCATGGCCACTATAGTCAATATTTCTTGAGAACATTGGAACTCAAAGGACCCAATTAGCATCACTGCCAGCATAGGATCTAGGGGGAACTGGGATGCCAGTCTACCTAGAGGTGTTAAGTTACCTTCGTCGTCTAGACATGCCAAATAATTTAGTTCTTCAAGAGCTCTCATCATTGTTTCCGGAGCAGGTGGATCCATAAAGTCGAAATGGACCAAGTCATCAATACCTAATTTCTTTAGTTCTAAGACGGTGGAAGATAAATTAGAACGTAAAATTTCTGGATAACTTTGTTCTATCAGTTCCTTTTGGAATGCCTCTTCAGTGTATAATCTGAAACATTTACCGGGCCTTGTACGACCAGCACGACCAGCTCTTTGTTGGGCAGAAGCCTTGGAGATAGGGGAAACCAGTAAAGACTCAACTCTAATTCTCGGATTGTAAACCTTCTGCTTTGAAAACCCTGGGTCAACGACGTAGACAATACCGTCAATTGTTAACGAAGTTTCAGCAATGTTAGTGGAGATAACGACTTTCCTGCCTGGCCTGCCATTATGTGACTCTGGAGCAGGCTCAAAGATTCTTTGCTGTTGATGTGGTGGCAATGAACCATATAGCGGGTATACAGATAAAGGTCCGCATCCCTCTTCTCTAACCAATTGATCACCTTCTAAAGAAATCTTTCTGACAGCATCTTCAATTTCATCTTCACCAGTTAAAAATAACAGAATATCACCAGCCTCTTCAGTAGCATGAATTTGTAAAACAGTACGAATGGCAGAATCTAAATAGTCTCTTTGAAATTCCGGCGTATAATATAGCTCAACTGGGTATGTTCTGCCCGGAACGGCAAGTAATGGGGCGTCATTGAAGTAGCGTTGAAATTTCTCCGCATCCAGAGTGGCGGACATAATGATGATCTTCAAATCAGGTCTTCTCCTGACTACTTGCTTCAAAAGACCCATCAAAATATCGGTAGCTAGTGTACGTTCGTGCGCTTCATCCAAAATGATGCATGAATAACGCGACAAATCATGGTCCTCCATTGCCTCCCTCAACAGCATACCATCAGTCATATACTTCAATATCGTCTTATTAGAAGTTTTATTTTCGAATCTGATAGAGTAACCAACTTCTTCACCCAACTTGACATCCATTTCCTCGGCGACTCTTTGTGCAACAGACATTGCGGCGACACGACGAGGTTGGGTACATGCGACTTGAGTGTTCTCTAAGTGTGGCATTTCATCGAATAACACGAATTGAGGAATTTGTGTCGTCTTACCGGAACCAGTTTCACCAACAAAAACCATAATTTGGTTGTTTTGATAAAGTTTCAAAAATTCATCTCTCTGAGCATGTACTGGGAGTTCTCTTCTAATTTTTAAGATATCAACATATTTTGGTGTAAACTCTCTACCTGTAAATGGATTTACCTTTCCATCTTCAAGTTTTTGAGCCTGTTCTGCCGTAGTATGGTGGCGTTCTAAGCCCTTGAATTCACCGGCATCATGATGCACTAGCGGTTCTTCGGATGGAAGAGGATGTTGTTTGGATAATTCTTCCGCAATCTCGGCGGCCTGCTCAGGAATAGAAGTCTCAACTGGATCTGGGTGTTCGGACGAGAATCTTCTTTTGGAACCCATTATTATTCTTGCACTTTTAGTCTCCGTGTATGCGCTTATAAGTTACACTATCGTACTCAATCGCATCTCCGTAAACGTGTCAAGTATTACACAATTGCAAGAGTTTCTTTTCATCTCATCTCGCATTTGAAAATTTTTCAGAGGCACCGAAAAAAAATATCAGAAAAAAGAAAAAAAAGGATTTGTGTATAGCATCGCTTAATCAATGAAAAGCAATCTAGTATAAACTGGGATTCTATAATGTGCTTGCCAGGCCACAAACGCCAACAAAGAACAAAGTGAGTGAAAGCAACCGCCCTCAGTTTGGAAAATGACGAAATGTGTCGATGACCTGCAATGTTATCAGGAAATCATTAATCCGGGTAACCATCCGTTTTAAACTCCAGTAGACCTCTAATAATACGGTACTTTGAGATGATTTTAACCACACCAGTCTTTTGAGTAGTATACTAAGTAGCATTTTTGTTGGGAGCTGATCGGTTAAGATATCGTCCGACATGGCTACAAAAATAGTGAAACTGAGTAATTTCAGTAGGTTATGTTGTTCGTCCCGTATCGGAGGGATTATACATGAGGAGAGGATTTCTTCTGTTTCTTCAATATCAATGAGTAAGAAATATACTACAAAATCTGCTAGGGAAAGTGAAGACGACGTGGAAAGAAAGCGTGGGGATGAAAAAAAGGAATCATTAAAAAGTTCCAGTGTACCAACTTCACGAATATCGAGATTATTTCATTATGGTTCACTGGCAGCAGGGGTAGGAATGAATGCCGCTGCAAAAGGTATATCGGAAGTTGCGAAGGGCAATTCTCCCACCTGGAAGTCGTTGATTCTATCAGATTCAAATATTGACAGAATCACCAATAAATTCTCCAAAATGAGAGGTGTAGCCTTGAAAATAGGGCAACTATTATCTTTCCAGGATGAGAAAGTACTGCCAAAGGAGTTATACGAAATTTTATCAAGGGTACAGAACAGTGCGAATCACATGCCTCAAAGACAATTGGAAAAGGTTATGACCAAGGAATTGGGAGCTGACTGGAAGACAAAATTCTCCAATTTTGACAAAGTTCCTATGGCAGCAGCTAGCATCGGGCAGGTGCATGCGGCAGAATTACCTAATGGTCAAAGAGTAGTTGTTAAGATTCAATATCCTGGGGTTAAAGAATCCATTGATTCGGATTTGAATAGTTTACTAATGTTACTTACAGCCTCAAGTTTATTGCCGAAGGGTTTATTTTTGGATAAGACAATTGCCAACGCTAGAACCGAGTTAAAATGGGAATGTGATTACAATAGAGAAGCTAGGGCTCTACAAAAGTTCGAGAAGCTGCTGAAGGATGATCCAGCATTTGAGGTTCCTCATGTGTTTCCTGAATACACAACTGATAATATTATAACTATGACACGTATGGAGGGAACTGAAATAATGAAATTGCCCAGGGCATCCCAAGAAACTAAAAATTTTATTTCAGAGAATATTATGAGACTATGTTTGGAGGAAATTGCCACGTTCAAGTATATGCAAACGGATCCTAATTGGGCAAATTTTTTATATAACGGTAAAACAAAGAAAATTGAATTATTGGATTTCGGTGCGTCCAGACCTTTTGCAGAAGATTTTATTTTAAAATATAGAAAACTTTTAACATACGCCACATTAAAAGATCGGAAAGGAGCATACGAAATGTCTGTGCAACTGGGCTACCTTACTGGCTTAGAGTCGCAGTCCATGAAAGACGCACACGTCGATAGTGTACTTACACTTGGTGAACCTTTTAGGGGCGATTTCGATAAACCTTTTGATTTCAAGGATCAAACTGTTTCAGATAGGATTAGAGGCAATATCGGGTTAATGTTGAATGAGAGATTATGTCCGCCACCGGAGGAAACATACTCGTTACATAGAAAATTTAGTGGCATTTTTCTTTTGTGTGCAAGAATGGGTGCTTCTGTCCATTGTGCAAGGCTTTTTAAAGAGATTTTTGCTTATGAAGTTTGAAGTATTTCTTCCACTATTTGTATATATGCATATCTTTATATAAGAGGTATTTCTTTATTTACTTTTGGTCCGCATTCTTTTATTTTTCCCTTATAATTTTGAAAAAACATAAAAAAAAAATAAAATATAAAGTAGAACGTGCATAGCAATCTTTTGTTTCTAGTTTGACTATGGCCTTTTACTTCATAGTACTTTCGAAGAAATTGATGCAAAGTATTGCTGTTACATACGTGATCGTTTTGAATAGTAAACTGCCATTCAGCTCATGCTAGTTGAATACCTTCTTTCATCCTCTTTTTTTGTAACCCTCTGCAATAATAATCCAAAATTCTCTTAACGACGCCAGCACTCATGCCAGTAGTTTCTGAAAACTGTGCACCACTAACTTTATGGTAATGCATATTTCGACATCAATAAAAGCCTCCAATTTTTCTTACTAATTATCTAACCACTTTTTAGTTTTTAAATTGGCTCAATTTCCAATTGTGGTTCACATATATAGAGTTATTTTCCTGTCTTTGTATAATCTCAGCCTTATCACAGTACAATTGTACATCTTTCACCAGTGGTAAATACCACCTACACATCATGTTTTGAATTATCAAATACTTTTAGATATACTTTATATATAGGTTGTTTGTTTTCCAGTATTTTACATTAGCATACACGTTATAGCAACACGTAATGACCAGCTTCAAGGCGATTCCTTTGCGATTAGAAATGTGTTTAGCTTTATTGGTTACAGCAGTTTCCCATAAAAGGGTTTTGAACTTCGACATCAGTGCCTCTCCGTCAGGATATTATGATCCTATTATCCAAATAATATAGCTTTCCCAAGTTCTCCTCCAGTCATGATTGTCAAGTTAATGGTAAATATAGGAGTGGATCACCCCATGATATTATTCAGTGTTCATCAAAACTCTGCTGTGGTGAATGGCGCCGCTTGTGCCTATATAGGTTACAACACTTAATCTTTTAAATCAAAAAATATGAATTGATATAAAAGAATGTAATGATATAGGCGAAACAGTAGGTGGCCATAACGGGAATGATGATATTAATAGGGTGTTTCTGTTATTGGCGTATTCGTACGACCCCCAACCCCATTTTGTGAAGCATGATTTTTTGCCACTTGTTTAAATGTTGAAACATGACATTAAACGATATTATGAATGCTTGGTAAAAATCAGACAAAGTTATCAAGAGCTTGAATACGCGAATGATTTAAGTGCAATATAAACAAGTGCCAGAATATACGTGTAAAGTAAAAATAATTGACATAAAATATGATGATATCGCATGGCATTGCAATGAGCACACGCGTACTCATATATATGTTATGCTCATCGTCTAAGGATTTTGTACACGAACAATGACACCAATTAGCATTGGTCCGCCTAGCGATATCTCGCGAATACTGTCATTGTCGGCATGTCCTATTCTTCAGTGGACTTGAAAGGATTAAACCAAAAAAAACGAACTGAAAAGGCACAGTAGAGAGTAGACAGTAAGCAGGATAGCAGAAACATTTGACACCGCTATCTTCCTCATTTAATCAACATTCAATGACTAATTCGAAATATAAAAAATGAAACGGACAGGAATTGAACCTGCAACCCTTCGATTGCAATCTTATTCCGTGGAATTTCCAAGATTTAATTGGAGTCGAAAGCTCTACCATTGAGCCACCGCTTCATCTTGAAATAAAGAGGAATTAAAGTGTTAGTAATCTTCCCTAAAATTTGTATTCTATTCAAGATAAACCCTAAATTTTGAGTTTATAATTAAAGGTTAATGTTGGAATGAAATTCTAATATCATCTACTTAATATTATATTATAACATGCGGTGCAAGAGGATGGCATAAAGATTGAGAAACAGTCATCCAATCTAATGGAAGCTGAAATGCAAGGATTGATAATGTAATAGGATAATGAATGACAACGTATAAAAGGAAAGAAGATAAAGTAATAACACTATGTAGAACTATCGATTCCCTTTTGTGGATTCCTATATCCTCGAGGAGAACTTCTAGTATATTCTGTATACCTAGTATTATAGCCTTTAGTAACAATGGAATCCCAACAATTATCTAATTATTCACCTAATTCTCAAGAGGTATATAAAACACACCCCGATTGGTCATATTAATTATGACCAATATAATAGTGATTCCGGTAGTTACTATACATTGAAGTGACGACTCATATTCCTGATATATGTACCTACCATATTACGCTCAACTAATAGACCTTTAACTCAGCTTCAGTATTGTCTGAGCTTCTCGTTTAACATTTCCTTCTTCAATAGTACGTTCACAATTTAATGTATACGAGGTGTACATTAATATACGATGGAAGCATATGATTGTTACCATAGCAACTCATGTTACTATTAATTTTCACTCGTTCCAACACAATCACATTCAAATATATACAAGGTGTATATTAACATACGATCGACATTCAGGTCGTTACTAATGGCAATTTGTGTGAGCTTTAACAAGCCACTTCTCACAACATTATCATCTGCTTTGCCTAACGGATGATGATAGTCGTTTCACTAAAATATGTACGGAGTTTAAAAGATGGCATAGTTTATATAAGCATTAGAATAAGATGCAAACGGTCATCTAATTTAGTAGAAGCTGAAACGCAAGAAATGACAACATAATAGAATTCATAAATGCAAACGTATAAAACGAGGATAGAAACTTTTTGCAGAAACTTTTTGCAACATTATATAGAATTTCTTATTTCCTTTGTGGATCTAAATCTATGAAACGAAGTTCTAATAGAGTATATATACCTAATTTTGTTTCCTTTGTTCCAAATGGAAGCGCAAGAAAAATCACCAGAATGAATAATCCCTGTTATGAAAGGCCTGTCATGGTGACCAATTATCCTCTTAAACACTAAACGAACAGATCCTTGCTAGTTACGTCGGAGTAATATTTTTTCTTGGGACATATTCTTGGCTCCAGTTATTTCCTTTCATGTATAATGAGTCATCTTTTTCGGTCATCACTTTTCTGTACTTTCTCTACCCTCGCGTGTTTCCCGTGCACCAACTACGTATGTCAAAATTTAACAATGTAGCTTTTTTTATAAAAAAGAAAAGAGAAGTGCGATATATAATAGCGCCATGAGCAGAAGACTTTTCTGTCATTACGGATATGTGCCAGACTAGCTCAAGTAGCATAAAAATAGATAAGAACTATTTACGTTGCTGAAATAAGAAGGTCTATAACGATAACTCACCATGCAACCGATTTCAATAAAGGATCTGGAAAGCGATCAAGGAAAAGTTCATGTGGTTTACACCTTAAAAAATCTTGTATGCAAGAGCCTTTTAGAATTCGTGGATATTCAGATTGAAAGTTTTATGTATCCAGACGATCCAAAGCGTTTTACAAGAATCTTTAAAGGGAACAAAATACTCAGTGAAGCAACAGATAAAGATTCGAAAGTAAAAAGTTACCCACCTTCACTGGGTATTGGACACTCTGCTTTATTTCCTTTGATATACATAAGACAAAAAACCAACTCCTTGAGATCTTTGAGTGAATCGCAAGGAGTACCAACACAACTGATCTGTGATATGAACGAGAAATTCAAAAATATTAACGACCTCTATGAAAGTCTCATCGAACTGTATAATTCATACCAGGCGGTAGATTTCAACAACATAAACCAGCAAAAGCTTTTGGGTGATTTAGTCGCTCGGAGTGATTTCATGCTTGAAATCCTCCACAGGTATATTGCGATTGCCTCATCAATAGCAGGGGAGAGTGAGGATGCTAATAACCTGGTAGATACGGTCAATCGCTTTATCGACGATACCATATTATTCCACAAACGCATAATAAATAACTCTAACGCTTACACAGAGTACCGTCTAATGAAACACAGCCTCAAGAGAAATCAGAGTGAAGAAACGTTAGTTGAACTTGAATTCAGATCATTGGACGTTTCAGATGTGCATCTTGACGATGAATTTGATGACTTTTTACAGCATAGAAAAGCCGCTCTTAAAATATCTCATAGGAGGGTTATATGATAATTTGACACTCATAAAAATGGTAAAAAAATGCCCTACATAATATATATATATAAAATATCCACAAAGACATGCGTCATTCTTTTTTGCGATTCTTTGTTATCCATTTCTGCATTCCTATTATATCCTCCTTTATGAAAATGAAAAATGTGAAGTGCATGCGATTTTTGCGTTAACAATATGATTGCCGAAAAGGGTAAAACGTAAATAGGGCCGGTTTCAGATAATTAGAAGGAGCATCGAAAAAATGCAGCGAGCAAAACCTCTAACTGGCAAAGAATTTATCACCTCTACAATAGACTAGAAGTTATCACATAAATTCCTAACTCAACTGATCAATTGTTTAAGCCGGATAGAACTAGAGATCAGTCATTCAGTTTGGGACTAGTCTGCTTTTCAACTCTGATTTTTGTGTTCAGTAGGGAAAGAAACCCAAAGATAGAAATCGTCCATTCATTTACTGCAAAAACATAACAAGAGTAGGTTTTACCAAAGGAACTAATGCCAGAAAGCTCTAGGGATAAGGGAAACGCGGCAATTAGCGGCAACCGTTCTGTACTTTCTATTGCATCTCCAACAAAGCTGAACATACTATCTTCCGATTGGTCCAGAAACCAAGGTAAAGTTTCTAAAAACTCGTTAAAAAGGTCAAGTTCACTGAACATCAGAAACTCCAAACGTCCAAGTTTGCAAGCCTCCGCTAATTCTATTTATTCAAGACCTAAGATTACAATTGGGGCACCACCTTTAATTAGACGAGATTCTTCATTTTTTAAAGATGAATTCGACGCTAAAAAAGACAAACCAACATTTTCGACATATTCATCTCGTTCATATTCAACAATTGGATCTGACAGCGTAGCTTCTCAAACATCCCTATCGCAACCAGCAACATCCAGAGAAGCCGATGAGCAATTCACAGTGGCTGCGGATAGATATATTCCAATTCTACAGGGAGCTTCCCAAAACAAGGTCGATCCTGAAACCTTGCACGAGGCATTGCCCCCCCCTAACGCATCCCCCATTTCACACTTAAGGGCACAGACTAAGATTGTCTTCAAACAGAATGTAGCTGAAGCGTGCGGACTAGATATGAATAAAAGGATACTACAGTACATGCCTGAGCCACCAAAATGCTCTTCGTCGAGACAAAAAAGCTATATAATGAAAAAAAGGACACATTATAGTTATCAACAAGAGCAAAAAATTCCTGACCTAATTAAATTAAGGAAAATCAATACTAATCCGGAAAGAATTCTTGATGCACCTGGTTTCCAAGATGACTTTTATTTAAACTTGTTAAGTTGGTCCAAAAAAAATGTCTTAGCCATAGCTCTAGACACTGCATTGTATCTGTGGAATGCCACCACTGGGGATGTTTCCCTCTTAACGGACTTCGAAAACACCACAATATGTAGCGTTACTTGGTCTGACGATGATTGTCATATCTCTATCGGTAAAGAGGACGGAAACACCGAAATTTGGGACGTTGAGACCATGTCATTGATTAGAACTATGAGATCAGGCTTAGGTGTTCGTATTGGTTCATTGTCTTGGTTAGATACTTTAATAGCAACAGGAAGTCGTAGTGGAGAAATTCAAATCAATGACGTCAGGATCAAACAGCATATTGTATCTACATGGGCAGAGCACACAGGCGAAGTCTGCGGTTTGAGCTATAAAAGTGACGGATTGCAACTTGCATCTGGTGGTAATGATAACACCGTAATGATTTGGGATACTAGAACTTCTTTACCTCAATTTTCCAAGAAGACACATAGTGCTGCTGTAAAAGCACTCAGCTGGTGCCCGTACTCGCCAAATATTTTGGCCTCTGGAGGTGGCCAAACAGACAAACACATCCATTTTTGGAACAGTATTACAGGTGCACGGGTTGGTTCAATTAACACCGGATCCCAGGTGAGCTCTTTACATTGGGGCCAAAGTCATACGTCCACTAGTGGTGGCATGATGAATAAAGAGATTGTAGCCACAGGAGGTAATCCAGAGAATGCAATCTCTGTTTATAACTACGAAACAAAGTTCAAAGTTGCGGAAGTAGTTCATGCTCACGAAGCAAGAATATGTTGTTCTCAGTTGTCTCCCGATGGAACCACATTGGCTACAGTAGGAGGGGACGAAAACTTGAAATTTTACAAGATCTTTGATCCAAAATGTACAGGAAGACCCAGAGAAGATGCAGGATTGATGGATGGTATGTTAGGAATAATTGGCAAGGAAGGTTGTGGAACAAACGATAAAGAGAACCGTTCTAAAAATTCAAATGAAATTCATACAAGGCGGCCTTCCAGCACCAGTCAATATTTGATCAGGTAATGAAAAGAATGGAGAAAAGATCCATGTCAAGGCATATAATGAAATTGTCATACACACATACATAATGTATAAACATAAATGTGTTCAAGAAGCTTAAGAACAGAAGTAATGAACCTTGAGAGTATATTAAATATAACTCATCACATGTTCAAGAACCCACACCCCACACGCGCGAGAACTGGGAGGGAGAGAAATTTGGCAAATAACAAAGTTAAGCCTTTAAAGAAACCATAACAGGGCAAGTATCACCATTCACATAACTTTTACCTTCAAAGACTTCCCGGGCTATTGATTTTATTGCACACTGGAAAAATTCTGTCAATCCTATAACATTAGCTGAAACCCTTCTACTGTGTTAGCATCAGAACCAAGCGAGAAAGGAAAATACGTAATGAAACCGGCGCAGGATTCTCAGGAAAAGGTTTCTATTGAACAGCAGTTAGCTGTAGAGTCGATAAGGAAGTTTTTGAACTCAAAAACTTCTTATGATGTATTACCTGTTTCTTACCGTTTAATTGTCTTGGATACCTCGTTGCTAGTGAAGAAATCATTGAATGTTCTTTTGCAAAATAGTATCGTTTCTGCGCCATTGTGGGACTCTAAGACTTCCAGGTTTGCTGGGCTACTAACTACTAGAGATTTTATTAATGTCATCCAGTATTATTTTTCCAATCCAGATAAGTTCGAATTGGTAGACAAATTACAATTAGACGGATTAAAGGATATAGAGCGGGCTCTCGGTGTTGATCAACTAGATACAGCCTCAATTCATCCATCTAGACCGTTATTCGAGGCGTGTCTTAAGATGTTAGAATCAAGAAGCGGTAGAATACCACTGATCGATCAAGACGAAGAGACCCACAGAGAAATTGTTGTTAGTGTTCTTACGCAATATAGAATTTTGAAATTCGTTGCTTTAAATTGCAGAGAAACACATTTCCTAAAGATTCCGATTGGGGACTTGAAGATCATTACCCAAGAAAGCATGAAAAGCTGTCAAATGACAACTCCAGTCATAGACGTCATTCAGATGCTTACTCAAGGTCGTGTTTCTTCCGTCCCTATTATTGACGAAAACGGCTACTTGATCAACGTATATGAAGCATACGATGTCCTGGGCTTGATAAAGGGAGGCATCTATAACGACTTGTCATTAAGCGTCGGAGAAGCCCTTATGAGAAGAAGTGATGATTTCGAAGGTGTATACACATGCACTAAGAATGATAAATTATCTACCATTATGGACAACATCAGAAAAGCAAGGGTACATAGATTCTTTGTAGTCGATGATGTCGGACGATTGGTTGGTGTCTTGACATTAAGCGATATCCTCAAATACATCCTTCTGGGTAGCAACTGAAACGAACCGATGAGATTTTTGTGTACATACTAATAAATAAATACAACTAATAAAGTCATGATTATCAGTCATGCATACTTCATTTGACTATTATATTTTCATCTTGCTTGTTTTAACTATAATTCGGCGGAAATTCGGTTATGAAGCGAAGTGAAAAATGGATTAGTAATGATACTAATCCGATTGTTGGGGGGGGGGGGGAGCTGCTGCATATAAGGGCGACGAAAGATAATGCAAAGCTTTCTGTAGTATTTTCTATTGATACCAGAATAAAGCAGGTTAATCAGGAAAGGTAAAAGCAGCTATAGAAAAGCTGTAAACGCTGCAGAAGGTTTTTTTTCGTGAGATCTATCTCAGGATATCATTTTTTTTATTTCCGCAACAAATTAGGAAGGAAAAGAGTCATATTATAGAGGATTAACCGTTATAGAGTTCAAATCGATACAGTGAATACGTGAAATGCCTCAGTCTACTCCAAGTCAAGAAGTACAACGTGTACCATGGGACAACAAGCCCGCCTTGAAGCAGATAACACTCCGAGCAACCATAGCAGGTATCGCCATAGGGTCTCTAGTGCTAACATCAAACTTTCAGTTTGGCCTACAAACCGGTTGGGTTTCCATGATGTCCCTGCCATCGGCATTATTAGCCTGTGCTTTCTTTAAAAATATCTGGCCTTTAATATTTCCGAACGACAGACCTTTCAGCGACGTAGAAAATGTATACGTACAAAGTATGGCTGTAGCTGTTGGAACAGGCCCATTAGCCTTTGGCTTTGTCGGTGTCATACCTGCCATCGAGAAGTTCCTTACTAGCCAAGAAAGTGGTGGATTGAGGGAACAAGGACAATACTTTACCTTCAGAGAACTGTTAATATGGTCAACCGCCCTAGCATTTTTTGGTATTTTCTTTGCAGTTCCACTAAGGAAGCAAGTAATTGTCAGAGAGAAACTTCCCTTTCCCAGTGGCAGTGCTACAGCTACTTTAATTTCAGTACTAAATGGAACTGAGATTTTACAAGAGGTTTCCAAGTCAGAGTTATTGGAAATGAGGCAGAGGAGATTGAATGAATGCCCCGAAGTATTACAACCCAATAGAGATCCGGAGGAGGCAGACTACTTAATGAACTCTTCTCATAGCGATCTTGGCGATTATACGGCAACCAGCCAAGATGGCAGTTCTGTTCTTTCTACTGGTTCCGAGAACTACAGAGCTAATATTATTATTTTGTTCAAAACTTTTATTGTCTCGTCACTTTACACCATGGTGTCATATTTTATACCGGTAATACGGTCTATTCCAGTATTTGGAAAATACCTCTCGAACAATTATCTCTGGAATTTTCAACCGTCACCTGCGTATATAGGTCAAGGAATAATAATGGGCCTTCCAACAGTATCATATATGCTTATCGGATGTTTTTTAGGGTGGGCTGTATTAGCTCCATTGGCGAAATACAAAGGATGGGTGCCAGCAGATGCTGATGTTCACGACTGGGAAAAGGGTGTACAAGGATGGATTCTTTGGTCGTCGCTTTCAATAATGGTTGCTGACAGTGTTGTCGCTTTTATCGTAGTGACAGTGAAGTCCATTGTAAAGTTTATACTGATAGATGACAAGGCCGCTTTACTGAACAACATAATTGATGACACATTTCAATCCATGTTGCTTGAGGAAGAACGTGCCATTAATAATAGCAGAAGGAATACATATGTGGACGGAAGACAAGATACTGTAAGATTAGTGAGTAGAGACAACGAAATTGAAGTAGATTCCAAGCATTTGGTTCGCTATACCACCGTTATCAGTGGATGCCTAGTCTCCTCGATAATATGCATTGTTTCCATAATATATTTGTTTGGAATAGAAGTAATTCCTCTATATGCTATTATCACTGCTTTAATACTTGCGTTGTTTCTATCTATTCTCGGTATTCGAGCACTTGGAGAAACTGATTTGAATCCTGTGAGCGGCATTGGTAAGATCTCTCAATTGATTTTTGCATTTATCATACCGAGGGATAGGCCTGGATCAGTGTTGATGAATGTCGTATCGGGAGGTATTGCGGAAGCTTCTGCCCAACAAGCAGGCGATTTGATGCAGGATTTGAAAACAGGGCACCTCCTTGGGGCCTCCCCAAGAGCCCAATTCTGTGCGCAATTGATCGGAGCCTGTTGGTCAATTATTTTGTCTAGTTTCATGTATTTGTGCTACAATAAAGTTTATACAATTCCGAGTGAACAGTTTAGGATACCGACGGCAGTAGTATGGATAGATTGCGCAAGACTGGTAACTGGTAAAGGCCTCCCGGATAAGGCTTTAGAGTGCTCCATGATTCTCGGAGTCATATTTGCGGTTTTGTCACTAATCAGAAATACTTATAGAGATTACGGATACGGATGGATACTGTATATTCCGTCTGGTGTGGCAGTCGGCGTTGGTATATTCAATTCTCCCAGCTTTACCATTGCAAGATTCATCGGTGGGTGGGCTTCCCATTTCTGGTTGAAAAATCACAGGGGTGACTTGAATGCAAAAACGAAAATGATTGTATTTAGTTCAGGGTTGGTCTTGGGTGAGGGTATCTTTAGCGTAATAAACATGGTTTTTACCTGCTTAAATGTCCCTCACTATTAGGTATAGTATTTCTCCAATAAGAGTTTAGAAAGTTCACAAACTTTAGATTATTTACTTATCACATATCTCGATGTCTTAGATTTCCTTGTTTTACTATTCTCTGTATAAATACTTCTACGTGACAAGAAAGCTGTAGGCTTTGTTCCGAAAGAGCATTATGTTGTTACATTATACGCGGCCTTGAAATATCGGCTATTTTGGTTCACAACACAGTCTCCATCCAAGAAAAATAAAAGGAAGTGATGGGCACAGTTGAATGGGCAGAGGCCTCATTTATGACTTGTCTAAAGGGTTAAGGTCACGTAGGCAGAAACAATCTGACCTCTCATAATGGAAACATGGGAAGTCATAGCATCGGTAAAAGAAGCAACAAAGGGTCTTGACTTGAGCTTAGATCGTCCACTTATTATTAAATCCGAGGATGTGCCCAGTCACATACTTCAATTACTGCAACAGAAGAGTCGAAGTCAGTTGAAGCACATCTGCATGAAATCTGAAAAAGAGTACTTCCTGCTAGAGGAATATGGGCCGGGGTTTTGGGTTAAATGGCCGTACAATTATTTTAATGAATATAGCCTGCCAGAAAGACATACGGAAGTTGTAACATCGCTTCAAAGAGAGAAAGCTAAGCGTGAAACTTCGAAAACATGGGACGAATTGAAGTTCAAAGAACTTCTTTATTTATGGTCGGAAGAACCGAAGGGTTCATATAAGCTCGAAAAGAACAATGACCTTAAACTGGATATGAAGCCACCAGATATGAAAGGCGAGTCAAGAGTCAATGACGATTATTCCGACCCTAAAGAGTACATAGAAAGTAAGTATTACGATGCTCTTTTTTCCATACATACACCTCTGGCATATTTTGTTAAGTCAAATTTAGTAAGACTCAAAAATACCTGTCGAACCAAATACGGAAGTCACAGCTACAAAATAGCCTACCAAGCTATACTGCAAAAATACCTTCTCTCGATTGCACAATTTAAAGATAGACACGATAGCAGACTTCTATTAGAGTCTTTTTCCAGTCCCATAGCAGATGAAAAAAGGAAGAACTGTTTCACAAAATTTGTAATTGAAGATGAAAACAAAACCGGTTCAACTATTTCCGATTTATGTGTTGTATTGAAATCCCGGGAAATAAAGCTACAGATATTACTGCTATTAGAGATGATAGGATTGAACGATTTAGATTGGAATTTCAGGGATTTTGAAAAGAAGTATAAATCGAAATTGAAGAAGAGATCACTTAATTTGACGAAAAAGGGATTAGTTCGTCGAAGATCTAAAAAAAAAACTAGCGAAAAAGGCAAAGAAATCGGGAGAATAACAACGTCTTTAGACTATTGTGAACAACTAGACTTGTACTTAGATAGGGCATGCATTTTGGACATTTTGTTATCAAGTGAAACGCCCAACCCAGATGCCATAGAAGCATCAAATGGAACAATACTAGAGCATAAAAAAAACATTCTCGATAAAAGTAAAGAAGCCTCATTAGTTGGGTTTATAAATTATGTTCTTATTCCATACTTTAACAAGAAGGTGCCGCACGCCGTTGAATTTATTATTCAAAAGCTTAAGGGACCCAGCATGAGACCGAAAAGAGCTCTGAAGAAAGTCAACAACAGTCCAAATGTATCATCACCTAAAACTGTGGACATTTATAATAGGTTACCCACAACCCAACGTAGCTCCCGCTCTTCAATCATTAATTCTGTTCCATCGTCACCTGCATTGAGAAGGATGGAAGCTAATCTATTTAGTAGAAAATCCATTGCTTCCCCTACCCCTGAACTTTTGAATTCGAGAACGAACTCCAACTTGAATGAGTTTCTCGAAAGTGAAACTAGAGGCTTAAGGCACCCTTCACAATTAGGAAGAACAAAGTCCGATCTAACGATGAACCATTTACAAAAACGGCAGTTCTCTGTCTCTGACTTAAGCACAACGAGAGTACCGAATTCATCAACTATCGCACCCAAAACACCTTTTTCATATACAGCTGTTAATGCACACAGGACTATGAATAACTCCTTTCGTAGAGTTGGAAAACGTAAGGATATTAATGAAACTGTACATTTTAATGAACATATAAATCCTGAGGAAAATGTACAAGTTCAAGCAACGCCGGCTGCGAAAAAAAGAACAGCGACACCTAATAAAAAGGCACAACTTCAGAGCATCATTGAATCACCATTAAATGTCAAGGATGATGATACGCATGAAGGTAGAGGGAATGCTCAAAAAGATACATCCCATTTTACCTCTACTTCCACTAATACCCCCTCGGAAAGTACCTCGAAAAGAAGAGTGAGAAGACGTTTATTTGCTCCTGAAGCAACGTAGATCAAGAAACAGCGAGTCCACTTATACTGGCAAGTGACCGCCTGAGCTCCATATTTGTAGTATTTTTTTGATGGAATATAATACAATAAAACTAAGCTGAATCAATTTCATATTTTGAAGGCCCTTGAGTGTACAATTACGTAACTCACCATGCATATATACATACAACGGCGTATGCAAAACTGTTATATAACATTACTGTAGTTGTACTATAAGTATAAAACGATTCTTACTATTCACCAAAAAAAATCGCGCTAATTAATTCTTTTGCATCATCCCTTTTCAAAATATGAAATCCAATGGTGACACCACACCTCTCTACCAATTTTTCCTTATCCTCACCTGTAACTTTTTCACCTTTACCCTCGTACAAATCTGGTAAATCCTTTTTTAGAACTAACAATGCGCTAATTACAGTATCAACCAAAATTTGAGTTTCTTCTTTGGTAAATTTAGTCCTTGTTGGATTGGCTTCATCGTTCAGATGTTCTTCTATATTTTCCAGCGTTATCCCGCTTTCATTGAATACCAAGCGCGCCCAATTATTTAGGTTTCCTAAGAAGAATCTGATAGATTCACCCTCTAATACCGATACACCCTTTAAACATCCGTAGTAAGTCCCGAAAACACGGTTAATGTCCAAGAATGTTTTTAGCAATGTCCTAGTTACTCTTGGCTTCAAGGATTTATAAGCTTGAGGAAATTTTTTCAATACATAATCTAACAAAGATGCAGCAAAATCACGTAGTGCATTAGTTCTTTCTAAAAATTCATGGATTTCTTGCGGCGAGTCATCTTTTGGTGATCCACCGAGCTTCTTTGCTAATAGCAAGGTTAGAATGGAAGGCATTAGTGAGTGAATATAAGGGTCTAAGAAGATAGAAGAATTGCTTAGTAAAGAGTAAATCATTTCCAAGATTGTTGTCAGTAGTTGCAAATCAGAAAGGTTTTGCGTAATCTGTTCGGCAATGAATTGAATAAAATATGGAACCAGTTGGTGCAGGCCACTATCAGTCCTTAGTGAGGTCAAAGCTGCTTGTTTCATGTGCTGTGCACCTTCATCGCCTTGGCTCTTCGCAGTCAAAGTTGAAATAACTTTATTGAAATAGATCTGTAATTCTTTGGACAAAACGTGTTTTACTAATGGTTTAACTTCAGTATTCTGACCTGGCTTAACATTAGACAGATGTTGAGAGGCGCCTGTATCCGTCACAGAAGCGCTTGCTGCCGTCGACGTTACAGGTGTTTGGAGGCTGTTATCATTCAAAGCAGTGACAATAGCACCTCTAATAAATGGTGGTTGGGATACTCTTATATCATTCAAATTCGGATTTTGGATTATGGCAGGTTGGACACCCTCAACAGCTAGCCAGTGTGTAGTAAAAGTTGGCAAACGGGGCACTTGCGGTAATGGCTCATTTATCAATCTATCGAAGTCCACCTCTTCCTCATCCAGGTAATAAACTGACTGTCCTCCAGTTGTGTTAACCTTGCTAAATGATACAGCTTTATTAACCTCAGAGCCATCATAATACCCATATAAAGGTTCCACATTCAAAACACGCAGCGCCTTCGATACGTCATCTGTAGTTAAAACATCCCTTTTGGAGTGCCTCTTGAACTTGACTGCCTGTTCAATGATCTCTAGAATACGGTATTCAACGTCCATAGCAAGTGCTTTCAAGACATCATCGTTAATATTTTCTAACCCGAGTGACTCAGCGACATCTTTGACAGTATCTTGTGGAGACCAAATTGTGTATGATTGCTGCTGTGTAGACATTTTAACCGGCTGTCAATTGCACTGAGGCGTTTCTTTACTTCTTTTTTGAGTTTAAACTACTGTTTTCGCTTATGAACTACTTTTACTGCTACTTGAGGTGGTGTTTCTTATTGATGGTATCCGGGTACTTTTTTGGTGATAAAACAAAGTTGAAAAATTTTGAAAGCGATGCCCAATCTCGAGGCATCACTTCAATGAACACAATACAGAGAAAAAAGAACCATAAATAGCCTAACTTGGATCGTAAAATGAGATTACTAGTTAGCTGTGTGGATAGTGGATCCATAAAGGAGGTTTTGTGTAACATCGGAACTGACACTTCCGTACAAACAGCGCCGCAGCCTTTTCATGTGGCACCTCATCTAGCTGAAGGATTAAAGGCTCACGTTGATAGAATGTGGATGGTATCCAAAGATGAAATTATCCTAGCAAGGAATTCAGGGGTTGTCGAACTAGTAAAAATTTCAAAACACGCTAAAGAAAACGAAACTCTTCAGGTCGATCCGAAAGAAGAAAGCAAAAACGAAAATGACCTTTCCGATGCTCTACCCATTTTTGATATATCTGAGTTTGAGATTGCTAGCTCAGTTTCAAACCTTTTAGACGACACCAAACTGGAATCACTTTCAGGAAAATCTGTGAAAAGAACCAAATTGGTGGACGGTTTTGTCACATTATGTCCCATAAAAAAGGATCCGTCGAATAACATATTCGTAGCTGGTACTAGATCAGGATTAGTGCATGTTATAGAAAAAGGAAAAGACGAAAAGCTAACAAAGGTGGCATCCCTTGAAGTGAAAGCGCCAGTAGAATTCTTTCAGCTATATGATACAGAGGATACCGAAAACGACAAAATTATATTTGCATATGGTGGGGAGGAGAATCTAGTAAAATTAGTGGAAATAGAACCGGATTTCAAGTCTTTGAAGCAAATATGGGAAGCCAAGAATGTTAAGAACGACAGATTGGACATGAGAGTCCCGGTGTGGCCTATGGCCCTGAAATTTCTGGAGCCCTCCCCTAATGAAACCGACAAAGATAAGCTAAATTACCAGTTTGCTGCTATAACACGTTGGTCCCATCTCATCAAATACAGCACACAACATGGTAAGAAACCATTCGCTCAGATAGATCTATTACCCAACCGTGAACCGCTATCTCAGATGGAAGTTTTTGATACCAACGGAAAAAATGTTACCTCTTCGTTTGGGAATTTCCAATCCGGTTCTTTTGATGAATTGAAGTTAATTACTGCTGATTACAAAAAGAATGTTTTTAAATTTGATGGTAATGGAAAGATGTTGGGTAAGGTAGGTAGAGATGATATCACTGGTTCGTCAACTTATATTCATGTACATGACGGCAAATATCTTTTGCAAGGTGGATTAGATAGGTATGTTCGCATCTTCGATATAAAAACTAAAAAAATGTTGGTGAAGACTTACGTTGGGTCCCGCATAAATTTTATTATCATGTTAGATGACGCTGAAATTGAAATGCCACTAAGTCCAAGTGCTAAAGCCGCCAAAGAGAAGCAGAAAAGAAAGGCTACAGAACTTGAAGATGATGCAGAGGAACTTTGGAACAAATTAGAAGGAAAGGCAACTGCTTCTAAAGCCAGCAAGAAAAGCAAAATTTAATATTGAAGGACGCTAACCAGAGGGAAAGTTTTATTTGTCGACGGAAAAAATTATAAAGCTTTATTCCTGAACGCGACGCTGAACATACTTATTCTACCTGCACTTAATTATGTATCGTCTATAGAACTTATATATACTTGTCTATTTCTGCAAAAAAGCATTTTATCAAACAGCATTATTTCCTGCACGGGCCAATTTCTTATCATGGCCTTTCTTACGATTATGGTCAGCTTTTGCTCCCTTCTTTTTTTCATTCTTGGCATGCTGCCTTTTCTTCTGTTCAGCAGATTGAGGTTCATGTTTCTTGATATTTCCAGGTGCATTTTGTTTGGCCTCTTCTTTGACAACATTTTCATCATTTTTGCTATCGCGATTATGAACATAAGACGTCTTCCCTGTTTTGCTGTTTCCTTTGAACACGAATTTTTTTTCCAGAAGTCTTGCTCGTGTGGGAGATCTTTCTAACATCCGCGACCAACCTTCGATTTTTTCATCCGACCACGAAGTCCTTTCCTTCATAGTTTTCCTTACTTTTGTACCTCTTCTCGACCTTTCAAATAATGTTGGATCTTCCTTTAATAGGTTCCACAAGTAGGCTTCAATAGCATTATAGTTGTAACCTTGTCGCACTTCCTTGGTATCATCATTTGCATCATCATTTTCCTCTTCGTCTTGAAGTCCAATTCTTTTCGATGGATCGGACCGGCTCACATCAGCTTCATCATAAGTGTCGTCCCTTTCATCTTCATCTGCCTCATACAAAAGTTTCAGTGCTCTTGTTAAAGTTTTATTTCTCACCTCATCTGGAACACCCTCCGAAATAATTTTTTTGTCCAGATTCTTATTTTTTGAGGTAGGTCCTCTATTTAATAAACTCAGTTCGTCAGCAAAGGACGTATTATTACCACCTGATACTGGCTCTACTTCCTCCTCCTCAGGTTCTTTGGGGAATGCTTCGATAATGGTAGGATCCTCAAATATTTTATTCGTTACTATTTCGATGTTATTATCATAGGCAAGAAGTGTTTGCGATAATTGGTATTTAGAAAACTGTGGGAACAATTCCATCAGGGAGGACAATTGTTCCTCATCAACTTCAGTACTTGCTGATGTTGGATAGCTCATATAGTCTTCGTCGCCCATTGACGAAGCTCCTAAATTCAAAAAAAGTAGTTTGCTTTTTAAATCAGGAAGTTTTTCGTGGATACCTTCATTTACAAGCATTGTTCCTAAAAGAGGATATAATGCCAGAGTTTCGAAATTGCTTATGCCTAATTCTTTAGTTATTTTCAGTATGTGATCAGCAGAAACAGAAAATAAACTGATGATAATCAATTCCCTGGCATCTTTATGAGCCCTGCCCTGTCCCTTTGCCCATATTGCTTCTAGAATTTCAATCCAATTTGCTGTAAAGAAATTATCCGCAAACTTATTTGGCAGCATAGATTTGGCAGCCAGCAGATCTTCAACACATCTCAAATCTATTCTTTTAAATTTCCCAGATTCTATTAACTGCTTCAAATGCTGTTGAACTTGATACGTTTTATCTAGTTGTACACGTTGCGTGTTGATCCGTGGTTTTAATGAGCCATCAATCAGGCCACGAATAGAATCAGGGTTGCGCTTAACATATATTTTGACCAAATTCCACAGGGAATCACCAAAAATCTGAAGATGTAGCAGTCCACATTTCTTGATCAATGAAAATACCCAGCCCTTTAGTAGGTACAACTGTTCAGACACATCATGATTGATACCGAGACTTAATAGCTTTCCTTCCTCATCCGCAATTTCATGCAAATAAGTTCTTAAAAATAGACGTAGATGGTCAAGGGTAGAGTCGTCCAACAATTCAACGTTAACCCCTTGCATCAAATACTCAAAGTACGTTACATAGGTCTCTAGCAGATGCAACCATACGACCGGGTCCTTTTCAATTAATTGAGCTCTGAGTTTAAACGGTGGAAATTTGACAATGGGTAACGAAATTTCCGCGTTGCCACCATCTATTTCAATAACACGATTGTACCTTGATAACATTGTCTTTGGCGGTTCTATATTATAAAAATTTCCAAGATTTAATAGTTAACTTTAATATTTCAACTTCTAAGACAAAATGGTATTTTACATTTTCACTTTTTCTAAGGCCGTGCAAAATCCTTTGGCACACGCCCAGATATATAAACGTTATACAGCCGAGAAAATAAAAGATAATCAGAGATTTCTGATACCATACACTCCCATTTATTCATTCCTTGCAGTACTACTACTGTCATTCTCTCAGTCATATAGCATGTTTTCCCTTTCCCGTTCAGCATGCTTTTTCTCGGCCTCTTCCATTAAGCGAGTCTTATGAGACTTGGCACGCTCTTGCGCTAGCTTTTTGCCCAATTCGCCTTTATTGTACTTTTCATTAGTCTCTTGGAATCTCTTCTCAGCAGCCAACCTTGCGGCTTCCTTGGGGCTTACTTCATCTTTGCTCGGATCACTTGTATCAGTCAATTTGCTGCCTTCTTTCTTTTGCACGACCTGGGCAGTTGTGCTCTTTAATCGTTCCTTCTTCTTTTTTTTGTCTTTTTTCTCCTTTTGTCGAAGTTCCTGCTTTGACTTTATTGTATCATGATTAACTGGCTTCGTTCTTGATTTAGCTGCTACTGTCGTAGTTTGTGAAGGCATTGACTGAGTTTTACTTCCGCACAGTCCCATACTATTTATCTAAGAAAATCGCTGTTGTTTGCTAGTGTAGGTTTCCTGATTGCATGCTAATCATAATTTTGGACCGCTTTTGAATATTCTTATACCTGTCCTTTTCATTTTCCTTTTTTTAGAGAAAAAATCGCTGATTACAAGAAGGAAAAAAAATACTCTTTCTTGAAACCATAGAAGATCCTATCTTATATATTATACGTTTAGATGTTTATTTACAAGTATGCATATATTGAGATGGAGAGAATGAATACGCTAGTTCTGTTGTTCCTTAGGGACAAAACTATGTAGTTCAGGCACAGGAATGTCCTCGGCACTTAAATCAGAATAACCGCTTAAATATTCATTCAATATTGGGTATGACTCCGCGCATCCGGTGGTATACCTATATACTTGCCTAGAAGCGCGGAAGTAGGGTGTATATCTTTTTAATATTTTCAAGTACAGCTCTATTCTGTCTTCAGATTTCGAAGTAAAATCGTCATTTTTCAAACCTTCCAACGGCTTAGGAGCTTTTATGTCGTCTTTTGTGGTCGTTGCCGTTGTTGGGGTTTCTTTAGCCTTTGCAGAAAAGTTCTTTTCATCCTTCTTTAACTGTGACCATACGACAGTTGCATCTCTCAAAGCGGATAGATCTGCATTGGCTATATATTGTTGGCCTAGTTCATTCAGTTTCTTGACCAACTCTAACCATCTATTCAGAATCTCTTGATTATTTGTGTTGTCTATGCTTCCCAAAGATTTCAGTAATATTCTGTATGATATAATAGTTCTTGGAATATGGTACAAAGTATAGTTTTTATCGATAAAATCGATTATGCTGCGTTCGCGCCAGATAGATGCTCTAGTTAACATAACATTGAAAAATGGTTCATCAATTTTTTTGACGCTACTATAAAACGTTATTATCTCTTGAAGCTTATGGAAACCATTGATATTGTCGTTAATGAAATTTTCAAAAAAAATTGTGAAAAAAGTATTGTTTAATGAGGACAGGATTCCGGGATTAACAGTATTACCATAGAATTTTACAGCCTTCTCCCATATCCTATAGACATAATCAAAATCGCTCTCCGCTTTCCATATATTCCGCAAAAACGAGTTCACAGTGGAGACTTGCAAAATGATCTTGTATGGCATTTCATCATTGATAATTTTGTCAAAGAAACTTTCTGCCAATGTTAGATTCTTGGAATCGCTGATGAAGCTCAAATGCGTTTCAATCAAATAACCGTAATTTCTCACTTCAGCCTTTTCACATAATTGGCCGAACAGCGATAACGCCTTTTCGTAGTCTTCAGCCTTGATGAAAACCTTGATTAGTCCGCTATAGAGATTGGGGTGGATGAATTCTTTGGATTGGATAACTTGGTTATACAACTCGTTAGGCTCAATTAAAGAATGGGTTTTTGCATAAAGTAGCGGCAGCATGAAACCAACCACTTTTGGTTCTTGGAATGCCTGCGAGGTAGTTTCATCAGACAAATTTTTTGCCGCTTCCCAAATTCGAATACAGTCATCGTCAAAGGACAGCTCTTTGAATGAAGTCAACAGGTGAGTAGCCCCATATCCATTGACCGACACAATGCCTGTCAAAACATCATCAGAGATGTCCTTTAATGAATTACATAGAAAATTCATCATTTCCTTGTGAAAAGACTGCGAATCGTAATCTGGCTTTCTACTTAGTTTTACCAATTGGTCTCTAGTCGACCTCAAGCCGTTATGTAGCAGATGAATCAACCGTGAAACCCGGAACGCGTTAAAATCAGGCGATTCTCTCAGAGAATAATATAACTCCATTGCTCTGCCCATGGAATCCCAAAACATGGAAAATGATGGATGTTTATTGAATTGATTGTTTCCTATTCTCTTATATGTATTTTTTAAGGGTGTGGTAGAGTACTTTAAAGCGGATGAAACACACTCATCAAACGACAGAAGCTCGTGGCGCCATGGAGAAGCTGGATCCACATTAGACACAGAATGTTCTGCTTTGTGCTTTCCTCGCCCATTCTTCTTGTCCAAACCAACACTAGGTAAATTCTTATGGAGCATTGAACCGGAATGGTACGTACGTTCGCTCAGAACTACGTTGGCAAGGCGACGTCTCAGCATGGCTATCGAACCAGATTTGACGACGTTGCTTACGCTTGTTTGAATACTTTTTAACGGTCTCATCGCATTTCTCCTTAACATCATTGTCCCTTCTACTGTATATGGACAGCCCAAATATTATAGCAAAATCACACTAGAAAACCATCTACTTTTACTTGTTAGTGAGACCCTCATTATAATGCCGTACTGGATACATTTTTTCGAATCTTTGCTCAGGCAGGGACAACAACCACAGATCATTGCACACGAGCAGTTACAGAAGCATTTGAAGTAAGATTTAAAACAAAACAATACTCAAAGCAGACCGACACGTAAGAGCTCTTCCTACAGTATATCTCCTCCATCATCCATTGTGCACATACATAGAATAACAATGTCAGCTACTAGAGCCAACAAAGACATTTTCACGCTATTTGACAAGAAGGGCCAAGGCGCCATCGCCAAGGATTCTTTAGGAGACTACTTGAGGGCAATTGGCTACAACCCCACCAACCAGCTCGTACAGGACATTCTGAACGCAGATTCCAGCTTGAGGGATTCCTCCACCTTGACACTAGACCAGATTACAGGTCTAATTGAAGTCAACGAAAAGGAATTGGATGCAACCACCAGGGCAAAGACAGAAGACTTCGTCAAGGCATTCCAGGTTTTCGACAAGGAAAGTACAGGCAAGGTATCTGTTGGTGACTTGAGGTACATGCTAACCGGCTTAGGTGAAAAGTTGACTGATGCTGAAGTGGACGAGCTGTTGAAGGGTGTCGAAGTGGACGGCAATGGGGAGATTGACTACAAGAAGTTCATCGAAGATGTTTTGAGGCAATGAAAGTGTGAAACCGCGAATTAAGACATTTATTACTATATAACAGAAACCCATCAAGATAAAAAAGAAAAAAAATATGGACCATTATGCAATGAAAAGCCGCCACCGGTTTTTTCATCTTTCATCCTGATGGTTCGCAGAATAACTATCTTTTATAATGCATAGCAATGAATAGTCATATATATGAATAAATAAATGATAATAGTATGTGATAGTCATTATTAACGAGCAAGCGTTTTTCTTCAGTTTCTGAGGGATCCTAACTGCTTGGCGATTTTGCAAGAGATAAGAAAAATTTTCAGTCATATGGATAACCTAACGCAGTGTGCGATGTACTTCACTTCTTCATCCAATTGAATAAGAAAGTATTATAGAGTTTCAAGAGTCAATGTCCGATCTCGTCACCAAGTTTGAATCGCTTATTATTTCAAAGTATCCAGTTTCTTTCACAAAAGAACAATCTGCTCAAGCTGCCCAATGGGAATCGGTTCTAAAATCTGGTCAAATCCAACCACACTTAGATCAATTGAATTTGGTGTTAAGAGACAACACCTTCATTGTGTCCACTTTGTACCCAACGTCTACCGACGTTCACGTCTTCGAAGTCGCCTTACCATTGATTAAGGATTTAGTGGCAAGCTCCAAGGATGTCAAGTCAACCTATACCAAGTACAGACACATTTTGAGATGGATTGATTACATGCAAAACTTGTTAGAAGTATCGAGCACCGACAAGTTAGAAATAAATCACGATTTGGATTTACCTCACGAAGTTGTTGAGAAGAAGAAAAAGGCACCTGCAGGTGGCGCAGCTGATGCTGCAGCCAAGGCTGACGATGATGTGAGTAAGAAGGCTAAAAAGCAAGATCATCCAAGAGGTAAGCCTGATGAAGAAACCCTTAAGAAATTGAGAGAGGAGGCAAAGGCCAAGAAGGCTGCTAAGAAGGCTGCCAACGCTAAACAACAACAAGAGCAACAAAACAAGGCCCCAGAAAAGCCAAAGCCATCCGCAATAGATTTCCGTGTTGGTTTCATTCAAAAAGCTATCAAGCACCCAGACGCCGACTCACTATATGTTTCCACAATCGATGTCGGTGATGAAGAAGGTCCAAGAACTGTATGTTCTGGTCTGGTCAAGCATTTCCCCTTGGATGCTATGCAAGAACGTTATGTTGTTGTTGTGTGCAACTTGAAACCAGTTAATATGAGAGGCATAAAATCCACAGCCATGGTTTTGTGTGGTTCTAACGACGACAAAATCGAATTTGTCGAACCACCAAAGGGTTCCAAAGCCGGTGACAAGGTATTCTTTGAAGGTTTCGGTGATGAAGCTCCAATGAAGCAATTGAATCCAAAAAAGAAGATTTGGGAACAGTTGCAACCTCATTTCACTACAGATGACGGTTTGGAAGTCATCTTCAAAGATGAAGAAGAAAAGGACCATCCTGTAAGAAAGTTGACCAACGCCAAGGGCGAATCATTTAAGGTTGCTAGTATCAGTAATGCTCAAGTCCGTTAAAAAGATATATCACGAATTTTTGTTACTAATTAACGTGCGTAGATACTTATTTCACATATATAATTCAAAGATTTATAAGTAAATGTCTTTGCGCTACTAATATGCCGTCCTGATGCGTTTCAATAATTGGCCCATATTTCATTGTAGCCAGCCACACGCCTCTTGGTCTCTGGAACCCTCTTCCAGATAAAGACGCTTATTGAACATGCTATGATAGCAAATATGATAAAAACATAACCTGATAGAACATCATGAATGATAGGGAATGTGTATGCAATAATAAAAGTTCCTATCCAATTGCAAATGGTACCGTATCTTTGCGCAAGGACCATATCTTCTGGTTTCGATATTTCTCTCATTATTATAAATGGCAATGGATTTAGGCCCATCGTGAAAACTCCCATATATATGAATGAAAAAACTATCAAAAGGTTCATTTTATTATGATTCATTGCCATTCCCATGACAAAGGCAGTAATAGAGACCAAAACGGTGGACGCCATCAAAAGTGGTTTACGTGGCAAACCATGAATCAGCAGAGATACTAATACAGTGACTAATACATTTACCATACTAATGAAAAAATTTATCTTGATTGCGTGTTGAGGATACAGTTGACTAATTATCTTGGTACCATATAGCACAATGGAGTTTATACCGCAAAATTGTTGGCCGAATAACAACACAGTGATAACATGGCGGGGCTTAATGTTTGTTCCGTCCCTCAAGTATTTCCATAATGAGTTTGAACCGTTAATAGAGTTTGTGGTCGTTGGTTCAATTAATGGGTCCCCAGATTCTATTTGCAATTGCCATTCCTGTATCTCTTGTGCGGCCTCATCAAAAGTCCCACCACGCAGTTTATATAAAGATAACTTAGCATCGATAACCCTTCCATGTGCTAGCAACCATTTTGGAGATTCATCGACTATAAACCACATGAATAGGTTCAATACCGCGATAAGGAAGCTGCCAAACAAAATCCATCTCCAACGATATGAATCAGTTAGTGGGAGTGCTACTCCTTGTGTCAACAAGACGCCTAGTCTGATACAGATTTGAGTCATCGAACCTAATAAACCTTCCCAACCACTCGGAGCAACCTCCTTAATGAACAGTGGTATAATAACGATCAAAGAGCCACACGAAATTCCCACTAGAATCCTACCGACGATTAAACCCCTATAACTATTCGAATTGAAAATTATCAGAGAACCAATGATGTTCAATGTGCAGTTAATTAAACTTGACAACTTTCTTCCATAAATATTGGCCAAACTAGTGGCAAAATAAGAGCCTAAAATGCCTCCAATACAAAAAACGGAGGTCACGATTCCAATCTGTTCGTCATTCAATGGTATGCATTGTTTATATCCTCTCTTCCCCAACCACGTCCGGTCATAGGGATAGCCCTCCATGGGTATGTCAAATTCTGAACACGAAAGCACCTGCTGAGGTGCATTTAGTTCTGATAAGTGGTAACCAAATTGTATTGAGCCAATTGAGGCTACTATAATTGCATAAAACAAAGCCTTTGTAATTTTGTGCTTATTTTGCCTTGGTATACTAACATTGGATAGCAACGACGCGCTGGATAGAATTCTATTCATACTGCGCTATGTGCCTGCCTAACTTTTCTCATATCATTCGTCTTCTTTTCTCACAATTTCTCTTTCACTTTCATTTTTCTTAACAGGAGGATGATCACCCCTTTCACTTTGCCGCCAATATAATATCAACACAAGAATAAGGCATGAGGTAGTTCTTCGAAAAAAGAGTAAAACTACCAAAAAATAAGTCAAAAGGTTCTCTCGCTACCCTTTTTCTCATAATTAATTAGCTTTTACTATCACTTATAGGCGTAAGTTAATGTTACAAGGAATTAAACTATGATAATGTATGAACGTAGTTGGTTAACAGTATAATAATAGTTAACAAGACGAGATTGAATGAAAACTATGATGTGCGTTAACAGGAGTTGATTCCAACTGGCATTTATGACATCTGACATCGGCAATATATCAGAGGTCCCCAAGAGGCCCTCCTTGCAAAAACCGAGCAAAACAAAGTACTACCACTCATTAACAATCGGTACACCATGAACCCAAACATTACCTAAGAAAAAACTATTTCTTAAGGGCAGTTATTTCTCCCTCGACGCGCAAATGTCACGCGGTGACGCAAACAATTTTCTTCATAGTTTTTCGTCTCTCTAATGCGTATTTTCCCAGACAGGTCGAAATCCTTCATCTATATCAACGTATATTTAAGATGGCCTTTGTTTCTTCCATTGTTTTTACCTACTTATTCAAGTTTGGATCTTCAAAATACGAAAATAATCATCCAACTAATCAAGAATGCCTTCCAGATTCACTAAGACTAGAAAGCACAGAGGTCACGTCTCAGGTATGTAGTTCCATTTGGAAGAGGGAATGAAAGAACCAAGACGGTGATTTTTTTTGAGTGTTGTGCAATCAATATGGCGTGTGTATATCATGGTATAGGAGACTGCCAGTCGGCTAAGCGTGCTTACAATGGTTCTTTATGTTTTGATTGTGAACTTTGTATTGCTATCTCAGATTGAGATAGCTTATTTGAGTGTAATATCTCGAGTAAATGTACTCTTCCATCACGGATTAAAACTAAAAGAAAGTGTGCATAGTTTTGGCTACTGTGTTTTCATTTATTATATCATGCTATTCAGAACAGTCATACTGTCTACTCATTTTGTGGCATATTAAAGTACTTTCATATGGATTTTGGAAAGTACGTCTTAATATCGCTATGTCGAATGGTTGTAGAGAGCACAATTATGAAAAAGAGTTACCATGTTTCTTTTATCTCGGCAGAAAATATCTAATTGGAAGTCTGATTTACTAACGTTTTAAAAAAATTGTATTATTACAATATTTTTCTTTTTTGTATAGCCGGTAAAGGTCGTGTCGGTAAGCACAGAAAGCACCCCGGTGGTAGAGGTATGGCCGGTGGTCAACATCACCACAGAATTAACATGGATAAATACCATCCAGGTTATTTCGGTAAGGTTGGTATGAGATACTTCCACAAGCAACAAGCTCATTTCTGGAAGCCAGTCTTGAATTTGGACAAATTGTGGACTTTGATCCCAGAAGACAAGAGAGACCAATACTTGAAGTCTGCTTCCAAGGAGACTGCTCCAGTTATTGACACCTTGGCTGCCGGTTACGGTAAGATTTTGGGTAAGGGTAGAATTCCAAACGTCCCAGTTATTGTCAAAGCTAGATTCGTCTCCAAGTTGGCTGAAGAAAAAATCAGAGCTGCTGGTGGTGTTGTTGAATTGATCGCTTAAGCGTATTGATTAAAACTTTATATGTATTTTCCAACAAAACTATATATCTTCAGTATTATCTAATTTAACATCTACTTCTGTAATATTCATATCGCCCATTTTCACTGTTCTTTTTGCTAGTTTCTGTATTTACATTTATCATCACTGGCAGATCCCAACGCTTTTATCGCTTTTTTGAAATATTTTCAAAAATCATATATAAACAAAGGGTCCAAAAAGAAAATAAACAAACAAAACAAGTATACTTATTTGAGGTGAAGACCAAATCAACAGAATGTGTGCAGTTAACGTCTGGAAGCCAGAAGATAATATTCCTGCAGAAATTCTAGCAATTCTTTCGAAACCTCACCCCAATTATCAGTTAGCGTTTTTAAATATCATACAACTTTTGAAAACGCAAAGAAGAACTGGTTGGGTTGACCACGGTATTGATCCATGTGAAAGTATATCTGACCATATGTACCGAATGGGGTTGACCACCATGCTGATTACGGACAAGAATATAGATCGTAATAAATGTATTAGAATTGCCCTTGTTCATGATTTTGCGGAGTCATTAGTTGGTGATATTACGCCAAATGACCCAATGACCAAGGAGGAAAAGCACCGCAGAGAATTCGAAACTGTCAAGTATCTTTGTGAAACCATAATTAAACCCTGCAGTGAAAGTACATCTAGGGAAATCCTTGATGATTGGTTAGCATACGAAAAACAGACTTGTTTGGAAGGAAGATATGTCAAAGATATCGATAAGTACGAAATGCTGGTCCAATGTTTTGAGTATGAACAAAAGTATAATGGCAAGAAGGATCTGGAACAATTTTGGAGTGCCATCAATGATATAAAAACAGATGAAGTTAAAAAATGGACTCAACGTTTACTAGAAGATCGAAAGGCCTTTTTCGACAATTTGAAGGAGTAGAGTAACATACGTTTTCGAAAGAAAGTAGACACATTTTTCTTTCAAGATTTTCATCCGATGCATACCATTTATAATAACTCCTTGATGCTTTTTCACCGATGCACAGCAGTTTGGTTTTGTATTTATTTTACTTCTAGCACCCGGTGTGCATTATGTGTAACTTTAGGAATAATCTTTGTATACTAGTTGCAAGTACTGGCAGATATATTGAATGTACGTGTAGCATTCTCAACTGAGCTTGAGCATATGTGTTTCTTTTATTTATTGTCAAGTCTTCGGCAAAATGATGGAAAAAATCATCAGCTGAATAGAGAAACAAGTAAACCAAACTAAAGACAAGATTCCGCCTCTGGAAAGACACAAAAGAAGAAGACAAATCCAACAATATTTCTGAAAATGCAACCCTTTGATAGTGGGCATGATGACTTAGTCCATGATGTCGTTTATGATTTTTATGGGAGACATGTGGCAACATGCTCTTCCGACCAACATATTAAAGTTTTCAAATTGGACAAGGACACAAGCAATTGGGAGCTAAGCGATTCATGGAGAGCTCATGATAGTAGTATTGTGGCCATCGATTGGGCCAGTCCTGAGTATGGCCGCATCATTGCTTCAGCCTCTTACGATAAGACGGTAAAATTATGGGAAGAGGACCCCGACCAAGAAGAATGTTCTGGCCGTCGTTGGAGCAAATTGTGTACATTGAATGATTCCAAAGGGTCACTTTACAGCGTAAAGTTTGCGCCAGCGCATTTGGGCTTAAAATTAGCTTGTTTAGGTAACGATGGGATTCTCAGGCTTTATGACGCCTTAGAACCTTCTGACTTAAGATCATGGACATTGACTTCTGAAATGAAAGTACTTTCTATACCACCAGCAAATCATTTACAATCTGATTTTTGCCTCTCTTGGTGTCCTTCAAGATTCTCTCCTGAAAAACTTGCAGTCTCTGCATTGGAGCAAGCGATTATATATCAAAGAGGTAAAGACGGTAAACTTCACATTGCAGCAAGACTTAGTGGTCATAAAAGTTTAATAAGAAGCATCAGCTGGGCACCTTCCATTGGTAGATGGTATCAACTCATTGCAACAGGTTGCAAAGATGGTAAGATTCGAATTTTCAAAATCACAGAAAAATTAAGTCCCCTGGTCTCAGAGGAGTCTTTAACTAACTCAAATATATTTGATAATAGTGCTGATGTTGATATGGATGCACAAGATAAATCGGACCCAAATACCGAAGAGAAATCCGAACTACAATCAAACTTGAAGGTTGAACTTCTAAGTGAGCATGATGACCATAATGGCGAAGTTTGGTCTGTTTCTTGGAACCTAACGGGTACGATTCTAAGCAGTGCTGGAGATGATGGGAAAGTACGTTTATGGAAAGCCACATATTCAAATGAATTTAAGTGCATGTCTGTAATTACTGCCCAACAATAAATACGAATATATATACATAGTATTATTTGTTGATATTTTATACGCGTGCATAATTCTGTATATTACAAGGCAACAGTTGGATCGAGAAACAGACGTTTCTATAAAACTCATATCAAATACATACGGTCTTATGTTAATTCATAATGATTCCATGATATATTTTTGATATAAAGTATTCCTTCAATTTACGTCAAGGTTCCCTCGCCTTTTCGCCTGGAAATTTTTCAATGCCGAGATTAAAAAATTTGCCAGTGAAAATAAATGCTACTTACTTATAAAGTGGTGATGAGCTTATAAGCCAACTTCTTTAAAGTATAAAACTAAATCAGTATTGAGAACTCACACTAACTATGCCACCAAAAGAAGCCCCTAAGAAATGGAAGGCACCAAAAGGGCCAAAACCTAACCATCGCAAAAATAAGAATAAGCTGGAATTAGGCAGAGCTATTAAATATGCACGCCAAAAAGAAAACGCCATCGAGTATCTACCTGATGGTGAAATGAGGTTTACTACCGATAAACATGAAGCTGGCTGGGTTAAATTAAGATCTGTGACTCAAGAGTCGGCTTTAGATGAATTTTTGAGTACGGCTGCACTGGCAGACAAGGATTTCACGGCGGATAGGCATTCTAATGTAAAAATTATTAGAATGGATAGCGGTAATGATTCTGCAACTTCTCAAGGGTTTTCTATGACCAATGAACAGCGTGGAAATCTTAATGCGAAGCAAAGAGCACTTGCTAAGGATTTGATTGTTCCAAGGAGGCCTGCATGGGATGAAGGCATGTCCAAGTTTCAGTTGGATAGGCAAGAAAAGGAAGCGTTTTTGGAATGGAGAAGAAAATTGGCGCATTTACAGGAAAGCAACGAAGATTTATTGCTAACACCGTTTGAAAGAAATATCGAAGTTTGGAAACAATTATGGAGAGTCGTCGAAAGGTCAGATTTAGTCGTTCAAATTGTAGATGCGAGGAACCCATTGCTGTTTAGATCTGTTGATTTAGAAAGATATGTAAAAGAATCGGATAACAGAAAAGCAAATTTACTGTTAGTCAACAAAGCAGATTTATTGACTAAAAAGCAGCGTATCGCTTGGGCAAAATACTTTATCTCCAAAAATATCTCGTTCACGTTTTACTCTGCATTGAGGGCCAATCAATTATTGGAGAAACAAAAGGAAATGGGGGACGATTATAGGGAGCAAGAAGTTGAAGACCCTGATGAAGACGCTGGTGAAGAAGAATCGGATGCTGATGAAGAAGTTTTAGAAAAAGTTAAAATTCTTTCCATTGACCAGTTGGAAGAATTGTTTTTATCAAAGGCTCCGAATGAGCCTTTATTGCCACCCCTACCCGGTCAATCTCCTTTGATCAATATTGGTTTGGTTGGTTATCCAAATGTAGGAAAATCCTCCACAATTAACTCGCTTGTGGGCGCTAAAAAAGTTTCCGTTTCGTCCACACCCGGTAAAACGAAGCACTTCCAAACCATTAAGTTATCTGATTCTGTTATGCTTTGTGATTGTCCCGGTCTTGTCTTCCCAAATTTTGCATATAACAAAGGTGAGCTTGTCTGTAATGGTGTTTTACCTATTGATCAATTACGTGATTATATTGGTCCAGCGGGTTTAGTAGCAGAGAGAATACCAAAGTATTACATTGAAGCCATTTATGGTATCCATATTCAAACCAAATCAAGGGAGGAAGGTGGGAATGGGGATATACCAACTGCTCAAGAATTGTTAGTCGCATATGCTAGAGCGCGTGGTTATATGACTCAAGGTTACGGTTCCGCCGATGAACCGAGGGCAAGCCGTTATATATTGAAAGATTACGTTAATGGGAAATTGCTGTATGTCAACCCCCCACCTCATCTAGAGGATGATACACCTTACACTAGGGAAGAATGTGAAGCATTTAACAAGGATCTATATGTCTTCAATAGACTTCCGGAGACCAGAAGGGAGCAAGTGCAAAATGCTGCTAAGGCTAAAGGCATCGATATTGTGGATTTAGCCCGTGATTTGAATCAGCTAACATTTTCAGCTCACACTGGTGGGGACACGCAAAAAGAAGCTAAATCTGTTACGCACGGTGGTAAACAAGCTGCATTATACAATGCCGCTGAGGACTTGGATAGAGATTTCTTCAAAATGAACAACGTTGAAGGTAGATTAAGTACACCATTCCACAAGGTTCAAAATAGTTCATCTGGTAAGAGACATAACAAAAAAAACAAAAGTAAAAATGCAAAAAGTAAAGTCTTTAGCATTGAAAATAACTAGCCAGAACTAAAATATATTTTCTTCAAAATAACCTGTATATTATTATCTTTTTCATCTCTTCAATTACCAATACAGTTATGGAAGTAGCCCTAAGATGATAAACCTACCACCGTTACCCGGACAAGATGATTTTCATATATAGTCTTCAAGCACTACCGATTTCTTAACAACTAATCCATATATTTCTCTACTTTTTCAAAGTTTAGTTGAGGTTTTTCTTTGAATAAAAATTAAAAATACTATGGCTCTTCAACACATTTCAACATGTTCAAGTAATTTGTGTTAGTGGATGAACATTTAGGGGCTGCTAGCCTGGTTACTGGGAGTTTTTCTTAGATCCAAGCTAGCTTTTCCGTCTGATTATCCTTAAGCTTCGCAAATTACAGTTATCCCACGCATCAAGAAATAAGCTCAAGATGCCTAAAATAAGTTTTATCCTGCCTTTTTTCGCTAACAATGACTGAGTATTTCCCACAGTCTATAGTTTGATAGTAGATGGGCAGAAATTTTTCCGATATTTATTTTTTATAAGACAATATATGTACGTACGTATGGTTGATTGCACGTTGTTGCTCCTAATATCTTGTCAGTTAAGCTTGTTGTTGACCGATGCCTTTGTAGATATTTGTCTGGATTTATTGGTTTTCTTCCCTAAAATAACCCAGCATATGTAAAATGAGACCGAAGGAAAGCATTACCACGATATCGTCTTCATGAAATATCTGAAGTAGGATAATATTTCAAACTACGCAAAAAATAAAGAGAAGTTGATAGAACGCATAATATAGCAACGCAAGATGACTGAAGTTTCCAATGACCCGTTTCTGGCCTACGTTTTGAATAGCAAACAGTTAACTAATTTGGATCGTCTACGAAAGAAAGCAGTTACAAAACAACTGGAATTCAGTGCCGACAATAAGAACCCTGAGGAGTTTTTGAGGTATCAACATATGTATCAAAGAGAAGCATTTGAATATCTACAAACAAAACATGATTCTCACAAAATAATGGAATCTCAGTACGAGCTCTATCAGAGAAGTTCAAAGACAAGAAGATACAGTATCGATTTAGATTCTGTAGGCACAGCAGATACGGAACCACAAACAGGAAATTCAAATGAGGACTTTCTTGATAGGAATGAAGATAACGAAGCTGTTATGGAGCTGAGAAAAAGGTTGTTAGGGAAGCCGCAGAACAAGGGCTTAGGACATGAGCCCACAAAATCAGTCGATAGGCAAATTGAAGATCAAGACACGTTGCAACAGGATTTGATTCAGGATATGAGCAAGCTTGTAGGCAGTTTGAAACAGGGAGCTGTGGCATTCCAATCAGCACTTGATGAAGATAAGCAAGTTCTTGGAGCTGCGGAGATAGGTATTCAAGTTGCCTCTCAAGGTTTAATGGATGTTAGCGGTAAATTGAGAAAATATGACAAAAGCAAATTGAGTTACCTGTTTTATATCACTGTTTTCATTTTTATGATTCTCGGCCTGGTGTTTACATTTATTATAATCCAGCTATTTCCAGCACTATAATATGGTTATAACGTTGAAACGACGCATGTAGAGTTATGGTTTTTAAAGTTGTGGTTTTTAACAAGGAATTCAACTTCTTCTTAACGTTTATGGCATGTATTCTTGCAGTCGAGACTATCGTTAGTAAAATAATAGAAGAGTGTGAGTAAATAACTATACAATAAAAATTCTATAGGAGGAAAAACTCTCATCTCATTAAAGTTTCTTACTTCCGGCCTCCAAGATTGAGCCCTGCTATCTGATTACAGTTACATTTTGCCAAGAGTTAACTTGTTATACATTATGAAGACTAACTGCATACAATACCTAAAAAAGGATTGTCTAAATACCAGTCACTTTAGCAGTTACATTTTGCAGGTCATACTAAAAGCTGTTGGAACAGTGGTGCCCTATAATTATAAAATGAGGGTAATTCTTTAATTACTTCAGAGCAACAAGTTGGTTCTAATTCTAAGTTCTATCCTAGAACGTGATATGGGGATGCTCATCACGGGGGGTGAAAATTCCTCACATATATAAAGTCATAATAGCCAAGTGGATTGTACCGCGATTTTATCCGTTCATTTTCCTTGTGCCTTACAAATATGCGGAAAAAAACTGATAGGAAAATATAGCAGCAATAAATGTAATATAACCTAGCGCATATCGTATTTGTTGATAGAAAGGCAGTTGATCCGCTAAAGAAAAAGTACGCAACAACTCAATCCTGATAGTAAAATTTTTTTTGTCACGTAGCGAACTTGCTTATCCAAGTATTAAAGGAACTTCAGATCTAAACTTAAACTTGTTCTTCTTCTATTTCTATATATCACATCTTGGATTGAAGTTTCCTAGAGTGCTAGTATTTATATATGTTGGTTTAATACTGTTGGAATGAAATTCTAATATCATCTATTTAATAGTATATTATAATATGCGGTGCAAGAGGATGGCATAAAGATTGAGAAACAGTCATCCAATCTAATGGAAGCTGAAATGCAAGGATTGATAATGTAATAGGATAATGAATGACAACATATAAAAAGAAAGAAGATAAAATAATAACACTATGTAGAACTATCGATTCCCTTTTGTGGATTCCTATATCCTCGAGGAGAACTTCTAGTATATTCTATATACCTAATATTATAGCCTTTAGTAACAATGGAATCCCAACAATTATCTAATTATTCACATAATTCTCAAATACTGTTTGAGACAATGTGTCTTCAGCCGTTTCAGATGTAATTGGCGATTCCCCTTTTAAGTAATCGCTAGCGTTTCATCTGTGACATAGTTGTTACTATCAAAGTACGTTATCCAGTTTCAACCATGACATTTTTATAGAAATTGGCCATCTTAGTATAGTGGTTAGTACACATCGTTGTGGCCGATGAAACCCTGGTTCGATTCTAGGAGATGGCAGTAATTGAAAATTTCTTTTTTGTCGGTGAAATTTCGCTCACCCTCCCGGTTGTCTAAACCCCGATCAAGGAAGAAGATGTAATCTTTCTGTTGTGAGATCATATTAAAACGAAGTTAGGGAACAGAAGAGCCCATGAGAATGAAAAACATGATAATATCGGTTACTTTCTTATATCTTTAATGAGAGATTGATCTTGGCTGTACCGCGCTAAGTAACCACGAGCGAAGAGGATTTGCAGCTGTGCAGATTCGTACTTGACCTTTACCAAATGCATTCGTTACTACAAATAATTTTAAATAAGGGTATAGGTAGTTGCACTTATCTCACCAATGGACGATCCGGTAGCAGTAAGGATAGGATATGCAGGTATTCTGTAGTAATAAAAGGCCTGTTTTAGAACGATTTTTAGTGCTGCTGCTTCCACGAAAAAAAATAGCCCATATATATTGGAGGGCCCTCTCGTTTCGCTGTCGAAGGCGTTGATATGATAAATATCTGACCTCAATAATAACGCTAAACCCCTTATATATAAAGACACGTTCCAAAGTCAATGCTTCAGCCCAAATACGCCACATCCTATTCTAATTTTCCTACGACGCAAAACAATCACAGCAGGTGAAGCGACTGGAAAGAATAGCTTTCTTTAGCGACACGACTGGCCCAGCTCCACCGTACAGCAAAAGAAAGGGGTTACACACATCCATTATTGTTTCAGACCAAATAAGGCTAATTATATAAAGCACTAAATATTAAGATGTATATATTGTTCCCTTTGGCGAAATTCATTATCTAATAGAGAACATTTAAGGCAGGAACGATCAATAGTAATAATCGTAGGCTACAAAAACTTTATTGAGAATGAATTTGCGAAAACGTTTTGCTAAAAAGAAATATTTGAGGTGATACAAATATATAATATATATACTTTGCTCTTGGCAGAGGTAGCTACCTAGTAATTTTTCATTCCTCTTTCAATGTGGGCGGCTAAAGTACTCCATGGCTGCGGGATAGGACCTCTCGAACGCCAGATCACAACCATTACCCGCACAGAACAATAAAAATTAAAAAAACAAAAAAACAAAAAGCACGGGAGAAGCAAGGCGAAATGAATAAAATGACCGATCTCGAGCGTAATAATAATCATCAACACGTCCTCTTCAAGTCGATTTCTGAACCTAAAATTCAAAAATAGTCGTAACATAAAAAGTAGAGATGGTCAAAAGAACAAGCGCCACCAATGGTGATGCGTCTGATGCTCACAGAGCTAAGAAAATGTCCAAGACTCATGCCTCTCGTATCATAAACACTCAAGAAGACTACAAGCACATGTACTTAAGTGTTCAACCATTGGACATATTTTGCTGGGGTACTGGTTCTATGTGTGAGCTTGGCTTGGGTCCGCTCGCCAAAAATAAGGAAGTTAAAAGACCAAGGCTAAATCCATTCTTACCTCGCGATGAGGCTAAGATCATTTCTTTCGCAGTCGGTGGTATGCACACCCTAGCCCTTGACGAAGAAAGCAATGTATGGTCTTGGGGTTGCAATGATGTGGGTGCCTTGGGTAGAGATACTTCCAACGCTAAGGAACAACTTAAGGACATGGACGCCGATGACTCAAGTGATGATGAAGATGGTGATCTGAACGAATTGGAATCTACGCCAGCTAAAATACCAAGAGAATCATTCCCACCTTTAGCAGAGGGACACAAGGTCGTGCAATTGGCGGCTACAGACAATATGAGTTGTGCCTTGTTTAGCAACGGCGAAGTATATGCATGGGGTACTTTCCGTTGCAATGAAGGTATCTTGGGGTTTTATCAAGATAAAATTAAAATTCAAAACACCCCATGGAAAGTGCCTGCCTTTTCTAAGTACAATATTGTTCAATTAGCTCCTGGTAAGGACCACATACTTTTCTTAGATGAAGAGGGTATGGTATTTGCTTGGGGTAACGGCCAACAAAACCAATTAGGAAGAAAAGTTATGGAAAGATTCCGTTTGAAGACTTTGGATCCCAGACCATTTGGATTAAGACATGTAAAATACATTGCGTCAGGAGAGAATCATTGCTTTGCCTTGACAAAGGACAACAAGTTGGTGAGTTGGGGATTGAACCAGTTTGGTCAATGTGGTGTTTCAGAGGACGTGGAGGATGGTGCACTTGTTACTAAGCCAAAAAGACTAGCATTGCCTGAAAACGTTGTTGTTAGAAGCATTGCTGCTGGTGAACATCACTCATTAATTCTATCTCAAGATGGCGATCTGTATTCTTGCGGTAGACTAGATATGTTCGAAGTCGGCATCTCAAAAGGCGATTTGCCCGAATATACCTACAAAGATGTTCATGGAAAAGCACGTGCAGTACCACTCCCAACAAAGCTGGATAATGTTCCTAAGTTCAAAAGTGTCGCAGCGGGATCTCACCATTCAATCGCGGTAGCTCAGAATGGTATTGCCTATTCCTGGGGATTCGGTGAAACCTACGCCGTTGGTTTAGGTCCTTCTGAAGATGATACTGAAGTTCCAACTAGAATCAAGAATACTGCAACACAGGATCATAACATCATTTTAGTTGGATGTGGAGGTCAGTTTTCTGTATCTGGTGGGGTTAGGCTGTCTGATGAAGAAGTCGAAAAGAGAGCAGACGAAATGGATGATTAAGATAATACAAAGATAAGTAAAAGAAAATCGAGGTGATGCACCGTAGTATAGATTGTAAAATGTAACATAATCAAAGGAAAAGCACAAAAGGATATGATAGTCCAATACCGACAATTCCTGTCTATTTTTTTTTTCCAATTATTTCTTTTTGGGCCTCTCATATAAAGTACCGGGTGGCCTAAATTCATGTAATTATCACACGAGAAGTAGCCGGCAGGTGAAATCAACATTATGTAAATATTATGTAATGCATATGTTGCCCAGCCCTTCAGGTTCTTCCTCTTAAACACGCCCTCTTGCAATGAGCTTTCTAAGGAATTTAATCGGATTTTTCAAAAACGGAGAAATTTTAAAAAAAGGTGCCAAGAGAAAGCAACCGGCAAAGCTAAGTGTGATTGCTCGGGTAAATATGTAGGACGGAATATTAAGTGCTCCCTTTAACCGCGACAAATTACCGCGTTGTAATTTATTACTTTAATTTCTCCTACATCACGACGGAAAATGCATACCGGAGATTGCTCATACAGGCATAACGACTACAAAAATCTTATGAGCCAGATAAGCAAACATGCTAGGAAAGCATGGTAGGCAAGCAGGCTAGGCACGCAAACTACCGCTGATTCTCCCTTAAAAGGGCTAGATTAATGGTCCCACACATCGAGCTACTACTGAAGAGTATGTACAATTTAAATACCTTTGCATTTACGTAGTCAGTGTGGCGTGCATTCTCCACAGGATCTTACTAATCAAATGTATCATGACTGGGTGTTGGATGATTTTCGCGAATAAAAATTAGAACGCTGTACAATCGCGCAGCGCATTTCTTTTATACCAGGCTCTTTGCAGAAATAACAGTACAGCCTTTTCTATGAAGATTAGCACCGCTAATGTAAACAAACCTGTTATGTTCTTAAAAATTTTGGGAAGAGGCGGAGGGCGGGCCGGAAATCTGGTGAGCTGTTTTTCCTGTGATTTGCTTTTTTTAAGTTTTTGGTTTATTTATCATCTCAGGCTCAATGATGCAGCGTTAATATAGAACAAGGGTACTTGCTTTATACGAGATATACGGACAGGGAATAAAGTGGTGCTAAAAGTAATTATCCAAAAGAGTAACTGTCATTCAACATTTTCTGGCTAGAGACCCAATAGAACATAAACTTTTTAAATTTCTGAAGAATTGCTTGGCGCAGTAGCATACCACCAACGGCTTTTTTTAAGCCGACTTTCACTAATAAAAAAATTACGGAACGATTCTTGCTCACCAATACCCCCCTGTCACTGGACTTTACTTTGTGAAGCCAAAAATCACGAAGAATAAACAATAAACAACTGTCTCTTTAACTCAACTTACCCCTTAGAAATTACAGCAACTGTCAACAATGAATGCATAGCGTGGAGTAGAGTAAAAAGCTTTGTTTTGGCCCCGCTTAGACAACGGGCAGCTGCGCGAAATAAGAAAATATAAACTTGTTCTTCTATACTGCTCGCGCCCAATCTTCATTTTTCCACGCCTATTATCGGTTCAAGGGACAGCAGATTCGCTTTGCGCACAGGGAAAGAGGCATTCTCAGCTCGGTTCCGACTAATCCCCACCTTCCTACGCGAAATCGTAGGCCAGAAAAGGCAACATATTAGTAAGAGCAAGGGGAAGGCACATTTCAAGCAAAAGAACCGTGCATGAATATACAGACATTTCCAGGAGAGGTAGGGAATTTTCAGACTTTAAGTTACACCCATGAGGGCCAAGGTACAGCAGTCTTGTTATCTTTCATTCGCGCCAAGAAACCCGCTGCGTCACACTAAGTGACGTGTAATTGCCATTCCCTTGTTTTGAAGCACTCAGAAAGCTGAAGTGATCCTGGTAAAAGAAAAAAATAAATGTTGAGAAGGGTTTACAGAAAAAAGAAAGGTTTCTGCTATATAAATGGAAGGCTTCGTAGCTTAAACTTTTCCCGTTATGCATGCCGTAGTTCCTTTGAACTTCACTTTTCGAATGGCAATAACGTTTCTTTTCTTAAGTAAAAAAAAGTAACCACTGTAGAGACAGGTCAATAACAAACTGCATAGAGAACAATGGGTACTAGCATAGTAAATCTAAATCAAAAAATCGAGTTGCCCCCGATTCAGGTCTTATTCGAGTCACTAAACCGGGAAAATGAACCAAAACCACACTTCGAGGAATGCAGGTTATACCAACCTAACCCTTCATTTGTTCCCAGAACAAACATAGCAGTCGGTAGTCCAGTTAACCCGGTTCCGGTATCATCCCCTGTTTTTTTTATTGGTCCCTCTCCAGCGAGAGGCGTCCAGAATACCAATGCTATGATGAGCCAAAACATACGCCAGTATCCAGTTGTATATAATAATAACCGGGAAGTTATATCTACAGGTGAGAGAAATTACGTAATAACTGTAGGTGGACCTCCAGTATCTTCTTCGCAGCCTGAGTATGAGCATCTTTCAACTTCTAACTACTACCAAGACCAGAGAGTGCCGCAACCCTATGCTGTAAATGCGACTACAATGGTAGGTCGCTATGCAAATCCTCAGCCTATTAGCATTTCAAGAGGTAAGATGTTATCTGGCAACATAAATATAAACACAGTCCACGGATCTAGTAAGGAGTATTCCGCAAGAGAAAAGAAGCATAAGGCCCATGGTAAAAGATCTAATTTACCGAAGGCCACTGTTTCTATTCTAAATAAATGGTTACATGAGCACGTGAATAACCCTTACCCAACCGTGCAGGAAAAAAGAGAGCTGCTAGCGAAAACTGGTCTTACTAAACTTCAAATTTCAAATTGGTTCATCAATGCTAGAAGAAGAAAAATCTTTTCTGGCCAGAATGACGCAAATAATTACAGAAGAAAATTCAGCTCTTCCGCAAATTTAACTAAGCTTTGATTTTAGTTTATCAGAATTATCTAAATGGGTTTATGGCATAGGAGATAGATAAATTAGGAGGGAGGTTGACTTTCCTGTTGAAATTTGTAATATAATAAAAAATTCCAGAAAAGAAAATTAAGTAAAAAGACGAACTTAATGAGAATCTTCGATCAACCAAATTAACTCCTCAATATTCTTAAATTGGAACATGATCCTGATTATAACTATTTTTTTAACCATGTATATCAGGTTGTGTACCCCGTATAGCTTCAATATACGCATTTTTCTCAGGTCTTTTTCTGCCGTCATTCCTTCTTCCTCCTTCAACTGGAAAAAGAAAAGAAATCAGGCCATATATCCACTCTCCAACCACTTTTCTCATCTAGGATAGGAGAAGCAAAAAAAATACTAACAGTTATTCAAATGTACCATCTCCTCTGCGCATCATAAGTTCACAAGCAGGGTTTTTTTTTTTGGTTCCTGGCTAGAAGAGAAAAAAGAAATATATAACTCGGACAGGTTGTACACACCTTATTGCTCTGCGTAGTTTACCTGGTACATAAACTTTAATCAGGTGATTTTTTTTTGATGCAACAGGTTATTTTGTAGGTATATTTTGTTCATTATGTTTATATCTCTATAAGCTGGTGGATAATAGGAATTCCTCTACTGGTGCGTGATAATATACTTTGGAAATCGAATACCGCCCGAAGTATGATACTATTTCAGAGGTACGACAATATTCGGACGTATAGGACGAGATGAGTTTCTCATAAACAAATAGCGATAACAGTCTATGTGTTTTGAAAATTGATCTTATTCTTTTTACTTGCCATTATACCAGAACGAAGTTGAATTTTTGCTTCTCTCTTACAGTACAAGAAATTTATTCAAATGTACTGCAATTCTTGTTGCAAAGCCCGAATAAGAGCATAACATCCAATTAATTCAGGCGAGTGCCCACGTTTTAAAAGGCAGCTGTTAAAGACGGTGGAATTTTAGAATTTAATATTTGATAAACGCAAATGTTAGTTACACAGAAGTTATCATAGTTTCGCCCTCGAATTTAGTAATCCACAAGAGATCATCAACAACTTCTCATAATGTAATAATTATTTTCTCCTTCATTTATTTATAATCATTCTTTGATTCTATTACATTATATATCCTCGCGTTTATGCTTCCACTAAATTTGACATGGGTTCCAATCTAACTCTATTTACTGGCTCCATGTTTACGTCATCTTCTTTTACCGCCACATATGATAATACTCTAATTGGTTAAGCTGTCATTTAATGAGCAGCTTAATTTTGCGTGAACGCAGGAACAACAGCTATGAACAATTTACTCGGAAACTAATAAGCCTTTGATTCTTGAAAGGCAAATTATTATCTAAAAACGCAAGAAAACCTCAAAAGGTGTTCTTATGCAATAAAACTATTTTGACCACAAACACTGCTTTTGAAAATGCTGCAGAGTCCCATTACTTATAACTATGCTGAAGTGAAACGTATCTGACCTAATTTAGCGCTACAAAACCCGCATGTCTCTAACAACTCGAGCGAAAAAGGGCCATAGTTACTCTGCTATAAACGTTAGACATTTTTGCAATTAAAGCTGCTTAAGAATACCAAGGATCATTAAAGATTTGCTGCACTTTGTAATAAGGGAAAACAGATCTTTAATGATGCTGAGAACAGGCCCGTGCTACCACAATATTGTTGGGATAAGAATAGAATATCATCTATCGACTAGTATTCATATTACTAGTATATTATCATATGCCGCGTAAGAAGATGACGTAAATGATAAGAAACAGTCGCAAGTTGAATTGAAGTTGAAATGCAAAAATTGATAATGTAATAGAATAACGAATGACAACAAATAAAACGAAAGAAGAAATCATAATATCATTATGTAGAATTATTGACGTTCTTTTATGGATTCCTATATCCAGGAGGAGTAGTATATTCTGTATACCTAATATTATAGCCTTTAATAACAATGGAATCCCAACAATTATCAAACTATTCACCCAATCCTAAATACCAGTATCATGAATACTGTTGGAATGAAATTCTAATATCATCTATTTAATAGTATATTATAATATGCGGTGCAAGAGGATGACATAAAGATTGAGAAACAGTCATCCAATCTAATGGAAGCTGAAATGCAAGGATTGATAATGTAATAGGATAATGAATGACAACATATAAAAAGAAAGAAGATAAAATAATAACACTATGTAGAACTATCGATTCCCTTTTGTGGATTCCTATATCCTCGAGGAGAACTTCTAGTATATTCTGTATACCTAATACTATAAGCCTTTAGTAACAATGGAATCCCAACAATTATCTAATTACCCACATAATTCTCAAATACTAGTCAATAGATGATATTAGAATTTCATTCGAACAACATATTCACCTATTTCCCACGGATATGATTGGATACGATTCGGTTTATTCTTGGTGTGCCTATCATATGCTTCTTTATCATCATCCAGCACGAAATCTTCCGTTAAATAGTATCCGATATAGTGTAACGGCTATCACATCACGCTTTCACCGTGGAGACCGGGGTTCGACTCCCCGTATCGGAGTTCCTTATTTTAACGAGAAACTTTTTTCCGGTCAAATTATATGACGCATGCACACGTATAGAAGGGCCACTCAAATCCGAAGTTGCAAGTATCAGGCACCGAAATATGGAAAAGAAGGACCTAATTTAAAATGAAATGTTAAAGTTAAAGTGCGTCATATTTGCATTGAAAAAATTATAGGTCATATATGAGTGCATATATAAAAAGATATGTCAAAAATAAATTACTTGCTATTTATTTTGCGGCTCTGATGGAATCCATATATTCTTTGGTTGAAAGTATAGAGGTACCTCCTAAGACCACCCTCATCCTGTTATTCATCGTTCCATTAAACTCATGAACTAACCTTGCTTCCTCATAAGTTACACCGCCAATAACAAACAATATAACATCCTGAGGTATGTCTTTGCTCTGTTGAGTTCTGGTCACCCCATGACTTTGAGTATCTATTTCTTTGAAACGATCTTTGGATAACGCGTTTTTGGAGAGCTCTGTTAGCAATGACGAAATTTCCGGAATGTGTTGCATATAGACGTTTTCAGCAGTGTTGCTCTTAGAATTCATTCTACTATTAAATCTTCTTGCCAGTTCAGTCAGTATGTCGTCTTTATCATTTTTGCTTTGAGTCCTTTTATCTTGGCGGTTGAAAAGCGATTTAAATTTATGGAGAAAGTTCACGTCTTCTGGAGAAAGTTGTTGGGTTAGAACGTCAATTAGTTGACGGATCTTATCTGAGCTGGTTTGATTGTTCAAAGAATAAATACATGCAAGCTTTAATTTGTAATAGTTATCAACAGTTTCATTTTGTATTAGTTTGATCAAATCGGAGAAATCCTCTTCATTAGCATCGTGTGCAGATAGGTTTTGTTCTATTTCACTAACTTCCCATATATTTTTTATCTTCAACTGCCTATCTAATTCTCCAACTATAGCCATATGTTTAGCCACATTTCCGGATAGTTTTCTAAACTCGGGATACTTCTCAATAAAGTTTTTGATATCCTCAATGGAATTTATTTGGCTGTTAGTTTGTGTTTTGTCTTTGTATGTGGTCACATATTGTTTTACTTTGTCACCCAGTTCTCCAAAATTCAAATACATGGTGTCCCTGAAAAAAGCGTCTTGCTTCGATGATAGAGTGACCTTTTCTAGGTCTTTATCAATTTTAGGCACATTCGATAAATCAACTATATTCCGCTTAATGCCTATATACTCATTGATCATTGATTGATAGGTCCAAGGTTGAAGTAAAGGAGTTATAGGATCAGTCTTACGATCTAAAATCAGCAATACAGGCATTGAATCCATCACAGGGAAATCGAAAAAAGTTCTTTCATTTTTACCAATCTCATAGGAAACTTCTTTGGCCAGTTTTTCACAAATTTTACTTGCTCCTTCAAACCTAATTTCTGGTTTTATCTTTAAGGATAAAAGCACAGACACTAAGCTATTGGTGCATTTCGTTAGCCCGGTTTCGCTCCAAACTAATTTATTACTTAAAAATTCTCTCGGTTGCAAATCCAACGAAAATAAGTCTTGGTTTAATATAAAAAAGTCTTGGAATATTTCTTCCACTTTAGTAACAGCCTCCAGGTCGTCAGATTCGGCTAGCCTTTCTAATTGCGATTTAGAAACAATGTTACTAAAGAATATTTGGTATTCGCCATACCGAGGATTTCTTAGCTCGCGTAGGAGGTATTGCAGCGTCTCTTCTGTGGGCTTAACGTAAACTAGGCACCTTAAATGCCTGGACACTTCGCGTTGCTCATTTTCTATTTTTTCTACCAGGTATATTTCATGCTTCAATAAGTCGCTTTGAGTGGCACATAAAGATATTGTAGGGGTAGTGTTCTTATCCAACAGTAAAACCTTAATCCTTTGGTGTTCGTTGACATTAGCTACGCTCAATTTCGATCGGGAAGTCACAATTTTGTTTATATAGTAATCAGCCACATCAAAAAGGTTCATTTCTTACAATAAAAGATAACTTACACTCAAAGCCAAGTCACTCTATTTCTTCACACCTTAACGATATTTTGGATACATTGTATATGAGCCAAAGCACTTATAAGTAAGTTCGAACGCTAGCTATCTGTAATGACGTTACCCTTTCCTGAAATCGGCGGAAACAAAAATGAACATTTCTGGCGGACTTCTTCCATATGCGGCCAGTATCCGGTATCCAGCCAGTGACAGATGTTATCGATGCCCGCGAAACAAATAGGAAACATATGAGAGACCGAACAAGGGTATAACCTTTTTATGCCGTCGTATGATGGCATCGAGGTATAAAAAGACCTATTTCAAAACGTTTGTATAAGTTGATTACAGTATATATAATAATACACAAACATTAGTAGTATTTTATAATTTTTTTTGGATATTTTTTGTATACTTTTTCCGATTACTGGTTAGTGTGATTCCTGAGATTACGAGAAATTCACTCCATTATCCCTTTACAGTTTCTGGGACTTTGAAATTGTGGGCTCTGCCTTCTTCATATACACTGTTCAGGACCTTGTCAAAAATAGTTTTCTGTTTCAAGTCGAGATATTTTCTGTAAAGAATTAAGGCGGTATGGGCATCCTCAATCGAATCGTGATTTCCCTCTTGGATATTCATTCCTAACAACACATATGCCAAATAACGCAATGAAAGATATCTCTTTCCTTGTAGGAAGTATATGGCAGTGTCGCGAATTTGGTTTCTCGGGACATTAATATTGATGTGCTTAAAGTCGTTATTCAAACCATGACCAACAAATACACACCCAAGCTGCATTAGCAGCCAGACTTTCCGATATACGACGTTTCTTTTCACAAGCCTTTTAGTACTCTTTTCAGGGTCCAAGTCACCGGGAAGTATTCCACTGTATCTTGTTAAATAGTCTTCTATGTGGTTCGTGTTTACCACGTAATCGTCGACGAAGGGTACCCCATATAGTTCCCCTTCTTCGCCTCTAATGATGGATATTCTGGCTAAAGCAGTTCTTTTAGGTCTGATAATACTTCTGATTCCTTGGTGATCAATTTCACACAGTTCGCTTTGTAATGAGACAAATTCGGCATCGATGGCGACCAAGGTTCCAGATTTTGGTGCTTCATCATGCGTTAATAACTTATATTCACGTCTTGCAGTATTTCTTATTCCGTTTGCGAAATAATCACGAAACAGTATATCATAGTTGATGGAGTACGTATCAACAGAAAAGAAAGGTTTCCGTAGTTCCTCCGCGTCACAATATATGATAATTTCTGGTGTCTTCCAAGGGTACGACATCTTAAGCGCCTCTTCTTCTGAAATCTCAACAACCAAATAATCATTAAACATGAGCCACTTGAAGCCATTCTCCTTTGGATTATATTTTCTGATGTATGTTACTAAACGTGTCTCGTTATTGTTATCAGTGATTTTAGCTACGTAACCATTCAATTCGTATTTAAATATGTGGCTTGTGCCTTTCAACTCGGACGCCGTTGATCGTAGAACTGCCTTGTTTTTTATGATGCTTCCATAAAATTCACTGGTCAACCAGTTCTTCGATGATCTTATGTTAGACAATTCGGCATCTAATAGCGATAACTCCAATGATAGTACTGAAGGCAAATTCTTGACAGTGCACTCCTGGGTGATAATCTCGGTTTTGCCACAGGTGGGGCAAATACTGTTCCTTTGAGTTACGCTTTTCATAGCGTACTCAATGTATGGCAAAATGTTTTGTCCATTACTCTTCTTGTTCAATTGTTTGATCACCGTTTTATTGATTCCTGATATTGATAAGGAGGGTAGAAGTTTGACGGTAGTGTCGTAGTGATCACAGCTGCACTCTGTTCTTATTTCTGTTTCCAAACCAAAGCATTGATTTAGGGTGATATTATGGTTAACAGTTTGCGCTTCCTCCTTGATTAGTTGTGACAGCAGGAATCTGTTGAACTTTTGAGGCATATTGCGTTTAATACTTTCAGAGGAATTAAAATCTTCAATGCTTTCCCCTATGCACAGAGATTCTAAATACTCTTCTAAGTGCTCTTGTGGTGCATCGTTATGTAACTGTCTTTGATCAGTCAAGGATTTCAATGATGCTTGGAAGTTAGAAGAGCTACATATCTTTCCATGTGATCTTTCCATCATATCGAAGAGGTAGCCGAGATCGGTTAATAAGGTTGTTTCGAAATTTTCATCTTTCAAACACCCGACAACGAAGTTAAACATTTCCGGAATAAAGCGATACAATTGTATGATAGCATTTGTATAGTGATTATCAACATCTGGATCCAATCCAGAATATTCAGTGTTATTAAAGGGCTTGAAATCAAAATTATCCGTACCAAATCTACCTGATGTCAGTGGAAGTCTACTGTACGCGGGAGGTACTTCGTACTTATTGATTGCAGTATACGTCTGTATATCACTGGTTTCTAAACCGGTTGTTATCTGTTTCCTTAAATCTGTTAGGCAAACGTAATCTGGTACAGCGTTTCTCATGCCATATTTGGTGCGATCATATCTTAGCAGGGGGAATTCTTGTGTGCTCAACTTCTCGTTTTGACTTGAGATCACAGCAGTGTTACTTTTTAGTTTGCCGCTCGATGGTAAGGGCGCCTTACCTGTTAACTGTGGTATGGTGCCTTCACTTTTAAATACCACATGAGGCCACGCAGATAAAAGCTTATCAAGATAATAAGGCATGCCTACAGAACTCAATGGATAAGTTTCATCGTCGACAGATATAGGGGCGTCAGAGGTAATGTCGTTAAAATAATCAGGATATGCCAGCATTTCGGGGGTATTGGTAAACATTCCCATATTGTTTGACGATCTCCTCCATGTGTCTAGGTGGTTATCGGCCTCTAGTATGCCCAATACATCACCATTGGGGGATAAAGATAACTTTTTAATTGATTGGCAAGGATGAACATATTGTGTCCTTAAAGTGGGATTCGAAAGATCGATAAAATCAAAAGAGCCAGAACTGGAGGCGACGATCATAACAGTAGGAAGTAATGGATGTAATTGAACAAAGTCCGCACCTCCAGAACCCATAGTTGTTCCTTTAGAAAACGAAACAGGAGGGAGTTGGCGCATTGTTCTTAGGTCGTAAACATTCACAAACGGGTCCGCGTATAAATTATAAAATCTCTTGGACTTCCCTACCGTGACTAAGGTATTATCACGTAAATCCATAGCGGATATGGATGCAGAGTGTGCATTAAATGATTTAATTGTACGATTGGATGTTGGGTCTAGCAAATCTACAGTCCCTGTTTGTCTTCCGATAGACAATACTTTATTATTAGAGCACAGTAACTTCACTTTAGATGAATAATTCAAAAGTGAATCCAAACAACCCTTGTTCAAGTCAATGGACGCAATCCCCCAATTTGTGTTATCACCCCCACAGTAAATATTGTTTTTCAGTGAATGAGGAGAATAGCACATGGTGTTCAATTCGCTAAATGCAGCAATATCGATACTAGTCAGATTCAGTTTAGTAACACCTCTTCTATTAGCAAAGTGTAATGAATCTTCACTAATAGATAGGATACCATCCCGATGACTAAGGATATCCTTCACAGAATTTCCACCTATGTGACCCCTATATCTTGTATAAAGTTGGAATGTTGGATCATATGAGGAAATGCAACCATAGCTGTCTCCACTCCAAATTAAATTTGCCTTCTCATCGAAGCTAATCGCTGTAACTTCCTTATCCCTATTATCGAAGCGAAAGTATGGTTTCTTCAAGTGTTCCGAAAGATCAACAGGATTGTTGAAGAAATGCTGCCAATTATTCATAATACATTCACCATTCAGAAACTCAGTATAGCAATTGTCTTCTAGTAATCTCTTGATGTGTAATGTTGTTCAAAACAAAAAAATAAGCAAATAAAAAACAGTCAGAATGTAAAAATAAGTCTTAGAAGTGAACGTGTATTGTATGACAAGGATGTATCTCTTGGGGGTTCTATTTTTAGTGCTTCTCTATGCCACACAATATAATATTTCCTATATATTCTAATGTTAAAAGCATGTTCCTTTTTCGTTATTCTCTCATTGAAAAAACAGTACGCGAAAGAGAAAGGCGCCACCCGCCCCGAGAAAGAATACAAATAGGTAAACACATGGCAAAACAAAGGCTATTCAAACACACGTACTCAGAGATTGAGCCCTTAGCAACCGTCCTTGTGATACTTAGGTGAGCTAACAATGAATTTAGACGAAAGAGGCAGAAACGGGGGAAAAGAGAAGGATATAGGCCCTGGGAAAGGCATCCTGAAACAGAACCAAAACCCGCAAACGACTTCAAGCTTTCTAGAGAACTCAGGTGTTCGCATTCCCACCAGGATAATAACAAAAAAGGACATCTTGGATGGCAGTAACACGACATCTAGGATCAACACTTCCAATTTACAAAATAAGGTAAAGAGAAGAGTTTCTTTTGCGCCCGATGTTACGTTGCACAGTTTTACATTCGTACCGGAGCAAAACAATGAAATTAAGGAACCAAGACGTAGGAAAACTTTGACTAACAGCCCCACAAAAAGGTCTAGTCAAGAGGAGCCTCTCGTAACGTCTACTCAAATCGATGATGTTCGTACGAAAGAAAAAACAGTGGCGGAAGACGATTCCGATGCATCTGGAATGGAATTGACAGAACCTATAGTGGCGATGCCGGATAGTAACAAGGCCCCACAACACGATCCCGTTTCAATGGAAATGACTGAAGTTTTTCCTCGGAGTGTCAGACAAGAAGGTCCAGATGTCGGAGGAGAAAATACTGAGTCATCTCAACAAATCAGTGATGCCGAGGCAGTACGAGAGGAAACAATGGAATTGACCGCCATACATAATGTACACCACTATGATTCTATTACAGAAAATATGGTAGAAGGCGAACCTATAGACTTGACGGAATATGAGTCTAGGCCGTACGTTCCAAACAGTGTCATACACAGTTCTATCAGATCTTCTGATCATAATGTGGAAAAAAGGAACGATAAGGGAGATGTCTTGAATCCTGTAAATAAGATGACTTCCTCTCAGCCGATGGAAATTACAGAGGTATTCCATGCTGATTTACATAACCCTGTGGGTGTACAGGGCGAAATCAATATCAGTGATGACGGTAATGAGATGGAACTTACGCAAATACAGACAAATTTTGACCGGGACAATTACCGTCGTGATGAACCTTCTAACGAGAAGGATGTACTATCTCCAAACAAAAGGCGTAAATTGGATACTGATCTTGATTATGCTACACCGGTTACCACGCCTGTCAAAGGTGTAAGGGATACCAGCGTAGAGAACGATGATGGTGATTTAGAGATGATGGAAAAAATGTCACCAATCACATTTAGTGACGTTGACAACAAGGTCGGGACCAGATCCAATCATGCGTCCACCATCGAAACCGGTATAGGGGACACTAGCGTGGGAATTGCGACAGACAACGAAGAACATACGGGAGATGGAGATGATGACGGAAACAAAATGGTTGAGACAATAGCATTTCCCGAAGTAGGCAAGAAAGGGCAATCTACTATTGCGCTGCCTACTCGGGACTACACTTTACGAGAATTTATAAATGAAGTGGGAGTGGGGTTTCTAGATACTAAACTGATAGATCATCTTGACAAGAAAGTTGATTTCCCACTCAACAGCTTCAACCTTGTGGAAAATCAAAGGATAGATAACATATTTTCTTCCTACTATATTGATATACCCATTTTGGAAGTGGAAGCTTTCAGATGCAAGGAGCTTTGGAGAAGTATTAATGAGTCCAAGAATAAATTCAAGGACTTTGAGGCCCAAATTGATCAATCCCACCCTCCTCTTCTACTCCAAGAGTATTTTTCTTCCAATGAGAAAATGAAGCAATTAATGAGAGACCAGCTGCAACTAGTTAAAGGATATTCAAAATTGGAAGCAGCAATGGAATGGTATGAATGGAGGAAAAAACAACTAAACGGTTTGGAATTGATTTTAGCAGAGAATTTAACTATCTTGAAAGGAGAATACGAAAAATTAAATGAAGAGGTTGAAAAAGTTAACAGCATCAGAGGCAAAATACGAAAACTTAATACAGCAATAAAGGAAGAGATAAAATCTTTGAAAGATTCACCATCCGATTCTTATAAGCCTACTTTAATGAATACGATAAAAATTGAGGCTTTTAAACAAGAGTTGATGAAACATTCCATATCGTTAAGTTCATCCAATGATTTTACTCAAGAGATGCATTCCATTAAACTGGCTATTGCAGAAAAATCTAATGATTTGTTGACTTTAAGAAATGAGATCGCTTCTATAGACAAGAAAATAGAAAAACGAAAACTATTCACACGTTTTGACTTGCCGAAACTACGAGATACTCTTAAAATTTTAGAGTCTTTAACGGGGGTACGCTTTTTGAAATTCTCAAAGGCAACACTTTCAATTGAATTTCTTCAATTGGATGATTTGAGAGTGGATATTGATTTAGCAACCTTTAAAAATAATCCGTTAAAGTCTATGAAGGTTACGAATGACGGCAATAAAGATCATGTGAGTTACCACTTATTCATAATGTTGTTGAGGAATGTTGACGCGGAACATCAGGAGAACTTGCTTTCGAACCTTTTTCTTGCCATGAAAAAGTGGAGGCCATTGTTAAAATATATAAAATTATTGAAGCTTTTATTTCCGGTAAATATCATTCAAACCGAGGGACGAGAAGCAATTTTGCAGTTCAAGGACTATGATAGAAGGAATAAGACTGCAGTTTTTTACGGTATATCCTTTGTCTCGTTTGCTCAGGGAGTATTCTCGGAAAGTGGACAAATTCCAATGAAAGTTCACATAACTACTCACCAAGATTACTCACCGTCTCGGGAAGTACTCTCTGATAGGATAATTCACAAGATTAGTGGCATCCTTCCTTCATTTACTAAAAGTAGAATACATTTAGAATTTATATAAGGTCCCTCATAGCAAGACGATGGATGACTAGTAATATCTCATCACTTTTTTTAGTTTTTGACGGAAGATTTTTAACTGCCCCGCCGGCAGGAAAGCTCAAACATTTTGAAGAAAAGCTCGAAAAAATTTTGGACAAAAACAACAATCACATCACCTTTGATAAAATAAATAATTAGGAGGGATTAACTCACTTGCGCTTTTCTGTTATCGTTTACAATTATTATTGCTTTTTAGAATCACTAGCAAGGGAGAACCAATAGGCACCTTATGTTCAATAAAAGCGTAAATAGTGGTTTCACCTTCGGAAACCAAAACACATCCACACCGACGTCAACTCCGGCACAGCCTTCCAGTTCCCTTCAATTCCCTCAAAAATCTACTGGGTTATTTGGGAACGTCAACGCTAATGCAAACACTTCAACACCTAGCCCATCTGGTGGACTGTTCAATGTCAATTCTAACGCCAATACTATAAATCAACAACCGGCTAACAATTTGTTATTAGGAAATAAACCGGCACAACCGCCAGGGGGTTTGTTTGGCGGTGCAAACAATTCCACTTCTAAAAGTACCGGAAGCTTATTTGGAAATAATAGTTCCACGACAAATTCTACGGGCTCTACAGGTTTGTTCGGGAATAATTCTACCGGACCTGCCGTAACAAATGGCGGTTTGTTTGGTAATGGAAATAATAACAATATAACTTCTGCTACGCAAAACGGTGGTCTGTTCGGTAAACCTACTACAACCCCTGCTGGTACTGGGAGCCTGTTTGGAAATTCTTCATCAACAAACTCAACGACAGGATTATTTGGATCGAATAATACGCAGGGCTCTACAAGCCTTTTTGGTCAAAAGCCGGGGGCTTCAATGACTGGTGGATTGCCTGGAAATAATGGTGTTCCATTTGCAAGATCTGGCGAAACTGCTGGGAGTATGTCAACCAACCCATATGGAATTAACATAAGTAATGTTCCTATGTCAGTAGTTGACATGCCAAAATCTATTACGTCTTCTCTGACAGACGGAAATGGCAAGTCACACGTGGCATCCAAACCAATTGAAAATAAAAGGACATATTCATTTTCTTCCACGATTCCAGGGAATTCTCCTTTACCACGCGTATCACAGTCAAGCTTAGTGACTAGACTAAGCACGAGACTGAAAGCCACCCAAAAAAGTACGCCATCGAACGAAATATTTTCACCTTCATACACTAAACCGTGGTTGAATGGAGCGAGTTCAGCTCCCTTAATGAAGGACTTCTCTGCTTCCAAGATAACACCTTTGGGCTTAAATGAAAACGGCAACTTCCCCACAAACGGCTTCACTTTCCTATCCTCTCAAAAGGCCGACCTGTCAGAACTGCGTAAGTTGAAGATTGATTCCAATAGAAGCGCAGCAAAAAAATTAAAGCTGCTGTCTGGGGGTCCTGCTATCACAAAAACCCATATGCAGGACGAAAAAGCTTCATTGAAAAATGAGTCCGTCGCAAATACTGATAATATCACTCACGCCAACAGCAAAGAAAATAAAGACATTAACATGGATGATACTTATTTAAATGGAAAGGATCAATCGAATAACTTGAATACTAAACAAGACGGTGAGAATACTGTACAACATGAAAACTTATCAAATTCAGGTTATTGGTGTTCCCCTTCCCCAGAGCAGCTAGAGCATTTATCATTGAAGCAGTTAGCCGCCGTTTCAAATTTTGTTATAGGGAGAAGAGGTTATGGTTGTATTACATTTCAACATGATGTGGATCTTACTGCCTTTATCAAAAGTTTTAGGGAAGAACTATTTGGTAAAACCGTAATATTTCGTTCCTCCAAGACAGTAGAAGTATATCCTGACGAAGCTACTAAGCCCATTATTGGGCATGGACTAAACGTTCCTGCTATCATTACTCTAGAGAACGTTTATCCTGTGGATAAAAAAACAAAAAAACCAATGAAGGATACTACGAAGTTTGCTGAATTTCAGATTTTGGACAAGAAACTCAGGAATATGAGGGAAATGAACTTTATATCCTATAACCCCTTTGGTGGGACTTGGACTTTCAAGGTGAACCATTTTAGCATTTGGGGTTTAGTTAATGAAGAAGACGCGGAAATAGATGACGGAGATTTAAGTAAACAAGAAGACATAAGTGAGCAACCATCGAAAAGGGTACGCACGTTAGCACAGTCGAAGCCCCCGAGTGAAGAGGTTGTTCTCAAAACAAATGGTACATTTGGAACTTTAACTGGTAGGGACGACTCTATCATTGAGGAAAAAGCATACGAACCCGATTTATCTGATGCAGACTTTGAGGGTATTGAAGTTTCCCCTAAGCTTGATGTTTCAAAAGACTGGGTAGAGCAATTAATTCTAGCTGGGTCCTCATTACGTTCCGTGTTTACTCCTTCTCAAGAATTTGTCGGATCATGTCAAAATGAAATAGATTTACTATTCTCTGAATACAATGATGAAATGGATAAGGTAAAAAATATTATGAAGGAAAGAAGATTTACTGCGCCTTATACATTTGCCAAATTTTCAACAGGTTCGATGCTACTGACAAAGGACATTGTTGGTAAATCGGGCGTTTCAATTCGGCGTTTACCAACTGAGTTGCAAAGAGAATTTTTATTCAATGACATGTACTTAGGTAAAGAAATTGAAAAAGTTGCTATCGAATCGAGGAAATCAAATTCGTACCCACAGATTACTGAGAGTTCTTTGCTCTTCAAAGACGTTTTAGATTATATGGAAAAATCCTCTAGTGATTACAACCTATGGAAGCTTTCATCTATTTTATTCGACCCTGTCTCTTACCCATATAAGACTGACAATGATCAAGCAAAAGTGGCATTATTAAAAAACGAAAGGCATCGTCAATTAACTTCATGGATTGTTGGTCAAATATCTCCGGAAATTAAAGAAAAAATTAAGAATTCTTCAAACAAAATAGAACAAATATTCCTATATTTGCTGTTGAATGACGTTGTAAGGGCATCTAAGCTAGCGATTGAATCTAAAAATGGCCATTTGAGCGTGTTGATATCCTATTTAGGTTCAAATGATCCCAGAATACGTGATTTAGCGGAACTACAATTGCAAAAGTGGTCAACTGGCGGCTGTAGTATTGATAAGTATATTTCGAAGATTTACAAATTATTAAGCGGTTCACCTTTTGAAGGTATATTTTCTCTTAAAAACCTTGAAAGTGAATTCAGTTGGTTGTGTCTTTTGAATTTGACACTATGCTATGGCCAGATAGATGAGTATTCCTTAGAATCTCTCGTGCAATCGCATTTGGACAAGTTTTCTTTACCCTATGATGATCCTATTGGAGTTATTTTTCAACTATATGCTGCTAACGAAAATACAGAAAAGCTCTACAAGGATGTTAGGCAAAAAACCAAAGCTTTGGACGTTCAGTTTTGCTGGTACTTGATCCAAACATTGAGATTCAATAAGATACGCATTTTTTCAAAAGAGACCAGCGATGAAGCTACATTTGCATTCGCCGCTCAACTAGAATTTGCACAATTACATGGACATTCTCTCTTTGTTTCCTGCTTTTTAAATAACGACAAGGCTGCAGAAGATATCATTAAAAGACTTGTTATGCGTGAAATAACATTGCTAAGAACCCCTCCAAATGATCACATCTTAAATAGATTGAAGATCCCTTCGCAATTGATATTCAATTCTCGGGCTTTGAAGGATAGATATGAAGGCGATTACCTTTCTGAAGTGCAAAATCTACTCCAGGGTTCTTCTTATGATTTGGCAGAAAAGACGATTGTTACAGCATTGGGGCCAAGGCTCTTGTTATCAAATGATCCCATACAGAATAATGAATTGAAAACTCTAAGGAGAATTCTTAACGAATTTCCAGATTCTGAGAGAGATAAATGGAGCGTAAGTATAAATGTATTTGAAGACTATCTGAAGCTTGCGTTGGATAATGTTGAAACGCCGAAAACAATCGATTCCTTGATTAGTGGCATGAAGATATTTTACGATAAGTGTAAGCATAGTCGTGAAGTGCCCGCATGTTGTAATGTTATGTCCCAAGAGATTGTTTCGAAAATACTGAAAATAAACAGTTCTTCGATCGGCGACTTAAAGGGCAAATTGCTTGACCTTCCCCTAGGGCAGCCAGAAAAGGCATACTTAAAGGGCGAGCTTGCGCAAGATTTAATGAAATGTACATATAAGACGTAAGTAAATTATTTTTTATCTTTAAGAAAAAGGAAAATAGTAAGCAATGGACTGTACCCGACACTCCTAGAGTAATTAGTAGTATGTATATATTATGATAAAAAATGTTCTTCGGCGGGTATAGGGTCTAAGGACGATGATGTTTGTATTCTAATTGATTTGACCTCTGCGTCAATGCCATTCCTTTTACGCCTTCCGATCAATTATTATACATCTCCGACTGCATCTCGGAGAGCTTCCACGACGTTGAGTACAGCAGTCGAAGCTGGACTGTCAGGATAGTTATCCAAAAAGCTTTCACCCATGTCGCAACTCTTGCCAATCCTCGGATCTAAGGGAACAGACCCCAAAAATTTGATCCCCAATTCCTTACAAAGCGCTTCACCTCCACCTGTAGTAGCTTTGAATATTTGGGACTCCCCCTTACAGTTTGGACATACAAACCCACTCATATTTTCCACTAGTCCAAGGATATTGATACCAGCCTTCTTACAGAAATCTATCTCCTTGCGTACATCCAATAAAGCTACTTCCTGCGGTGTAGTGACCACAAGGGCACCATCTATGCCCGATTCTTTCATATACTTGTTTATTGAAATATGCTCATCAGATGTCCCAGGCGGCGTGTCAATCACCAAGTAATCGAGTCTATCCCAATCAACATCCTTTAAAAACTTCTTTATCAACAAATTCTTTTTTGAACCCCTCCATATAATGGCGGAATCATCTTCTGGGAGCATATATTGAATAGACATGGTGGCTAGGTTATCGGCCACATAGACGGGTGTCCAACCGGAGTTCGATTCATGGACGGTTTCGTTAATGCAGCCTAACATATGTGGCAAGGAAGGCCCACATATATCTAGGTCCATGGCACCCACTTGTAAATCTTCGTCAGCTGAGAGTGCCCAACTTAACATTGCGGCAAAGGTTGACTTGCCTACACCACCTTTGCCTGATAAAACCAATATTTTATGTTCTATTCCTGACAAATTATCTGTGATTAATGGGATATCCGGATCAGGACCCTTCGGAAGACTTTCACATATTTCTTTATTGGCGCAGCCACCACAAGCATCGGATTTACCTGCCATGTCTGATTCTGGACCAGGACAATGTTCTGGCTCCGGCTGGTTAAGTTCATACTCTGTTGGCAGCACTTCGTCGTTTACATGTGGTAGTATCTCAGTCATTCTTATATATCACCTGTTTTTACTCCTGTTCGCAAAAGTAGAAAGAACCACTTTTGACCTTATTTAATAGCAGCTGAACAACTATGTAATCCTACTTTTATACATGAAATATTTCCATGCATTACTAATTGCACAATTAATCAATCCGAAAAAGTACCCGGAAGCGCATTTTTAGGAGCCATACATGCTAAAGGATAAGTTTGGACGGCGGTTTTCGACATAGAGAATGAATACAACTGAGAGAAATGTGACATTGGATGACCTATTTTAGTGAAGTAATATCAGGGTGTGTTTGCGCGCAATGTCCCAGCTGATGGAGTTCGTCAGCTGTATCGCTATGGTTAATGAAGGAGAAATTGGAGAAGATGAGCATGGTCTCTGCAAGATCCAGATCGAAGATGGCGCTTCGTTGGAAACATTAGATGAGAATAATCTTTCAGAGCTCAAGATACTGAACATGCTAGTAAGCGAAGGTACAGAGATTTTTTCTAAAGGTCGCTTTGGAATCAATGATGTGCGAATCTTCGCGGGAGAGAATATCGATAAAGAGTCCAAGAAATATGTGTGGTATGAACTGCTCAAAATGTTAACTGGCCACAGGGTTTACATTGCGTCGCTGGATAAAAAAGTTGTATTTACAAAATGGACATGTAGAATGCAAAACGATGAGGTATGGAAAGTAGTTATGGAATTGGAGTCATCGGCGATTACAAGAAAAATCGCTGAACTTACCTTGCATCCGGTCACAAATGGGGAGACTGATTTATTTGAAATGGCTGATAAACTTTATCAAGATATCTGTTACGTTAACGATTCTTACCGGAATATGAAGGAAAGCAACTCCAGCAATAGAAATCGAGTAGAAGAACTGACCCGGGAAAGGGAACTATTAGATCAGCTTCTAGAAGAACGCGATGAGAGGACCAGAACAATGGTGGTGGCCTTGTTGAATGAGAAGAAGAAGAAGATAAGAGAGCTTCATGAGATTCTGCGACGAAATAATATCAAAGTGTCTGATGATGATGTTTCAGACTCTACGCTTATTAATATGGAAGTGGCAAAGCCAATTTCGGAGTTGAATTCTCCAGGAAAGAGATTGAAACAAAGAAGGACAGTAGAACCTCAAAACTTAAATGCGAAATTGAAAGACACAAATCGGAGGAGGGCTAATAGAAGAATATCTAATCACTCTGCGATTAAGTTGGAAGACGATGATTTTGATGACTTTCAATTTTTCGGACTTTCTAAAAGGCCAATTATTGCTGCTAAAGATAAACTTAGTGAAAATGACGATGATACAAGATCAGTAAGTTCTATGTCTGATAGTAGTAATGATAATCGAAAACATTTGGCATTTTTAGAGGAAAATCGCATTCAATTATCAGCAGGCAAATTGAGCAAAAATCACGGCGCAATTCCCGGGTCTGAATCTGAGACTGATGCAAGTGCAGAGGAAAAGAAGAGCCCGAACAATAGTGAACAAGGCACTAATGATAAGGAATCTTGCTTGCAGACAGAGTCAGAAACGGATATAGAAGCGTGACCCAGCTCCAGAAGACAGGAATATGTGGCAGAGAATATTATAGTATTTCATTAGTTGAAAGATTACTTTATTTAAACAGCAAAAAATAGTACTATATGAGTAGTCGAAAAACTCAGCTACTCAGACTACAGGAAATAAAAATAAAACTAGCTTCTGTATGAATGTTGAAGAAGGCGGGAAATTTTGGAAGTAAGTTAGGGTCATATCCTAGTACATTGGTTGGCCCGGTTTGAGTTGCAACCAATGCCAAGCGTCAGCGTTGGCATCTCTCTTGTACATAGGTTGACCAGGTCTCAAATTCAACCAGTGCCAAGCGTCGGCAACGGCCTCTCTTTTCACCATAGTAGTGTTTTGTTCTTTTCCAGCCGCCTCGGCGATAGTGGTATTGATAAACAATAGCCCACTGGCGGTAGCATTACTGAATGGTAAAAAAGCGATGTCATGGTCACCTCCAAAATCCAAGTAGCCAATAATGGCCTCAGCTGGGACGTGAGTGACATCTTCCTCCAAACTGGCAAAGACAGAAACAGCCGCTAAAACAGAAGTGAGAAGGATAGAAATGAGTTTCATTTTCTTCAGTTAATATTTAATGTACTGAAAATGCTTTAAAGTGATGGTGGTAATTTTCCGTTGTATAGGATATATGAACGGATATAAGAATGTTATATCAGACTACAAGAGAACTTAGGACAGCTTTTATATGTGAAAACGCCTCGTTTCTATGTTGTAAAACACATCAAGTTTGACCAAGTTCAGGGGGGATTTACGATGAAACAACTAAATTCTGAAACAGTAACGATAAACAGTTTTGCTCGATACTTTGAAAGCAACCGTTGAAGATATTGTTTAAATGTCGTTTACCGTCCCTTGGTATTGATATATCAATTAGGAAACGTAAGCGGTAGATTTTATGAGGAGATAGAAAGAGGGAGGTAAATAAGAGTAACCAGTCCATGAGAATAACTAAGCAAACTAATCGCTTATTCGCTCAGCACACGTTTTTCTAGGAAAAGTATCTGATGTGAGACATACATCCTACTAAATGTCATTACCTATTCTGGACATCAATGGGAATGTTAGCATTAACAAATCAGGAAAAACAGATTAAATACGCAGTCGAGTGTACTGAGACGCAGACAAACACAAATGCTCCCGAAACAGGTGGCAGCTGTTCCCTCAAATAATGAGCTTCGTCTCTGGCGTAGAGTAGTAGCATCTCGTAGCCCTACTGTCTTGAAATAATTAAGTTACCCGTTTTTTGCATTTTTTTTTTTTTAGTTTTTCAGCTATAAAAGACAGATCAAAGCAGCATTATTTGCTTTATTTCCATCTCTTCTACTTTTTAATCATCTGTTTCTTCTTTTAAATTTATTTTAAATTTATTTTATAACAATAACGCAAATTTAACAGCCATTCGCAACACATACAGTATCTCATCGAGGTTGAATCCCTCCGGGGCGTTCTTGACCCATGAAGAATGTGGATTTGTGTTGCAGTATATTTATTATTGGCTTGGACTGGAGAACAAATTTATCGATCTTGGGTGCAACAGTCTTTCTGTCGTCTGTTTTTAGCAGATCTAAGGGTTTACCTTCGTGTGCCCGGATGAGGACCGTTGCAAGGATTGATAATACAGCTATATATTACCGTAGCCAATTGCATAGTAGCTTCTCAACATGGGGAGAGTGATTGCATGTTATGAAACACCTAAACTTGTCGCGTAAATAAAAATATATCTATGTGTTTTATTGCTTGTATATATGAGTGTGACCGTGAGGAAATGCTGCAAATATTGTAAGGAGGAATGTGTAGCTAAAAGGTTTCACCTTCCTGTGGTTGGCGCAATTTCTTGTTCGCTGGAGTTGCCATTTCCTTTCTAAGATCTAGTAATAAAGTTTCCATGGTGTAGGCTCTTTTCCAGTCACGCAATGTGTGGAAATCTGTTTGGACTTCCCCAGTACTTGGATTGACGCATGGTAGGTTTATCTTGGAAATAAAGGTAACCTTTGGTGGGGAATCCGGATAATCTGGGCCACATTCTATAGAAAGGGAATAGATTCTATTCTCATGGTTACTATGAGGGGGCCCTAGAATAGTACCGTTCCATTTAGTCATAGTAATATCGTCACTATCGGCTAGACCGTAACTACATGATTCTGGGCCAAACCCTTTTTCACCCTTTTCTAACTCTTCTAATAATCTAAAATTTCTTGGTCTGATTTACAATACATATCAAAGATTTGTTAGTATATGTTGAAAACCCCTTTCAAAATTCAGAATAACATACACTTTTGACATTTTTTGGATAAACGATCTTTTCTCCTATATTGCATGTACAATAACGAGAACTTCAATGCGATGATCGAAATACAATCAGTAGAAATTTTGTATGAAGATGATCTCATTTTAGTATCTTGTTTTATCACTAAAGGAGCGCTAAGAAACGCTATCGCGTTACCCTAGGAATACTTGCTGACAATTTTTCAATCTTAAATTGAGAAGTAACAGTAAATAATAGAGGTAATAGCGGCATTACAAACTTTCTTCACTGCATTGATCGGTAACCTATATATATCAGGTAGGTAGTTCATTGGAGAGTTCGGGGCTGAAGGTCTATTCTATCGGGTACAGAATGAGTAATAGTGGTGGGTCCTCCCCATTCTTAGAAAGCCCTGGAGGTTCGCCGGGCGCAGGCAGTGCAAGTGGACAAAGTAACCGTCAGATCCAGGCGTTGCAATTTAAGCTGAACACTCTACAAAATGAATATGAGATTGAAAAGTTGCAGCTGCAGAAACAGACAGGTATCTTAGAAAAGAAATATAAGGCCACAATTGGCGAATTAGAGAGAGCATTGAATGATACGAAATATCTTTACGAAAGCAATGATAAAATGGAGCAAGAATTGAAGAGTTTAAAGGAAAGCTCGACCAATTCGACAAATGATAAAGACAGATGTATAGAGGAATTGCGGATAACTTTGCAAAATAAAGACTTAGAAATGGAGACTTTAAGGCAGCAGTATGATTCTAAGCTGTCAAAAGTCACCAACCAATGTGACCATTTCAAGTTGGAAGCCGAGAGTTCTCATTCTCTTCTGATAAAATATGAAAAAGAAATAAAGAGGCAAAGTGTGGATATCAAAGATTTGCAGCATCAAGTGATGGAAAAGGATGATGAATTATCTTCGTTAAAAGCATCTAAGATGATAAACTCTCACCCAAACTATTCTACAGAAGAGTTCAATGAGCTCACTGAGATGAACAAAATGATCCAAGACCAAGTTCAGTATACTAAAGAATTGGAATTAGCGAACATGCAACAAGCCAACGAATTGAAAAAACTAAAACAATCCCAGGATTCTTCTACCTTTTGGAAACTAGAAAATGAAAAATTACAAAATAAATTAAATGAATTGCACGTACTGGAAAGTCAATATGAAAATCTTCAATTAGAAAACATAGATCTAAAATCGAAATTAACTAAATGGGAAATTTATAATGATAGCAACGATGATGATAACAATGATGATGATGATAAAAATGATAATAATAATAATAATAATAGTAATAACAATACTAATAATGATACTAATAATAATAACAGGGCCAAGAACAATCTGCAAAGTAACCCTGAAGAAGTTATTCGTGACTGGAAGCTTACCAAAAAGGAATGTTTAATCTTGACAGATATGAATGATAAGCTAAGATTGGATAATAACAATTTGAAGCTTCTGAATGATGAAATGGCCTTAGAGAGGAACCAAATATTAGATCTGAACAAGAATTATGAAAATAACATAGTAAATTTGAAAAGATTAAATCACGAGTTGGAACAGCAGAAAAGTTTATCTTTCGAAGAGTGTCGATTGCTGCGTGAACAATTAGACGGCTTATATTCCGCACAAAATAATAATGCTTTACTAGAGGCCGAAAATAGTGAAACACATGTGCCAAACAACATCAAAAACGAAGATATGAACAGTTTGCTCGATACTTATAAAAATAAGACAGAAGATTTAACAAATGAACTAAAGAAGTTAAACGATCAATTATTATCAAATTCCAATGATGTAGAAACTCAAAGGAAAAAGAGGAAATTGACAAGTGACCAAATTGGTCTAAATTACTCACAAAGGCTCAATGAATTGCAGCTGGAAAATGTAAACGTCTCGAGAGAGTTGAGTAAAGCACAAACTACCATTCAGTTATTACAAGAAAAATTAGAAAAATTAACCAGACTAAAGGAGAAAAAAATCCGTATACTGCAATTACGTGATGGCCCCCTCATAAAAGACCAGTTTATCAAGAAAAATAAATTGCGTCTCCTAGAAAAGGAAAATGCTGATTTATTGAATGAACTGAAACAAAATAATCCAACTAGTGAAACAGTACCTATTTCTGTTTATGATACGCTGAACTTCGAGTTGAAACAGTTGGAACAAGAAGTTTTTAGGTCAAATAAAAGATTTTCCAGACTAAAGCAAGTTTTTAACAAAAAATCGTTAGAGTTCATAGACGTCGTGAACTCATTATTAGGTTTTAAATTGGAATTTCAGCAAGATGGTCGTGTAAAAATATTCCCCTGTTTCAAACCTGAAAAATATTTGATTGCAGATCTAAACGAAAACACTCTGAAATCTAACCTTGATGCAGATATAGACGGCTGGGATAATCTCATGGATTTATGGGTAGAAGATAGAGGTCAGCTTCCATGCTTTTTGGCAACAATAACATTGCGTCTTTGGGAACAACGACAGGCCAAATAATGTATATACATTTCTAATAAATTATAGTAATTGGTTTCATAGTATTAGAAACGCTTTTATAGTGACACAGTTGTGGACCACGAAACCCTTTTCGTCCTCCCTTCATCATTGGACCCTTCATGATCTTTTAGTATGAAAAAAAAAAGTGATAAAGCATACACACGAAATATAGTATAAGTTTCACATACTATCAAAAGAAGCCCAATATTTCATAGCTATTGAGGTAGCATAGATGCACTTATATGAGGCAAGGTGATTCTGATTCAATAAAATCCGCGGATGTTGCTGTCCTCTCAATTATTCTTACGGGCTCGACTTTAACGTTGATCTACACGTATAAAAGGTATTTAACTCAATTCAAAAGAACAAATGATATACCGCGACGAATATTCCGCAAGCAATGGCTTTACGGCAAAGTCACATCTGTTGGTGATGGGGACAATTTTCATTTCTTTCATATGCCAGGTGGTATGAGGGGTGGATGGGGTTGGTTACGAGCCGTTCCACAAATGATCAAGAATGATTCTACGGCAGAAAAGCTTGCTGGAGATAATGGGAATATAAAGTTTTTCAATTTAAATTGGATTATACATGGGAGATCCAGTAAAAGTAAAATACAAAAAACGAAAAGTCAGTTCTTGAAGTTAAATGTACCCTACAAAAATAGGAAGAACCTCCCAACTATTCCTATAAGATTATGTGGAATTGATGCCCCAGAAAGAGCGCATTTTGGTAACCCAGCGCAACCGTTTGGTAATGAGGCGTTAATTTGGTTACAAAACCGGATCTTGGGAAAGAAAGTGTGGGTCAAGCCTTTGTCTATAGATCAGTATAATCGTTGTGTGGCTCGAGTGTCCTACTGGGACTGGTTTGGTGGTTGGAAAGATTTAAGCTTGGAAATGCTCAAGGATGGATTAGCTGTTGTTTATGAGGGCAAAGTAAATACAGAATTTGATGGGAGAGAAGATAAGTATCGTTATTATGAATTTTTGGCAAGATCTAAAAAAAGGGGATTATGGGTCCAGAATAAATTTGAGACGCCAGGTGAATATAAAAAACGTGTTTGAAAACTTCGTTATTTGAAGGGGCATTTTTATCCATCATACCATCGATATTCATATCATACATTCATCAAATTGTCGCACTCTCTTTAATACGATTTTTATTTATTTTCATTTGTGTACTAATAGATAAAATACATACATGATAGCAGTGTTATAAAATCGAGAATCGGCAATTTAGCATTTTAAGTAAATTCCGTGTCTCTTTTCTTCTTCTCTAATTTCAAACATTATTTGAACCGCGATGAATAAACTAGCGCTTGCCAAAATCACAAACTTGAAACCAGATACGGTACAGAACATATCACCTAGTAATTTTTTAGTACCGTCAGAACCTAAGCAAAATCCAAAAAGATTAGCGATCATCATCACCCATATGTTGAAAACAGCGCCAACAGCACAAACGTGTCTGTACCAGACTGCGTCGGTATAATGAGAGAAAATTTGAGTAGCAAAAATTTCTGGTAAAAGGAAAAGAACTATTAGCCAGCCCCATAATAATAACTTCAATTGAATGTCATGCCATATGGCCACGAAGGAAAAGACAGCTAGCGATGTCAAAATTCTGTTTTTTGAGCCACCTAGAGGAATGTATATATAACGGACAACCCATTTATTATAGCTTCTATGCCAAGCTCTCCAGAAAGCTAATGAACTGTAATTGTTATCGACACACCTGATCATATTCTCAGGGGTATCGATTCCGTCTATCAAAGCCCATAGCCTAAACAATCTCCACGGAATTAGAAGTTTCAGCCAAATAATATTCAAATTGAATAAGCCAATCATGGAAATCTGAAAAGGTGTATCATTTTCCCAAGCTTTGGTTTTTGAGATTGCCACCACGTAAAGGAAATGTAAAATGAACTCCATAGATAAGATAGCAATAATGAATCTTACCGCATAGTAAAAAATGAACTTGAAGTTTATTGATGGAAGGGTATGTTTCGATTGGTAAATGTAATCATTGAATGTTATAATGGGACCAGCGATGAAAAGTGGTGTGTAAGTAACGTATGCAATATAATTCATTAAGCTGTAGTCTTGGATGGGGTGAGCCGCGGTTAATCTAGCGCGTTCATTGAGCATAATGGCTGATTTAGCTTCTTTTGATTCGTAGGATGGGCTTTTCTTCGTTTGTAAATTCTCCCATCTTTCCAAGTAGTCTAAGTTGTAACTTAAGACTCTCAGAAGGGTAAAATTGAAAAAAACATCCCATCTTGGAATAATACCTCTATACCAGTGATCCAGTGGGCTTAAAAGGGAGCAAAGATTGGCAAATGGATAAGCTCTGAAGTTGTCATTAATAAAAAGCGTAGAAATACCATAAATCCAAAGGCTAATGGTGGCTATTTTTCTATAATTCTTGAGCGCATGAGAGATGGTATATAAAATTAGCATATGGGCTAAAATTCTTATCGAATTGACACCATGAGCGGCCACCAAGAAGATTAAACCAAATATTAGATCGAATCTTAATTTAGGGATGTTGGTTGAATAAAGGACAATGCGTTTAATAGACGTGTGGGCCAGCATTAAAACCGACAATAGTACAAAATTGTCCCTGAAAAACCTATATTGAGAATCACTATTATCCACTTTCCTACCAAATAGCCAACCTTGAGATAGAAGACGCTCGTATCTTGCATAATTTGGATTTTCGGACGAACTAGCTTGCAACCCTGCATAGAACATCAAGGGAACAACGACTAAAAAGGCAACGTAGTAGAATTTGAATTCGGTAGTTTTCCATAGCGACGGCTTCGTTGTGGAAGAAGCATCTTTTTTCGATGAGGGTTTGATTCTTGAGTCTAAGCCCTCAGAAGTGACTAGAGGAGCCAAGATGCTGATCAGCGACATTTGTTACAATTATCTGTTTATAAATGCCGATACTCGCTATTCTTTCTGTCCTTTTATGATTAATATCCATGTGTTACAAGCAATATTGTATGTAAATACTCTTACCCTTTCAGTGTACACCCACTAAAAAACTCACACCCATACACCCCAAGTAGTATGGATGTTTATAGTTGCTCAGACCATCACCCATTTTCCAGCTCTCACCTCCAGTATCTGGTTATTACAGGTCCATGTACGGAGTACCTTACCTTTTTTGTCTGATAGTTAATTGCAAGTCCCTTTCCGTGTATAATTGGAAATTTGCATTTACGTCCAATCAAGATGATGTGCAGCTAGCTTATATTAATACAAGAAACATGCTCAAGCGCATATACGCCTCCTTATTCACTCATTTCTCATACCTCATTGTTGCCAGTATTTCGAGGCGTTCAACTTTCTCTTGCCCTCGTATTAATTATTCGCTATTTATATATTGCTAGTTATTATTTTTTCCTGGAAGGAACTTTCCAGGGTCTTCTAAGAAATAAAAATGCAGAAGGAAAACTAAACGTAATTAAACTGTTCTTCGGTTCGATCCTGTCGCTACGTGAAAAAAAGGGTATTGCAGTCATAAAAAAATGGAAGCCAAAAATAATATAAAATCAAAACAAGTCTTCAATATATTGAAGTGCGACACGACTTCTCAAAACTGTGATAACTTCAATTATCGTGCCACAAAGGGAAAAAAGACAGACTTAAATTAGGCAGGGATGATGTTCTGGTCTTCAAAGACAGGTATCACGTCAAAGTATTCATTTTCATCGTCACCTACTTTCACAGCTGAACCATGGAGCATTTACACCGGTCGCCCCAAATCATCATCTTCATCTTCACCGTCCAAAGTATCGATATTCATGTTTGACAAAAAGCAGTTCGAAAACTATTTGTTGCACTACGGCATTATTAAATCTAAATCTGGATCTAGAGATAAAGTGCTAATACAAGAAGCTTACGAAATATTAAGAAATCAGGCCAATAACTTGGCCAAACTCAAACACCCAAATATTCTGACCCTAATTGAACCATTAGAAGAGCATAGTAAAAATTTCATGTTTGTAACTGAGTTCGTCACAGGTTCACTGGAAGCGGTATTCAGGGAAACTGATGATGAAGAGCAGAATTTCTTACAAGGTCATGTTAAGGATAATATTGTGATACAACGGGGCATATTGCAACTAGTAAATGCCCTCGATTTTATTCATAACCGCGCAAGCTTTGTGCACTTGAATATTCAACCTAGGGCAATATTCATCAATGAAAATTCTGACTGGAAAATTTCCGGCCTGGGCTACTTAGTGAAAATACCTCCAGGAACGAATACCTCTGAATACTTCTTACCTCAATATGACCCCAGGGTTCCCCCATTTATGCATTTGCAACTGAATTATACCGCCCCAGAAATTGTTTTTGAGAACACCTTAACCTTTAAAAATGATTATTTTTCATTAGGTTTGTTGATATATTTCCTGTACAGTGGTAAAGACTTGTTTCACAGCGAAAATTCTACTACTGAGTACAAATTGGAGTACAACAAATTTGAAAACAAGATTAGTACAATGTCATGGGACAATATATTCAGTAAGGTCCCGCAAAAGCTGAGATATTGTATGCCCAAGCTAATAAACAGAGACATATATTCCAGGTATGATAATATAACTTTAATTTTAGACTCTGAGTTTTTCCAGGATCCGTTAGTCAAGACGTTGAATTTTTTAGACGATTTACCTACAAAGAATAGCGAAGAAAAATACGTATTCTTGGAAGGTCTCGTAAATTTACTGCCGGAGTTTCCGCCAGCATTATTACAAAAGAAATTTTTACCCATTCTATTGGAATTATTAAGTCAGTTTTGTGCTGAAAAAGTAATAAGTGATAAATGCGTAAGCAAAAATTTGGATTTAATAATCAAGATAGGGTCCACTTTATCCCAGTTGTCCTTTCAAGAGAAGGTTTATCCAGTTTTATTGAGTGAAGTGAACTTTCCGATCCTGTTGAGAAAAGCCACGGTTTGCTTGATCGATAATTTAGACACATTGAAGCAAAAAGTTAAACGTCCTGATTTCTTGAAAAATATACTAAAGCCATTATTCAGTTATGTTTTACATGACTCCGAAAGTGACACTACAGTGGTTTGCCAAGAGAAGCTTTTATCACAAATTCCGTTAGCTTTAGAGGTACTTGATTTCCCCACCGTGAAACAATTCTTGTTACCCTTGCTATCTGATCTATTTACAAAGACAACAAGTTTAACGGTGAAAAACACATGCGTAACATGCTTCCAAATTATGATAGAGCACAAATCCATTGATTCTTATACTTGCTCAGAAATCATTTTGCCTTTGTTTAAATCCATGAAGACAAGAGATCCAAGGATTTTATCTAAGTTACTGAAACTTTTTGAAACCGTTCCGCTGATTATTACTGATGAAATCATCCTCGTTGACCAAGTGCTGCCTTTGATGTGGAATTATTCCATGGCCTCAACTCTAACAAAGTCACAGTATTCAGGATATACACAGGCCATTAACAAGATGTCATCTGACATCCAGAGGCATCATATCGCCAAATTGAGTGATAGAGTTAATGATGATGGCGAAGATGCCTTTCACAAAGTTATTGAACCAACGATCATGAAGAAGGAGGACCCTGAGACAATTGCGGCTAAAAATATTGAAGTAGCAGCCATGCAACCGGTTAAAAAAACAACGGAGTCATCGTATAAGAATATTTCACCACAATCCAAGAATATTCCAAGCTCCAGGCCCTTAAATCCTAGGAGTATCCTTGCAACTAGAGGCTTTCCAATGAGGAAGCCAAACCCCTTACCAGAGACCCCATCAAATCGGACCGATCCCAAAGTTATGGTTAAACCTAGTTCTAACGGTATCTTAAACACCAGAAAGGACGACGAATTTAATGAATTTCAATCCTTCTCAAGCACAGGAAGCGCACGTCAAAGCTCCGCATCCGATGCTTGGATGAACAACACGCCCAGCCCTACTCCAACATCTACAAGCAGTACTAATCTGCCACCTGGGTTTTCAATTTCTTTGCAGCCAAACAAGAAAAAGGAAGGTTCTACTGAAATTCCCCGAAATAATATATATGGATCTTTAATATAGTTTACCAACCTTAAGATGGAAATATCTCAAATTGGCTTGAAGACAACCGCACCACAAATTTAATAGTTATTTGTATTAGTAGATAAATCGAATTTGATTTTCGTACCTCAGTAACTCTCTTGAGGAACGCAATTTTAGTTTGCTGTGTGTACCTACTGGGTCTGACTACCAAGCACATTGTTCTTTTTTATGAACGGTGCGCGATCGGGGGAACCACACGTTCAATAAATAAAGGTTGAAACAGTCATACAATAACCAAGTATGAAGGAGATACAGAGGAAGTAAACAAATCTAAACCTGTTGAAACAAATACTGGGTCAATTTTCCGCCCTCATACAATCGTTTACAGAAATAAGCCAATATGGACGTTTCATTTTTAACCAAAACTGTACAAATAAATGGCACCCAGTTTAAGATATTACTTCAAAATGGGCAAGGTGAATGCGCGCTGATTGCACTAGCTAACGTATTATTGATTTCACCGGCCCATGCTCGTTATGCCCAAGAAATTTCCAGATTAGTGAAAGGCAAGGAAACTGTTACTTTGATTGAACTTGTGCAAACTCTAGCCAATATGGGTGCTCAAAATCGCAATGGTGCCGATGTGGATAAAGAACAGCTACTCCAAGTTCTGCCACAGTTATATAGTGGGCTGAACATCAACCCAGAATTCAACGGGTCTTTTGAGGATGGGATAGAAATGTCGATTTTCAGGCTCTACAATGTCGGCATCGTTCATGGTTGGATAATAGATGGGGACAATGATCCCAACGCTTACGAACATGTATCCAAATATTCTTATATGGGTGCCCAAAAGGTTTTAGTACAGTCGTATGAGATCCAAAAAAATAATGCTCAATTTGAAAACAGTGAGCAAATCCAATCCGATGCACCTTACTTGAAATCCTTTCTGGCAAGATCTGCGACTCAATTAACTGAGTATGGTTTAAGTCATCTCAGGGAAATTTTAGTAGAAAGATCGTATGCTGTGCTTTTCAGAAATGATCACTTTTGCACATTATATAAAAACAATGGCGAATTGTTTACTTTAGTCACGAACCCTACCTACAGAAACCGCAAAGATATAAACTGGCAGTCGCTTAAATCCGTGAATGGATCACAAGATTCGTACTACACAGGTAACTTCATTCCCACAAGTCTGGAAAGAACCGAAACTACTGCTACCGGGCAAAATGAATCCTACATTTCTAACCCATTTAGCGACCAGAATACAGGGCATATAACCAGTAATCAAGATAATAGTGGAGCAAGTGGGGTGCAACAGATCGAAGACGACGAGGAGCTAGCCAGGAGATTACAGGAACAAGAAGATATGCGTGCAGCAAATAACATGCAAAATGGTTATGCCAATAATAGCAGAAATCATCAAAGAGAAAGGTTCGAAAGACCTGAAAAAAACTCGAAGAAAAACAAGCTCCTTTCCTTTAATGGAAGTAATAAAGACAGGAAAAGAGACAAGTTGAAAAAAAATTGTGTGATTATGTGAAACCATCATTTCTTTTTTTCTTTTTTATCTTCCTTATAGAACCACCTTTTGTACGTGTCACCACGTTAGCGCCTTATTTTTAACTTTACTATTTTTTAATTTTTCTATATGTATATTTTACTCCTTCATGGCGTTGAACTGGCCTCTTTGTGATATAGAACCTGATAATAACTATATTTTCTTTTCTGTTGTTATCTCTTATGTTTGTTCAAACGAAACGGCTTAAGGAGCTCCGAACAGTCACTATAGCGGAAATTAACATTTTTGGGATATCTTCACAGAATACTAGAACACTCAAAGTGACTCATACTCTTGGGTTTTACACAGTCACTGAAAAGGATTACTAGATAATTGGAAAAAGTTGGAACTGAGGGAGCGAACTGGCGAAATCATGGGTGATATAAGAACTTTTGTTTTCGCTATAGAAGATACAGAAACAACGCAAGGACTGTGCAAAATCATTGGTCGGTCAAGTTTATATAATCTAGAGAGTCTGTCTAGGCCATACAATCTATATTTTGATGACCCAGGACTAAGCAGGAAACATGCAGTGTTATGTATAAAGACACCAATACCCAAAATTGAGAGTGTTCCTTCCATTGAACAACTTCGCATTTGCATTCGAGATTTGAGTAGTAAGAGTGGTACAGTGAACTTAGTGTCTGATGGACCAAATGATGAGATTGACCTGAGAAGTGGTGATACATTTGGTTTGATTGCAATTGCTAATCATTCTTTACGCGATAACCATTATTTAGCCGCCAAGTTAATTTTTCGAATTGAACTTGAGTACTTTGATAAAGAAAGGGAACTTATCAAGTGCATTATTACGAATGTGACCTTTGGAAACAATAATGCAATGTTACATTCCCCTGTTTATCCTATAAAATTTGCAGACGACAGTGATTCTAGTTGGTACGGATTATCAGAAGCCAGTACACAAACGGAAGCTGCAGATGAGTGTCATGAAACAAAGACCATGATAACTCGAGGTGGTAGGTTTTCCATCCTTTCACTGAGAAAAAGTGACCGCAAGCAACCCCAGAAGGCTGGTGGTAGCTTTGATGGCAAAATAAATCAAGCAAATTCTTTTGAAGAAGAAATCGAAACCTGTACTGACACAGAGAGTACAGAAGAAGAAGAAGAAGAAGTAGAAGAAGAAGAAGAAGAAGAAGATCAGGGAGGAGAAATAGAACTTGAAATTATCAGAGTAAAAAGGATAAAGGGCAGGATCAAGACAGAGAAGACAGCTACTCGCTTCTCGAAAACCAAGAGAATTATGACCCCTCAGCAGTCCAACAGCATGTGGATACTACTAATAGTAATCTTAATTTTTGACCGCTTACTATCGAATTAAAATGTAATTTTAAACCCAGCTGTACATTACTGGGTGGTGTTATAACTCTATAACTAGCTAAACAAGTGGAGTTTTTTGCTCTGGACATGGCCTGTAAAGTTCTCTTTTGCGACGGCCCCCCGCTTTAACCGAGGCGAATGACGAATGCTTTTTGGCCAAGAAGGAATGGCCATTACAACTTGTGCTCTCCACTTCCCTCCACCAATAATCTATATAAACACTCTCTTGCCAATCGCCAAACGTCAATACATCTACATATATACACATAGATCCCATTGCACTGTAATTAAAAAAATGTCTCAACCTGTTCAACGTGCTGCAGCACGCTCATTCCTTCAAAAATACATTAATAAAGAAACTTTGAAATATATCTTTACGACACACTTCTGGGGTCCCGTATCCAATTTTGGTATCCCAATTGCCGCTATATATGATTTAAAGAAAGATCCTACACTAATCTCGGGCCCAATGACCTTCGCTTTAGTTACCTATTCGGGAGTGTTCATGAAGTATGCTCTTGCAGTATCACCCAAAAACTACTTGCTGTTTGGATGCCACCTCATCAATGAAACTGCACAATTAGCTCAAGGCTATAGGTTTCTCAGATACACGTATTTCACAACTGATGAGGAGAAGAAGGCTTTAGATAAGGAATGGAAGGAGAAAGAGAAGGCTGATAAACAGTAAAAGGAGCAATCTACGAGCCTGAAGTAGGTGACTGGATAGAAATATAAAAAGCACAGGCAAAGATGAAGAAGGTAGGTATGCCCATACAGATTCTGTCATTTTTACCTCTTTTCCCTTTCATATATGCATGCTATAGAACTATTATCTCTATAAGTTTCATTTTATGTAGTATTTAGCTACAATGCCGTACTATATAAGATGACATATTTTAAATAACCTAAATAATTATTATGCCTTTATTCAAGTATTTTCTTTATACCTTGGGGTTTCTCCTTCATCTCCACTTTATATAGGTTATATTCAGCCATTCAAAAGCTAAAAAAGACCGTTTTTTCACTGAAAAGTCACTGCAACTATAGTAAGATACAGAAGAGGGAGAAATAATGGTTAGAACACTCAGTGCAGAACAATGGTGATTGGATTATCGGAGGAAAATGATGATGACGAAACTTTTTCAGCTGTACATTCTTCAACACCCAGTATTAATTCTCAATCTTATGCGATCCCCATAACGGAGGAAATGTCCAGCTCTTTCCATGATTCTATCAGCACCACTAGCAACTCAAGTGGTAGTTTCGATAGTGATGAACGTAGTGTTTCAAACGTTGTGGAGGCAAATGAAGTGGATAACGAATCTAATGGTGACGAAGATTTGTTCTTAGATAACGATATTCCTCAATCAAGCAATTTATTACTCACAGATGCCCAAGATCCTGGTCCAATATTTGACGTTTCAAGATATATTTTTGATTCTCTTAAACAATCCATTGATTCTGCAGATTTCTCAGAGGCACTTTCCCTACAGACCAAGACTTCTGCCGTCATAAATTCAAAAAGCTTAGAACTTAAACAATATATTGATGAAATGAAGATCAGGCTAACTCAACTGCAGGAAAAGTTTGAAAACGGTGAAGCTACTTCAAGAAAAATAAAGCATGATTTAGAAACTTCAAGAAAAAACATCGACTATTTAAACGCTGCTTTACGTGTCGGTTTCCCCATTGAGTTTAATCAGGCAAGAGAAAAAATACTCGAACGTAAATTGAATGAAGAGAATGACTGACGATATACTGAATCGTATTTTTTTTCTGGAAAATATGTATACTATGTGAGAGTCAATTTAAATAATATTAATGATAAATGAAAGTGGGCAGTTATATTAGTAATATACAATGTTTTGTTAATAAATTTCCGAACCTTGACTGGCTATTCTTAGAAGAAGATAGGTAAAAACAAAAGAGGCCCCTAATCGAAAGTAATCTTTTTTGGCTTCTTAGTCAAATCGACATCCTTAAAGAATGAACCGTAAGCACTATGTTCCTTCTTCTTAGTGTGAGTACCGAACTTTATCAAATCCTCAGGAACAGGTTGATTGGCACCATTTAAAACGTTAACTAGCCCGCCAGCCAAATGCTTTTCTTGTTCAGTGAATAGAGTGTGGGCTGTGCCTGTTTGACCAGCTCTACCAGTTCTACCGATTCTATGGACATAGTCCTCCACAGTCAATGGAAAAGTTAAATTAATAACGGTCTTAACATTTGGTATATCCAAACCTCTTGCTGCAACGTCAGTGGCCAATAGCAAATTAGACTTACCGCTTTTGAACTCATTCAAAGCTTGCGTTCTTTGTTGTTGGGATAAATCACCATGAATAGCTGCAACATTGTATCCATTATACTTCAAATTTCTTTCAACACGAGCAGCTTCCTTTTTATAAAGAGCAAAAATCAAGACCTTTTCATTCTTTTTTGGACCAGAGTGGTACTTTTTCAAAAGTTCCAATAACTTTCTTTCTTTTCCACGTGGGTCCACCACTTCAACAATTTGTGTGATTTTTTTGTTAGCAGTTAGTTGATCTGTATTACCAATAGACACCTTAGTTGGATTCTTCATGAATGTAGAAGCTAATTCACGGACTTCTTTTGGCCAAGTAGCGGTAAACATTAGAGTTTGTCTTTTGGATGCATCAGTTTCTCTGATGATATTCTTGATGTCTTCTTCGAAACCTTTTTCCAACATTCTGTCCGCCTCATCTAGTACTAAGTAGTTTACTTGAGAAAGATCAACGGATCCTTCCTGTAGTAAGTCTAATAATCTACCAGGCGTAGCAACCACCACTTGTGACTTTTTTAGTTGAATTCTTTGTTCATCTTTTGGAACACCACCGTAAACACAACAACATTGCATACCAACTTTGTCCGTTAATACAATCAAGTTATCGTAAATTTGGGAAGCCAGTTCTCTAGTTGGAGAAATGACTAAAACCTGTATACCTCTTTTCTTTTGATCATTCATTAAATGACTGATAGCTGGAACACCGAAAGCAAATGTCTTACCAGAACCAGTCTCAGCAACACCGACAACATCTTTACCAGACAACAAATATGGCCAAGCTACAGCTTGAATGGGCGTTGGTTTTGGAAACTTAGAAATTTCTGCTTGAATAGAGGGGTCCAAGGAAAGATAATCAAATGATAATAGCGGACGTAGGGCTAGGTTTAGAGGATCCTCAACAGCGATTTCATTTTCCTTGAAATATTCGTCAATTTCAGATTGTGGAACAGTGGTTAATGCCTCGCTTTGAACATAAAACTCACTAGCCACTGCAGAAGTAGTCTCTGGTTTCTTTTTCGATTCTTTCTTTGGTACTTCGTCTTCCTTGTCGCTCTTCTTCTCCTTTTTATGCTTTTTATGCTTCTTTTCCTTCTTTTCCTTCTTTTCCTTCTTATCCTTCTTGTGTTTCTTACTCTTCTTTTCAATTACCTCTTCGTCTACAACTTTTCTCTTCTTGTCTTCAATTTCTTCCTTTGTCATTTTATTCTTTATAGATTAAGCTCTTAGTACTTATGCTTTCGTCAAAAGGGTGTAAAAGGAAGTTAAGCTATATCTTTGATACTGTTATATTGTTGCCTATCTATTATTAACAGTTTTTTATCTGCTTCTTATGCGATGAGGTGAAAAAATTTTCATTTCTTTTTCCGCAAAAAATATTTCAAGAAATTTGAATTACAGTCACATTACTCTCAAGAGCGCAAAGTCTGAGGGATATTTATGTCAAAACATCAGTCGACACCTCATTGAACTGCTGATCCAAAATGGCAGAATGAAAAACTTAAAAAAAAAATTTCACTTTTAATTCTTCTATGCAAATAATGTACTTAAATAAATAATGGTCTGGTAAGGATACTATAGATTTACTTCTTTCCCCACGGTACGTGTTCATTTTCTAGTTCAACATCAGATGCGGCAAGAGAAAATTCTCGACTATCCTCAATGCTATCAAAATTATTGGCATATTCAGCTTGATCGTTCTCAGATTCTTCCAAAGCGTGGAATTCATTCTTACCCTTAAATTTCCAGTAAAGAATCGAATAAGCAGTATAACCAACAATAACCACACAAACATAGTTCATGTTATCCTTTGTCACAGGTAAAACCGGTGGAAAAGAAAAAAACACCACAGAAAAGACGGTCCAACATAAAAGAACTATATTTGAAAAAAATCCAAATTTTCCAAGCCAGAAAGGTCCATGTGCTATGTTACGCTTCTTACCAAGTAAACATATAACCGGAATGATGTAAGATAACAATAAAAATGCAATACAACCCGTAATTAAGGACTGGAAAGCTGTACTAGAAGCCAAATAAAGTAGACCAATGAGCGATATCCAAGCGCATGACATTAAATGTGCATTCAAAGGTACACCAGTGTAGGGGTTAACTTGCGACCATAAACGGGATAATGGTAGACCATCGTCCCTGGCAAACGACCAACATAACCTTGCTTGCCAAGTGTGACAAGCAATGACACAACCGAAGGAAGTAAAAAGAATCAAGCAACCAAGGAAAATCGCGCCTGATTTATTACCCAATGCTTGGTTATAAATGTCCAAGATTGGGGCACCTGTCGTAGACGACACGACGGCGTCGAGATCTTTGATAGAGAAGAACATAGAGATAACATAACAAAAAGAAGTGACAAAACCGATGGCGACGGTTCCCATGATGGCAATGGGAATAACTCTTTCTGGTTTTTCGACCTCAAACGCCATATGAGTTGCACAGTCAAGACACGAAAAGGACCAAGCTGGGTTAATCAAACCGACAATAAAGGCAATACCACCATTCTTCCAACCAGTTTCATTATAAAATGTTGCAAAAACAAACTTTGCATCATTAAACTTGCCGTGGGAACATGCCAATACGGTTATTGTGATTGTGAAAAAGGACAAAAGGGATATGTATAGAGAGGAGGAAGAAATGATGGGTAAGGATTTACCATAGCAGTTAAAAAACATTAAGAACAAATGCAACAATTCAAAGCAAACGAATATGTGCCATCTCTTTGGGATGAATTCAGGGTGTGCCAAAGCATACATACCAACGACTTCAGTCGCAACAGACAAAGTGGTTGAAGCACTTGTGAAAACGGACCCTGCATAGGCAAAAGAACCGCACATGTAGGCCGCAAATCTTTTGTACTTAGGAGGGGCAAGCTTTAAAGACCACCAAAACTGACCACCGGCGTGTGGATATGCGGACGATAGCTCACCTAACGAAGTACCAATGCAAATAGATATCAGTGCAACAATAATTATACCGTAAACAATCATCATAGGCCCACCGGAAGATATACCCGCAACCATCGATGTAGAAATACCGAACCAGGAATTAGTCAAACCAAACCCAACACCAAGGATTGACCACAACGAGAATGACTTCCTTAAATGTACTTCACCATCTGCTGCCACAGCTGCCTTCCCATCCATATCATCCAATGGCTTTATTTCCTCCTCAACCCTCAAATCTCTTTTGTGCATAGAAGTGTTTGAAGACTGATCCGGCTGCATATAGCCACCGGAAGCATTATCATTTCTTATACTCATCGTTCTTCAAAATATCAGTTTCTGAGTAAGTGAGCCAGTTAGTACTGAATAGATATTCCTCTTTGAAAGTTGGAAGATAATATAATTTTTCCTTTATGCAAGTTATATATGACAAGCAGATACCTTCTTTCTAATTGTTGGCATACAAGGCTGTTATAAATCATTTGGTTAACGTCCGTTGAAATATCGGCAGACCAAAGAAGTCACGACTGCTTATCTTCAGGTTTTTTTTCGTTATACAGGTTATGCGCATGTGAAAAAAAAAAGGAAGAAAACGAAGCCAATTATAAGTCATTATTGACGAAAATCCTAGATTAATTTAGAGGTACAATATACAAAACTAGTGAATAACGGAGCTATATAAAACTATAGATAAAATAGGTATAGTTATATGATGAAATACGTCTTTCAACCAGTTTAGTTCATGGACTTAACCAACTTGTTGATGAATTCTTCACGGTTACCGAAAGAACCACCTTGGATAAAGTGCTTGAACTTTCTTGGGACACCCCAACCACCAGATGGGTTGGACAACTTGAATGGCCACAAGAAGTTGTTAGCTTGCTTGAAGTGTGGACCGACAGTGATGATTTCATGGATCAAATCGTCAATGGACAAGATACCGTACTTACCCAAGTTGGCTTCGATGATAGCGTTGTCGGACAAAGGAATTCTTTGCTTGTTGATCTTACCGAAACCTCTCTTGTAAACTAATTGTCTGATAGTAGAGTATGATGGGTAACCGTAAGCAACGTATGGCTCAATCAACTTCAATAGTTCCAAAGTAGCCTTAGTGACCTTGACGAAGGTACCGGAGTTGATTCTGGTCAATCTTAGCAATTGTAAAACCTTTCTTGGTTTAGGTGGGATCTTGTTAATACCCTTGATTCTAACAACAAAGACCAACTTGTGTTGAGCTTCGACGTAGTAGGAACCAGCAGCCTTGGCATCACGCTTGGCTTGGATGATGTTTCTTTCAGCGGTTTCGTATTCCTTTTGGTAAGCGGCGTTTCTTTCCAAAATGATAGCTCTCTTTTCCTTGTTAGCCTAAACGAAAAACAAAAGTAAACAACAGTAAATTGATGTTAGTAAAAAAATGTCAAGTGAAAAACAGTATTTTATGCCAAAGTTGCTACACTGCTTTATTACTTCAATGACATGTCGGCCACGGCAAACGCAGCAATGTTTCTAACCTTAGTACCACAACTAACAGTCTATTTTACTTTCTATTTCCTTTTCTAATAATCAGTCGAAAGATGGTGATAAGTTACGACAGCATCGTCAGTGACTAGTCGAATATGTATTGGGATACAATGGCTTTTCATCATAAAATGAGAAAACAAATAGAACGTAAAAAACAGCCCGGTAGCTTGATGATACCACAGGTATTGGAGAACATTGCAACTGTTCGAATATTATCGAAATTGACAATAAATGCACGTGAACTCACATTCATTTTAGTAAAACACAATGTGTTGCGGCATAAAATATAAATGTAAGCAAAGTTTTAACATACGGCCTTACGAGCAGCTCTTTCAGCAGCGACTTGTTCAGCAGTCTTTTGTTGAGCCTTAGACTTCTTCAACTGAGATTCTGGGGTCAAGATTTTTCTGTAATACAAATAATAGATTTTTCTGTTAGCATAACCGAACATATAATAAATTAGGTTCATGTAACCATCAAGCAATACTTTTTTCTACGAAGTTACATCGAATTGAAAACACCACTTTTCATTCGAATGAAGGGAGTAAAACAGAGACACTTAGGAAACACGATTTGAGAAAACATCTTAATCGGATTTGTTGTATTTAGCGGTGAAACTTTTGGCAACAACCAAGATATTTCTAGATTCTTTTCTCAAACTTATCAACTAAAATTGTCTTTGACCTTGTAAAAGGTAATCCCCTACGGAAATTCATCTTGTGAATAGTCACAATTGGAAGATAAATGTAAGTGTGAGTGCAAATGCTTTTAAAGCAGAAATGCTCTTTTTCTCAACGTAACTTGCGGAAACCAGTATACTTTTCTGGATACTTTAGGAAATATAGTAATAAAAAACGTATTTTCGGGTACATACTCAGCAGCCATTGTGATCTTAATTGCTTGGTTGTTTATCTGAGTATCATATGAATCGTAAATTAAACCAAATAAGTTTAATATCTCGATAATTTCAATATTTCAAAAGGATGAAGTTGCAAAAGTGATGCAGATGGCAATAATTCTTGGAAGCCGCGTCCGGTACCGACAAATTTTCAGGAAGAGTTTCTGAAAATTTTGATAAATAGTTCTAAAAAAGGTACGGATTTATTAATATGTGTGGGTGTTAACATCTGACTTTTACTAGCGTAATTAGATTCAACTCAGGCTCACGTCACTAAGACCTGAACTGTAATGCAAATTATACAAGATATTGTTTTAGCCAAGTTACACACGCAGTAAGTAAAAGAACGGATAAGTAGATGTATTCAATAATCAGCCCCGAAAGATGGTGTAATTTAAGTTGACAACATCGCAATTTTGCTAGTCACTTTTTGGAATGCCAGAATCGGCAGTATCATCACTAAATAAATACATCTGCTTATCCACTTCCTCATCTTAAAGGAAAGTTTACATATCTGAGCTGTAACTTGTAATATCACATGAACTCATATGAGGTATAAAACATTAGCTCGCTGTAATAATGCTACTACGGTACGTTGTCTGTAGCATGCATATCTAGATAGTATAAACCTGCGATACTGTAAATGATTTTTCATAAGAACGAGGAAAGAATAAAGTAAAGTAAGGTGTTGCAGAAGTATTGAGTTCATCCTTTTTATACTTCGAAAGGCGCGTTTTTTTCTCGCTGATTGGGAGGGTGGCGGCAGACGAAAAAAATAAAGTTAGGACTAGCGATCGTCGAGGACGCATATCAACGGTGAACCATATTTTATGTTGAAAGATATCGAAAAAAGGTTTACGTGACTACATCCACTGTGTATTAGGTGGCAAGCGAAGGGTCTATATGCCGAATACCTTGCTATATGCGTCATCCATGTTGGCATTTGAGCGGTACTCAGTTTCTAAATCTGCCTGATCTTCAAAGAACCACACAATTTTGCTTAATATGCCGCTATTCTCCCACCATGATAATTGTAACCTTGAGTTTTGGGATGGCGTATCACGAATATATAAGTATTTTCTAATGTATGGTAGGACACCAGCTAGCAGAGCGAAACAGACTATGATTCTTATTGATGCTCTTACCCATAAATGAGAGGGAAACCTGTCAATAAGATTCTTGGAAGTAGAATCACTGTCAGAAGTTGAAGATTTTCGCTTTGAAAGTGATGCCTTATCGTTACTGTAATTAAGCCCTCTTTCTCGCCGTATTTGATCCTTCAATGAAGATATAGTGTCCGTTTGTCTCTGTAATCTTCTTTTGAATTCTTCTAGAATGACTTTTTGATCGATTCCTGTTATCAGAGGTGATGCAGGGTCAGAGGTCCTGGATATATGTTGATTATCTTCTACATGCCTTGTTTTCTGTAAATCGTTGAACTGCTGTTGTATGGAAGCATACTTTTGTTGATAAGTTTCGAGCCTCCTTTTCAACTCGCTTACCTGTCGTTCATTTTCCTGGAGCAAGCTTTGCTTCGTATTCAGTTCCCTTTTTAAATCCTCCACTTGTACCCTCAAAGCCTTTCCTACATTATTTTGGCTGAGCAACTTGATAGGCGATTCAGTAAGCTTCTCCCTGGGTGTTGAAATCCCAGGCCCCTCTGTATTTTTATCCTTGTTCTCAAGTAGAAATTTAGAAGGTGATTTCAAATCCAAACTTACGATAAAATCACTTGGAATGGAATCTGAACCAATGAATGCGTTTTCCAAGACTTCCTTGAGGGAGTGATTAACCAAATTGAAGAAGATATCGTCAAATTCTTCTTTGTGTATCTTAAAGAAGGTCTTCGTATTAGAAAATGTGCGAAACAAATCTTTATTGATTTCAGAAAATAATGGTAATCGAAGATCATAAGAACCATTCTTTTGTGCCTTTTGAAAGATATTCTCAATGATTTCCATTAACTTTGGCAAGTCTTTACCATATATGAAGTCTCCACTAATTGGCTTGTCAATTTGCCCCCATGCATATTCAAAAATAGCATCAAACGCACCTTCACTCATATTTATGTTCTCAGAGCCACAAATGTTTTATAGACCTTTCTTTATTAACCTTAGAGCCGCCAAAAAGAATATTCGATGGAGGTAAACCAGTCGTATAACGCGTTCTCTTTAACCACCAGTATCAACTAGAACTGTTTCAATGAAATTGTCCACTATCGGGTAGTGTACTTTTCTTGTGATGCCTTTGTGGAGGACGTTGAGATGATATTAAGTCGTATACCATGTTATTCTAGTTTAAAATTGATTGCGCGTCGCGCTTTCTCTGGCAAATATCGTGGTTCGCAGTAAAAGAGGCCCTTCATGCAATGGCAATCTGCATCAAGAGGTTGAGCATATGATCAATGTAGGCAATACTGAGAAGTAATGCTAGTCATATGCAATTCGTGCGTTTTGGGTAGGTGCTACAATGCAAGAATTACATCGCAAATAGAGTTGTTGAAGAACGTTGAAACCCATTCACCACATTATCTTTGCTACTGTAAAAACTAGATAACTTTAATTTTTAGGAGAGATTTTGCCACTTGGCAGCAAGTACTAACACTACTCGGGTAGAGAAAGGTAAGAGATACAGGTGTGCATTACAAACAGTGCTGGAAGGGAAAGGAAGCAAAAAGAAGAGAAAAAAACAGCTGTATTATTGGCGCCATGAATAATGTTGCAAATACCGGGACGACCAATGAGTCGAACATGAGCGATGCTCCCCGTATAGAACCTTTACCAAGCTTGAATGATGATGACATTGAAAAGATCTTACAACCGAACGATATTTTCACCAACGACCGTACTGACGCAAGTACTACGTCTTCCGCAGCCATTGAAGATATTATTAACCCCTCATTGGACCCGCAGTCAGTAGCATCACCGGTTCCTTCTTCCTCTTTTTTTAATGACTCAAGGAAGCCATCCACCAGTACACATTTAGTGAGGAGAGGTACACCGTTGGGGATTTACCAAAACAATCTATACAGTCACAATAACAGAGAAAATGCCAATTCTAGTAACGCTTTGTTATCTTCTAAGCTTCTCGCGCATCCACCAGTTCCTTACGGGCAAAGTCCTAATTTACTACAACAACATGCCGTATACAGGACACAACCTTCCAGTGGAGCCACTAACACACAACCACGCCAAACCACAAGAAGGTATCAGTCCCACAAATCACGGCCCGCATTCGTTAATAAGTTATGGAGTATGCTGAACGATGATTCCAATACCAAACTTATACAGTGGGCGGAGGATGGAAAATCCTTCATTGTCACGAACAGGGAAGAATTTGTGCACCAGATTTTACCGAAATATTTTAAGCACTCCAATTTTGCCTCCTTTGTAAGACAATTAAACATGTATGGATGGCATAAAGTTCAAGATGTTAAATCAGGGTCAATTCAAAGTAGTTCAGATGACAAGTGGCAGTTTGAAAATGAAAACTTTATTAGAGGTAGAGAAGATTTGCTGGAGAAAATTATCAGACAGAAAGGTTCTTCCAACAACCACAGTAGTCCCAGTGGAAACGGTAATTCAATGAATGGGAACAACATCTCACTGGATAATGCTGCAGGAATTAATAATAGCAATAATAACATCAGTAGCAGTAACTCATTTTTCACCAATAGTCATTTACTGCAGGGTAAAACACTAAGATTAATGAACGAGGCAAATCTTGGAGACAAGAACGACGTAACTGCAATTTTGGGGGAACTAGAACAAATAAAATACAACCAGATTGCGATTTCCAAAGACCTACTAAGAATAAACAAAGATAATGAATTGTTATGGAAGGAGAACATGATGGCAAGGGAAAGGCATAGAACACAACAGCAAGCCTTGGAAAAAATGTTTAGATTTTTGACATCAATAGTCCCACATTTGGATCCAAAAATGATTATGGATGGGCTGGGCGATCCGAAAGCCAATAATGAAAAACTGAGCAGCACGAATAATATTGGGTTAAATCGCGACAACACAGGCACCATAGATGAACTAAAATCCAACGACTCCTTCACAAACGATGATCGCAATTCCTTCATCAATGATACGGCTAACACTCGTAGTAATGTGAGCCCCAGTAATGATGGCAACAATATTGATACCCCTAGCACGAATACTACTAACAGAAAGAAAAATATAGATGAAAGCATCAAAAACAACAACGACATAATTAATGACATTATATTTAATACCAACCTTGCCAACAACCTCAACAATTATAATTCCAGCAACAATGCTGGCTCACCAATAAGACCGTATAAACAAAGATACCTTTTGAAAAATAGAGCGAATTCCTCAACGTCGAGTGAAAATCCAGGACTAACGCCCTTTAATGTCGAATCTAATAATGACGGCAAAATCTCGGAAATTCCTTTCGATGACGACGAAGAAGAAGACGCAGATTTTAGACATTTTACTTCGCGAGATCCCAATAACCAAACTAGCGAAAATTCTTTTGATCCAAGCAGGTTTACGATGCTTTCCGATGATGATTTGAAAAAAGATTCCCACACAAATGACAATAAGCACAACGAAAGTGATCTTTTTTTGGACAACGTACATCGAAATATAGACGAACAAGATGCAAGACTCCAGAACTTGGAAAACATGGTTCACATACTTTCTCCTGGATATCCCAATAAGTCGTTCAACAACAAAGCCTCCTCAACAAACACTAATTCCAACATGGCAAGTGCTGCCAATGTTAATAGCCCCGGTTTCAATCTACAAGACTATTTAACTGGAGAGTCCAATTCCCCCAATTCCGTTCATTCTATTCCCTCCAATGGCAGCGGTTCCACGCCGCTGCCCATGCCAAATGATAATGACATCGACCACGCAAGTACCGGTGTCAATCAAGGCGAAAATGGAAGCGGACTAACGCCCTTCCTCACAGTAGATGCCCACACACTAAACGACAATAACAATATTGAAGGCAGCACAAAGGTGCCCCCCGATACAAAGATCATTGCTTCCGAAAACGCCAAAGTAAGTGGTAACCTGCCAAGCTTTAATAACCACAGCTATTCCACCCAGGCCGACACGACGCCCGAGAACGCTAAGAAAAGATATGTAGAGGAAACACCGGAACCGGCTATAGTCGAAATCCAGGACCCGACAGAGTACAACGATCACCGCCTGCCCAAACGGACTAAGAAGTAGTATACAGAACAGCGCCATTAGGTAGCGTATATAATCATTTAATATAGTATGTCCTCGAAAGCGATCACGTAAGGCGCAGAAAGAAGTGAAAAGAACACCGGCACCCATGCACCTCACACCGCCGCACGCGAGTGCGGTTGAACTGCACCCGGAAAATGCCAAGTAGATGAGTCGTGAAGAGTTCTCGTTATTCGAGCTAGTGAAAGCCTGAGAAGGGCTTGCCGAGTGAACTGGGGTCGCATTGGGCGTTTTAACGCAAGTTGGCGTACTTATATTGACTGCTGGATGAAAGGGTAATCAATACAAAACGGAAACGGCCTCCTCATCGTTAAGCTCATCAGTATTCATTTCTCCCCTTTCTGCTTCATCGCGTGCTCGAGACCATATCCTTCAGATTATCAAGCAGAAACAGAATTAAAATAATACGAAACTTTCACAGGTTGAAGTATAAACCATCACAATACAAAACTTCAGATAGAACATAGGGAAGAGGCCAATTTCCGTGAAAACGATTTAATATTCTTTACAAGTTCAAAAAGTAACACCTGTTATCCTCTTCGTTGTCATTGACATAACCTTTTAGCGACAGAAACTCCCTAGCAAAAGAGTAAATCCATAGGAACAAAAAAAAAAAAGAAGGCAATCATCGCAACATTATTGGAGTGATAAACAGCAATTCATGCTCTACCGTGGGGTTTTGATACAAGTCTAAGAATTAGAATATTTTATAAAATCAAAAATAATTGAAAAAATCTACGACAATGGAAGGCTTCAACCCGGGCCACATAGAACGTGCCTCGCCCATTGACTCGTCTGACAGCCATTCGTCATCCTTTGTGTATCCGCTGCCCAAAAGCACTAATGAATATATAGGCAATCATAATGAAAGTCGTGTAAATGCAAATTCAGCCGCAGTGCCGTCTTCCATAATGTCCCTCAATCTCAAAAGCACACACTCCCTCAATAATGATCAGCATAGTGATCAGCATATTCATACATCAACATCTCCAACGGAAACTATTGGACATATTCATCAGGTAGAAAAACTGAATCAAAACAATTTGATTCATCTCGATCCAGTACCCAACTTTAAAGATAAATCCGATATCAAGCCATGGTTACAAAAAATCTTTTACCCTCAAGGGATAGAGCTTGTGATAGAAAGATCGGACACGTTTAAAGTTGTCTTCAAGTGTAAAGCTGCCAAAAGGGGAAGGAACGCGAGAAGGAAAAGGAAAGATAGGCTCAACGGACAGGACCAAGAAGAGGAGAAATCGAAGACCAATGACGACGAATTAGAGTATACGAGTCCTTCTAATTTCACAGTAGCACCCAATGGGCCTCAATCATCACCTGATCAATCGTCCTCCATAAAGCCAAAGAAAAAAAGGTGTGTATCGAGGTTTAACAATTGTCCCTTCAGAGTACGAGCTACTTATTCGTTGAAGAGGAAAAGATGGAGCATTGTCGTAATGAACAATAACCACTCGCATCTCCTAAAATTTAACCCTGATTCTGAAGAGTACAAAAAATTCAAAGAAAAATTGAGAAGAGATAATGACGTAGATGCGATCAAGAAATTCGACGAATTGGAATACAGAACTTTGGCCAATTTGCCAATTCCGACAGCTACAATTCCTTGTGATTGTGGTCTAACGAATGAAATACAAAGTTTCAACGTCGTCTTGCCCACTAACAGTAATGTAAATTCATCTGCGTCTTCTTCTACAGTATCGTCTATATCCCTTGATTCTTCGAATGCATCTAAGAGGCCATGCTTACCCCCTGTAAATAGCACCGGTAGTATTAATACCAACAACGTAAGGAAACCAAAAAGCCAGTGTAAGAATAAGGACACACTCTTAAAAAGAACCACCATGCAAAACTTTCTCACTACTAAATCGAGACTGCGTAAGACTGGCACCCCAACATCCTCCCAACATTCATCCAGTGCATTTTCGGGATATATTGATGATCCTTTCAATTTAAATGAAATCTTACCGCTGCCGGCTTCTGATTTCAAGCTAAACGCCGTAACGAATTTGAACGAAATTGACTTTACAAATATTTTTACGAAATCGCCACATCCACATAGCGGGTCCACTCATCCAAGACAAGTCTTCGACCAATTGGACGACTGTTCCTCTATACTCTTCTCTCCATTAACTACAAACACGAATAATGAATTTGAAGGAGAATCTGATGATTTTGTTCATTCTCCATATTTGAATTCGGAGGCCGACTTCAGCCAAATTCTTAGTAATGCTCCCCCAGCTCATAATGATTCAGTTGAAATTCACCAGGAAAACCAGGACAGTACTGATAGATTTGCAAATAGTTCTCAAGAACACAATGAATATATCTTACAGTATTTGACGCACTTTGATGCGACCAACCACAATAATATTGGTATTCCAAACAACACATTACATCCGCTAAACACTCAGCATAACGCTACTGATCTGGGCAACCCACTTTTAAAACAGGAAGCTTTAGTAGGCAGCCCTTCAACAAAGATCTTTGATGAATTAAAATTCTTACAAAATGGCCCACATGGCTCTCAGCATCCTGTAGATTTTCAACATGTTGACCATCGTCATCTGGGTTCCAATGAACCTCAAGTACGATCAAATCAATATGGACCGCAACCGCAGCAACCGCAATATCCTCATAACCAATCCCACCACGGGCACAGCCATGGCCAGCACCAAGAAATACAGAGGGAAGTGCAAGCACACGAATCGTTAGAAATAATGGGAAATACATTATTAGAAGAATTCAAAGACATTAAGATGGTGAATGGCGAATTGAAGTATGTGAAGCGGGAAGATTAGCATATAAACGAAATCAAATTTTGACATACCTCCCGTTCATTTCATTTTTCTTCATTAAATATATACTGGACATATACGCATCTATACAATTTTTGACTTTTTAGAGAAGAAAAGAAACCAATAATATACATTCTTTTTTCTGCTTTTGTTACAAATAAAACCTCGTTGTTATTATACTACATATATCGGCGATGGTAAGATCAGGATTTTTCTCGTACTCCTCCCTTACTATTTCACATTATCGCTTCGTCGGCAGGCCAGGCTGGTGTGAAACAGTGCTGCTTTCTCATGCACACAAAACATGCGTTAACGTAAGTCTCATTTTTTTCTCCCGTTATCACTATATTTGAGAGTTCTTTGAGCACTCACGAAAACTGCGTTCTTTTATTCTTCTGATCTGAAGTAAATATGTGTGAGCAAGACAAACACACAAAGAATAAAACCATCGAAGTGTCCTTTCTTCTTTGTTGTGATTGAAAAAAGACATTTTCGCGAGAGTGACATTTAGGACACTCTCTATCAGATCTCGGAAGAGTCGGATCGGAACCAATGTCTTGCACCACGCCCGCAGTTTCACCAATGTTGGTGATCAATTCATGCCTGTATACCAATGGACTGCCCGCTTCTTCCACGTACGAGCATGTTCTGCATTCAAATAATAACCTGTTATTTTCTTTATCTTCACGAGGGTACAACATATTGTTGCAGTCACGGCAAAATCTAAACGTAGTCATAACAGTTTCAGGGGAGTTTAACTTTCTCTTATTGTCAAAATGTTTTAACTTTTGCTCTACCTAGAATCTGCTCTGGTCCCATTTGGCTTCTACTCTTTTAGAGCTATTCACGAGAACAAAATTTTTCAACTTACCCGCCCTATCCCGCAAGTCCAATAAAACAACTCAAACTAATGGCAAACAAGAACTCGGTAAATTCCAGAAGGAACAGGACAAGCAGCCCGTTAGCAACAGACACAATCAGCTAAATAAACGCCCAGTATGTCCCTACGTATACTAGCGAGGAGATCTTCTTCTATCTGGATGAAAACGCGCATTACACCAGCATTAATCTCTCCTATTACTATCACAACCCGTTTCAATTCTACGACTACGACAGCATCATCACATAAGGACGATGTCAAGCCAGTTGATCCTAAAATTTCTAAAATCGTGCAGGACATCTCCCAATTGACTCTATTGGAAACTTCTAGTTTGATCAATGAACTGAAAACAGTATTGAACATTCCAGAAATTTCCATGCCTCTGGGCGGATTCATGGCAGGTGCTGCAGGTGCAGGTGCTAGTAATGTACCCGGCTCCACTGGTGAAGCTGGCACCGGTGCTGAAGAAGAAGCTAAGCCTGAGGCAAAGACCGTGTTTACTGTGAAATTGGACTCGTTCGACACTAAGACTAAGGCAAAAGTCATCAAGGAAGTCAAGGGATTATTGGGCCTTTCATTAGTTGAAGCAAAGAAGTTCGTTGAGGCTGCACCAAAGGTTTTGAAGGAAAATGTCGCCAAGGATGATGCTGATAAGATTAAGAAAACCCTGGAAGACTTAGGGGCTAAGGTCAGTTTAGAATAATTTCAAAATTTGCATTTGTAGCAATTTGTCGATCATGTTAATCAAAATAGTCTGTTTTCTCTTTGAGAAAAAAAAATATATATATATCCTGTAAATATATTTAACTCTTTATTCTTCTTTCATCCTGCCTTTTATATATTGTACCACATCGCCCATTGCGAGTAGATGTATAGAAATTATTTCCTTATTATTTTCCATTTGCTGCAAGTAACTTAAATTCCATCACAATATGTGTCCTTGTGTTATACGAGTTGCAGACGGGCTAATCTATCACTTCGTAATTCCACTTTTCCAACTCACAAAAGCGATTGTTTTCTTCGAAATATTTTGCTCACTAACCGTAGGCATAAAGAATAAAGCAAGAGTAAAACGAAAGAAAAGATAAAGGTCTGACCTTTTTGTTTTTGATTTTTTTGGATAACGCTAAGGCCAGTTGAGAGAATGTCCACCGCAGCAACTTTTTTTGGTCAGCAGGTCTTGAACAGAGTTTCGTTCTTGAGATGTTCGAAAGAATTCATCAAAAAATCACTGAACCATGACTCCACCATTTTTATCCCATTTATCGAGGGGGAAGCCCTCATTTCGCCCGAGAATGGTAATTTAGTTCAGCTGTCCAAGTCTAAAAAGTCTTTCAAAAGTATTTTGTCAACAATAATTCCTTTATACACTACTCTTCTGAACACAACTCGGTCAAGAAGTGATGAGTCAGGCATCAATCTAACATTTCTAGGTCTCCTAGAAAACACAGATTCTACGTTTGATTTTGAATGGTCTGATATTTCTTATAAAGGAACACCATACTTTGGGTTAGATATTCGTGTTACTGAGAGCACTCTCTTCAAGAAAGCCGACTTCGAGCCTATCTTTTCCTACCCGAAGATGACTAGGGATCATATCTTTAAACAAACAAATGAAGATGCCTCACTCTATTCACAAGGCAGGATGTATCTAGATTGGCTAGCCAAGTACAAATTCTGTCCCGGTTGTGGATCAACATTATTTCCAGTCGACGCTGGAACCAAACTTCAGTGTTCTAACGAAAATAAAAATGTATATTGCAACGTGAGGGATGCAAGCGTTAATAACGTATGCTTCCCACGAACTGATCCAACGGTTATCGTAGCCGTGACCAACTCAGACTACTCTAAGTGTTGCCTGGCAAGATCTAAAAAAAGGCATGGTGATTTTGTATTGTACTCAACGATTGCAGGCTTTATGGAGCCATCTGAGACCATCGAAGAGGCCTGTATTAGGGAAATATGGGAGGAAACAGGTATCTCGTGCAAGAATATTGATATAGTCCGTTCACAGCCGTGGCCTTACCCCTGTAGTTTGATGATCGGCTGTTTAGGTGTTGTGGAATTCAATTCTGAAAATGAGGTCATCAACTTGAATCATGACGACGAATTATTGGATGCTCAATGGTTTGATACAACAGAAATCATTCAGGCTTTGGACAATTACACCGGCGGGTTTCGTGTTCCATTCAAAAATGATATAAATTTACCTGGAAGTACTACCATTGCCTTCCAATTAATCAGTCATGTCTGCAAGAACTATAGAAGCCTACGCAAGGCCTCATCAAGCCATTTATAGTTTTTTCTTTATGTAAGATATTGATAAACAGGAGTGCTTACAGCTTATGTATGTTTTCCAGTTGGTTACCCGAACATAACAGAGGTGCGTCATACTACGAATACTGAATGAATATAGAATTTTGGATTGTAGGAACAAGCAATTTGAAGGAAAAATCATTACGAATAGAAGAAAGAGGAGCTGAAAAGGGCATATAACTGTTCATAGCCGTGAAATAATTTCTGAGTTATTATTCCAGAACCTCTTTTGAATTTCTAGCATCATTCACTGGGGATTAGTTTGTCAAAAACGGTATAAACTAAAAAAGTAAGAATAGTGAACAAACAAGAGAAGCGCAAAAAAAGAAAAGAAGTAAAATGAGACCAGGCGATGCAGAGATTAAGGGAATTAAGCCCAAAATTGTTGAAGAATATTCTCTATCTCAGGAAAACGGTTCTTCCCACGATTCGTGGAAAGGCCTAATATCGTCAGCGAAGGACACTCCTTTGCAGTATAATCATATGAATCGTGAAAGTCTAAAAAAATATTTTAACCCGAATGCAAAACTTATTGAGAATCCTTTAGATGCGCCGATCCAATTTAGAGTATGTGAAAAATGTGGGAAGCCTCTAGCTTTGACAGCTATCGTGGACCACTTAGAGAACCATTGTACGGGAGCATCCGGAAAAAGCAACACAGATCTAAAAGACGAAAGTACTAGTGAAACAATACGAAATGGAGTGGAATCAACTGGGACAAATAATGACGATGATGACAATAGCAATGATAATAACAATGACGACGATGACGATCACGACGATGATGATGACGATGACGATGACGATGACGATGACGATGACGATGACGATGATGATGTCAATGGCGCAAACTATAAGAAGAGTGACTCTTCTTTTAACCCTCTAAAAAGATCAACATCTATGGAATCTGCCAACACACCAAATACGGATACGAAAAGATCGAAAACTGGAACTCCCCAAACCTCCAGCTCTTCCATAAAAAAACAAAAAAAAGTCAAACAAAGAAACCCGACTGAGAAACACTTGATTGATTTCAATAAACAATGTGGTGTAGAGTTGCCGGAGGGTGGCTATTGTGCACGTTCGTTAACATGTAAGTCCCATTCTATGGGTGCAAAGAGGGCCGTTTCTGGTCGTTCCAAGCCCTACGATGTCTTGCTAGCTGATTATCATAGAGAACATCAAACTAAAATTGGCGCAGCTGCTGAGAAACGTGCTAAGCAACAAGAATTACAAAAATTACAAAAGCAGATACAAAAAGAGCAGAAAAAACATACACAGCAACAGAAGCAAGGCCAGAGGTCTAAGCAAAGAAACGTAAATGGTGGAAAGTCTGCCAAAAATGGCAATAAGAATACTGGTCACAACGGTAACAGTATCAGCGAAGTAGGACACGTTAATCTAACTCCTGAAGAGGAAACAACACAGGTTTTAAATGGTGTGTCCCGATCATTTCCACTACCATTAGAGTCAACAGTACTGTCATCAGTTAGATACAGGACCAAATACTTTAGAATGAGGGAAATGTTTGCTTCCTCATTTTCTGTGAAACCAGGATACACTTCTCCAGGTTATGGTGCAATCCATTCTCGTGTAGGATGTTTAGATTTGGATAGAACAACAGATTACAAGTTTCGTGTTAGGACCCCTCAGCCAATTAATCATCTAACAAACCAAAACCTTAATCCGAAACAAATACAAAGACTACAACAACAAAGAGCTCTACAAGCGCAGCTTCTTTCTCAACAACAGCAGCAGCAGCAGAAGCAACAGCATCATTTAACCCAAGCTCAAGGCCAGGCCAATACTCAACAGCAGACTCAAGGTATGGTGCCCAATCACTTCCCTACCGGCGCAACGAATTCGTCATTTAATGCCAATATAATGAACAAGCAAGTTCAGCAGCAGCAGCAGCATAAGTCTCAAGATACGGGTCTTACGCCGCTGGAGATACAATCACAACAACAAAAGCTACGACAACAGCAACTACAGCAGCAGAAGTTTGAAGCTGCAGCTTCATATTTAGCCAACGCTACCAAATTAATGCAAGAATCAAATCAAGATAACCATTTATCTGGTACTCACAACAATAATAATAGTGGAAAAAACGGTCACAACGACATAATGACGATGAAAGCGTCCATGAATTCTCCTAATGCTAGCATAAGTGGCATGCAATCTCCCCCTAGTATCAACACCCTCAATGGCTCTGGACAAGGTGTATCTACCGGTATTAATGTCCCCGGCAATAACGGGAGAATTGAAGTAGGCATTGGAAATTCTGTGAATCCCTATAAGGGCAGAATAAAGTAATCGGATTATGCACATTATTCAGCATGTTTACGAAGTGAGCATTAAACATCATTGGTCAAAGCAACATATATATATCTATATTTATGGACAAGTTGTGCTACCTTCATTCCAAATTTCTTCTCTAATGTAAATTATTTCTTCTTCGTGAGTATACATTGTTTATTTAAGTGGACACTATGCTTCTTCATAAGGGTAAGAGAGAGCAAAAAAAAATGCCCAGTAAGCCCCCATTAAGTAGTTCTTAAAATACAGTACCATAAAAGTAGCCATAAACAGGAGGGGCCATGGATTATTGGGTAGAGCCTTTACAAATGTCATATGCAAAAGAAAATTAAAGAATGAAACGCTAAACATTTGCCAAGGATAGTACTTTTTTTCTTTCCATATGACTTTGTCAACGTTTTCTTCGAATGACTGAGTCATTGCTTCCCTAGAAAAGTATTTCTTAATTCTAAGCGGACCATTCCTCTCAAAATTCACATAATCATTGCGCAACACTTGTCTGCTCTCATCAATAGCAGTAGCCCATTGAATAGGGACGGCTGGTTTTAGCCATCCAGTGGCAGAAGTTTCATCTTTGCCAGCAATATATGATTTAATAGTCTCCAAAGGACCGCCATTATTTACCGCCAGTACAGGTTTGCCTAATTTCATGGCTTCCAACGGAACAATACCGAAGTGTTCATACGCTGGAGTATACAATAACATTTCAGTTTTTTCCAGCAATAGTTCCTTCAAAGATGACGAAATTGATGTTAAAAATATAATTTTACTATGGCTGGCTTTGAACGACTCTAAATCGGAGGCACATTTTATTTCTTGATAGTATATGGTTGCATGAGATAGTTCGTATTCATCGGCCAGAGACTTTAGTTCCTTTAAGTACTGCACATTTTCTGCGACCCTTTCGTCATAACCACCGCAAATAACCAATTTAACGTTGTCATTACTTTGATCTTCAGATAGTGCAAAAGCCTTTATAGCCAACGCAATATCTTTTTTTCTTTCAAAACGATTTATACTTAAATAAAATCTATCACCTTCGTTGAATACTGTTTTGAAAAATTTCTTGTCGATATCTTCGACTTCGATTGTTGATAAATCCACACATGGATAAATGACGTCTGGGTCATTGGATAAATATTTGAACGTTTTATGGAACGTGGTTTTGGTGAAATTTGAATTTACCACAACAGTATCGGCAGCACTCACGGAAAACTGCTCTATTAGGTCAAATGGAAGTCTATATATTTTCTTCAATAACCCAGTTCTTTGGGTTAATAATTGATCGGGGAAATGACAATAAAACATTAAAGTGGCAGAACTAAAAATATGCAAAAGCGGGATACATGTAGATAGCTGATCGATAATAATTAATTGGTAGGCATTGACTTTTTTTTGTAGGATTAATTGAATAACTAAATAAAGCTGTCTAATTGTTGCGAAAACAATAAAGAAACGACCCAAAAAGTTTGTTGGTAAAAAATCACCATAAACCTCAACCTTCAATTGGCCGTCTTTAACCTCTTCAAAACAATGTGATTTATCACAATGACTGGTATAGATGATGACACTATGCCCTTGTTGTTGTAAACCTAATGCGGCATCGACAACTAACCTTTCGGCGCCCCCGATTCCTAAATCTGGATGGATGAATGCAATCGTTCTTCTATCCTTGTCAATCATCTCGTTTGTCTGATCAACTTTTTCTATCTATCTTCTGTTCTATTTATATTTCCTGGTTTATTAGATGGTGAATGTAGTAATTTCTTAATGTTATGAATAATAACATCATTTATTTTTGCTGTTCGCGCGTTTATCTAGGTATGAACTTGTCCATAAAAAAAAAAGACATACGCAAAGTTCTCGATCTATATAAATTGTATCTGTGGTTATGACCGCTTTGTATGTGTATTATAATATTTACAAGAATACAAGTCTCTCATGATAACCTTTGGTGCTTTTTGATAATCTTCGGAAGGGCTTTGGCCCAAGATTTTGTTTTGTTGTCAGTTAGCATAAATACACGACCGCCTTGTTTCATTCTAGCAGTCCTACCCACTCTGTGGATTAGGTCTATTGACGTTTTGGGTACATCGTAGAGAACAACGTTCCGCACACCTTTGAAGTTAAGTCCTCTTGCCATGAGATCAGTGGTTACGAGTACATGCAGGGACTTGTTTCTCGATACGGTGACGTCAGAATTTGTCCTTTTCAATTCGCCAATAACGATGTTAGAATCGGGAATTTCAAGTTTCTTCAAAGAAGTTGACGACGAAATATTTTGAGGAACCACTTCCGAGAGTCGCCTTGGTGGTGATAAAAAGGGCATGATTTTCTCGGATCTTTCCTCAAATGTATCTTCACCAGTTAAACCAATGGCATTATGGCCGAATTTGTTATTCAAGAGGTTAACAATTTCAGGTACATCCTTTTTTTCGTTGACAAAGATAATGCATCTTTTCTCAAATCCTGGTTCAGTATCATCATTTGAAATAGCATATAGAGTTTGTGCTAATGCCTTAATCTTGGATCCCTTGAAAGGACTTAGAGCAGAATTTATAACCCTGAAGTCCAAAGTGAATGGTAACTTATGCAGTTTAGGTGTCATTATAGGAATTACTGTGGGAAATAGTCTTTGCATGGTCTTGTTAAACTCTTGAGGGATGGTAGCAGAACAGAAAATAAGGTGATTAATGTTAGGAATTCTCTTTATGACGGAGTGCGTTTCTTCAAGCCATGACCTATCCAGAAGCGTATCAGCTTCATCTAGCACTACGAAACCGACTTTGGACAGTATTTTATCAGGCCTAGTAATCATTCTGATGGAGAACAGGTTTAGTAGTTTTCCTGGGGTCGTGACTAAAATATCTATTCTATTTTTGATGTTCTCCAGCAGATCACGATACGACGTGGCCTTATCCCACTTGAAAGAGTTTAAACCTAACAAGGATTTTGTTTTGGAGACGGTTTCGTATACTTGGTCAACCAATTCGTGTGTAGGCACCAATATGATGGATCGAATCAGAATGCTGTGTCTTAGTGTTTCCCATAGTTCGGGAGTTTCTAACTCCTGTCTTTTCAAGTAGTCTATCAAAGGTATCAGGTAGGCCATGGTCTTACCTGAACCAGTTTCGGCGGCAATGGCATGTATTTGTAATTTAGGATCCATTAAATTCTTGGATATTTTCTTAATGGCCACCGTTTGAATGGGGCTCGGTATTACATTTTCATCGGTTTTTTTCTTATTATCTTGGAGCTTCAACGACTCTTTGGAAATAATTTCTTTTACAGCATCTCTAACGGATGGTAATATAAGCAATTGATCGAAATTTGATATTTTTTGTATTAGTTTACTGGTACTGTCCATGTTCATATCAACGTCATTTTTCAATCCACCATACTGTCCAAAATTGAATGCTTGGTCAGAGTCCTTCTTTCTGTCGCCTTTTTTCCCTTTGGATTTCTGTTTTCTGTCTTTGCTGTTACTTCCTGAAGGCACTGAAGCTAATGGAGAATATCTTTTATGCTTTGTTCTTGGGCCTCCCGCGTACGAACGCACTCCTATCTCAAGAAGCATGGGGAAAGACCACCGTGGCAAAACTTTTGAGTTGAAAAAAAGCGACATTGTGCTTATTATACTTTGTTCTGACCTGATAAGGTATTTCGAACCATCAGTAATATCTATAACACTATTATTATAGTTGCAATTCTTATATTCCGTGGTAAGTGATCTAAAACTTCGCTTACTTTCAAAAATTTCAAGAATAAAGTTAGGTTGGGCTGTTCAACAGCAGTTGTCTTACGAAACAGAACCCACCGAGAAAAGAAAATGAAAAAAGCGGCATTGAAGACTGGCTTTGCTTTGAGACATATACTTACAGGTCAGAGAATAAAGAGATACTTGTATGTATGAATGTGTAGCTACTTACGCACAGATGTATATTTATTGATGTGAACATAACATTTTATTAACAGTACTCTGCAGTGCGAGTTGTAGTAGTACTGGTGATGAGGGCAGCACGGCAGCGGTAAAAGCGGCAGCAGAGAGAAAGCCGAGTAAACATAAGGTCGTCATGCTCTTAGGATACTGCGGCAGTGGATACTATGGAATGCAATACAACCCACCGTATAAAACAATTGAAGGTGAGATTCTTACCAAGCTCTTCGAAGTAGGAGCGATTTCCGAGGAAAATTCGTCGACACCGAAGAAAAACTCCTTCATGGCTGCGGCAAGAACAGATAAGGGTGTACACGCCATGTTAAATTTACTGTCGCTAAAGATCTCACTGCAAGAAGATACGGTTGCGAAGTTGAACGCCGTGCTACCGCCCGAAATACGCGTGTGGGGTATTCAGCCTGTCAATAAGAAGTTTAACGCCAGATCCGCGTGCGACTCTCGATGGTATGAATACCTTATCCCAGAATTTGTACTCATTGGTCCACCCCGGAGTTCTGTTTTGCATAAAAACGTGGGGGTATGCTACCGCGAAGACGGCTCGCAAGAGGTGTGGGATGCGTTCCTGGAACAGACGCGTGAGAGATTCAGCGGGGATGAGCTGTGCCGTTTGCAGGACACTGCACAGAAACTAAGTGAGAGCGATCCTTTAGTACAAGACTATGTGGGGCTCTTGAGCGGCACCCTTAGCGGCTACTGCTTGCCTCGCTCGAAGCTGTACGCTTTCGAGGCGGCCATGCAGGAGTACGTGGGGACGCATAATTTTCACAACTTCACGACAGGCAAACTTTCTGGGGATCCCAGTGCGCAGCGCCATATTAAGGAGATTGTAGTGTCGCAAGCTTCACCGCGATGGATAAGTGTCCGGATCCACGGGCAGTCGTTTATGCTTCATCAGATTCGACGAATGGTAGCGCTTGCCGTGCTTGCTGCCCGTTGTCAATTACCGCCTAACCTTGTACGTAACCATTTTAACGCCGGGGCTAGGAAGTACATTCCGAGAGCACCCGCGCAAGGCTTGCTACTAGAGGGACCCGTGTTTGACCGGTATAACACTAAGTTGCGCAAACTGCTATATTGCGAAATCCGCCCGGACAATATTACTCTTGAGCGCATGTGCCGTTTCCGGGAACGCCGGATCTATACTGCGATCGCACACGAGGAGACGGAGCGTCACGTGTTTTGCCACTTTGTACGACAGATGAACCGCCTGGCCACGCTCTAATCTAGCCGCCCAATGTCGCAGATCAACTCGCGACATTGGGCGGTCAATACTCTTATGCTATTGGCTCTTCAATGCGCGCAAGCGCCAGTTGCGCGCACGGAAGAGGTCATGACCGCTCCACCGGGCATGCGTGTCGTCATCCCGCATCATTCGGGACATTTTGGTATTTTCCGTAGTAGTAGTTGACGTGGGGAGAGCCAGTGGGCTGTCGCATATGGTTGGTTTAGGTGGCGAAAGTTTCGCCGCGATAGTAATCATGTCTCGACCTTAATCTTATTGGAATGGGTCATGCTCGGTAAGTGACTCTCGCTGTATATAAGAATATATGTAATCGCCTACTTCAATGGATAGAAGGAGGTCTTAAGAACGTAGATAAACAAAAAGAAGATAACAAAAAGGAAAATCTCAGCCCCTGCCTTTCTCTTAGATAATGTCGCAAAGAAAATTCGCCGGCTTGAGAGATAATTTCAATCTCTTAGGTGAGAAGAACAAAATATTGGTGGCTAATAGAGGAGAGATTCCAATCAGAATCTTTCGTACCGCCCATGAACTATCTATGCAAACGGTGGCTATATACTCTCATGAAGATCGTCTTTCCACGCACAAACAAAAGGCTGACGAAGCATACGTCATTGGTGAAGTAGGTCAATATACGCCCGTCGGCGCTTATTTGGCCATTGACGAAATCATTTCCATTGCTCAAAGACACCAGGTAGATTTCATCCATCCAGGTTACGGGTTCTTGTCCGAAAACTCAGAGTTTGCTGATAAGGTGGCGAAGGCGGGTATAACCTGGATTGGCCCCCCCGCTGAAGTTATTGACTCTGTGGGTGATAAGGTCTCAGCCAGAAACTTGGCAGCAAAGGCCAATGTACCCACTGTTCCTGGTACTCCAGGTCCTATAGAAACGGTGCAGGAAGCACTTGACTTCGTCAATGAATACGGCTACCCGGTGATCATCAAGGCCGCCTTTGGTGGTGGTGGTAGAGGTATGAGAGTGGTTAGAGAAGGTGACGACGTTGCTGATGCTTTTCAACGTGCTACGTCAGAAGCCCGCACTGCCTTTGGTAACGGTACATGTTTTGTAGAGAGATTCTTGGACAAGCCAAAGCATATTGAAGTTCAATTGTTGGCCGATAATCACGGAAACGTGGTTCATCTTTTCGAAAGAGATTGTTCGGTTCAAAGAAGACACCAAAAGGTTGTTGAAGTAGCCCCAGCAAAGACTTTGCCTCGCGAAGTCCGTGACGCCATCTTGACAGATGCTGTCAAATTGGCGAAAGAATGTGGCTACAGGAATGCGGGTACCGCTGAATTCTTGGTCGATAACCAAAACAGACACTACTTCATCGAGATTAACCCAAGAATCCAAGTGGAGCATACGATCACAGAAGAAATTACGGGCATAGATATCGTGGCGGCTCAAATTCAAATTGCCGCGGGCGCCTCTTTACCCCAGTTGGGCCTATTTCAGGACAAAATTACGACTCGTGGCTTTGCCATTCAGTGTCGTATTACCACAGAAGACCCCGCCAAGAATTTTCAACCAGATACCGGTAGAATAGAAGTCTATCGTTCTGCTGGTGGTAACGGCGTCAGACTGGATGGTGGTAACGCTTATGCAGGGACAATCATCTCACCTCATTACGATTCAATGCTAGTCAAATGCTCGTGCTCCGGTTCGACTTACGAAATTGTTCGTAGGAAAATGATTCGTGCATTGATCGAATTCAGGATCAGAGGTGTCAAGACCAACATTCCTTTCCTATTGACTCTTTTGACACATCCCGTTTTCATTGATGGCACCTATTGGACAACGTTCATTGATGACACTCCTCAACTGTTCCAAATGGTGTCATCACAAAACAGAGCACAAAAACTATTGCACTATCTCGCTGACGTTGCAGTTAATGGTTCATCTATTAAGGGTCAAATTGGTTTGCCAAAGTTGAAATCAAACCCAAGTGTTCCTCATTTGCACGACACTCAGGGCAATGTCATCAACGTTACAAAGACTGCACCACCATCCGGATGGAGACAAGTGCTCTTAGAAAGGGGACCAGCTGAATTTGCCAAGCAAGTCAGACAGTTCAACGGTACTCTGTTAATGGATACCACCTGGAGAGACGCTCATCAATCTCTGCTCGCAACAAGAGTCAGAACTCATGATTTAGCCATAATCGCTCCAACAACCGCACATGCCCTTGCGGGTGCCTTCGCTTTAGAATGTTGGGGTGGTGCTACATTCGATGTCGCAATGAGGTTCTTGCATGAAGACCCATGGGAACGTCTAAGGAAATTAAGAGCCTTGGTGCCCAATATTCCATTCCAAATGCTATTACGTGGTGCCAATGGTGTGGCTTACTCTTCATTGCCTGACAATGCTATTGATCATTTTGTCAAACAAGCCAAAGATAACGGTGTTGATATATTTAGAGTGTTTGATGCTTTAAATGATTTGGAGCAACTAAAAGTCGGTGTAGATGCTGTGAAGAAGGCAGGTGGTGTTGTGGAAGCCACTGTTTGTTTCTCTGGAGATATGCTTCAACCAGGCAAGAAATACAATTTGGATTACTATTTGGAAATTGCCGAAAAAATCGTCCAAATGGGCACACATATTCTTGGTATCAAAGACATGGCAGGCACTATGAAGCCGGCAGCTGCCAAACTACTGATTGGATCATTGAGGGCTAAGTACCCTGATCTCCCAATACATGTCCACACCCATGATTCTGCAGGTACTGCTGTTGCGTCCATGACCGCATGTGCCCTAGCAGGTGCTGATGTTGTTGATGTTGCCATCAACTCAATGTCTGGTTTAACTTCACAACCATCAGTCAATGCTTTGTTGGCTTCATTAGAAGGTAATATTGACACCGGTATTAACGTTGAGCATGTTCGTGAATTAGATGCATATTGGGCAGAAATGAGATTGCTATACTCTTGTTTCGAAGCCGACTTGAAGGGCCCAGATCCAGAAGTTTACCAACATGAAATCCCAGGTGGCCAATTGACAAACTTGTTGTTCCAAGCTCAACAATTGGGTCTTGGAGAACAATGGGCCGAAACCAAGAGAGCTTACAGAGAAGCCAATTATTTATTGGGTGATATTGTTAAAGTTACCCCAACTTCGAAGGTCGTTGGTGATCTGGCACAATTTATGGTTTCAAACAAATTAACCTCCGATGATGTAAGACGCCTGGCAAATTCTCTAGATTTCCCTGACTCTGTCATGGATTTCTTTGAAGGTTTAATTGGCCAACCATATGGTGGGTTCCCAGAACCATTTAGATCAGACGTTCTAAGGAACAAGAGAAGAAAGTTGACTTGTCGCCCGGGCTTGGAATTAGAGCCATTTGATCTTGAAAAAATTAGAGAAGACTTGCAAAACAGATTTGGTGATGTGAATGAGTGCGATGTCGCTTCTTATAACATGTACCCAAGAGTTTATGAAGACTTCCAAAAGATGAGAGAAACATACGGTGATCTGTCTGTATTGCCAACAAGAAGTTTCTTGTCTCCACTGGAAACTGATGAAGAAATTGAGGTTGTAATCGAACAAGGTAAAACTTTAATTATCAAGTTGCAAGCTGTTGGTGATTTGAACAAAAAGACAGGTGAAAGGGAAGTTTACTTTGATTTGAATGGTGAAATGAGAAAAATTCGTGTCGCCGATAGATCACAGAAAGTGGAAACTGTCACCAAATCGAAGGCAGACATGCATGATCCATTACACATTGGTGCACCAATGGCAGGTGTCATTGTTGAAGTTAAAGTTCATAAAGGATCACTAATAAAGAAAGGTCAACCGGTAGCTGTGTTGAGCGCCATGAAAATGGAAATGATCATCTCTTCTCCATCTGATGGACAAGTTAAAGAAGTATTTGTCTCTGATGGTGAAAATGTGGATTCTTCTGATTTATTGGTTCTATTGGAAGATCAAGTTCCTGTTGAAACTAAGGCATAAATCGGTTAGTTCTCATTTATAATGTAAATTATACCCGAATCTTATTTATTTACCTTTTCTTTTTTTGACGACTAATAATTACAAATACATAATTAGGGACAAAAGTTAAATAAAAAACAGAAAAAAAATTCAACGCATCTATTTAACATTTCGTTTATTCATCAGTTTATCTATTATCTCAATCTTAACTTCCATATACATTAAGTCCCAAATACACCTCCGAAAAAGATCTGTTAGCGAAACATCTTCCTCGAGCTGCTAGCCGTGGGCTTAGTCCACCTGTTAGTAACTCTTGGTATACCACTGGGCCTCTTTGAGGCAGGAACATGTATCTTTCTCACTCTACCGTTGTTTCCATTTCCAGCAGAAGAAACGGGCCTTCTACCAGATTGCACGCCATACCTTGGATTTAAGCCTTGATTCGGTGCCTTTGCTGGTACATCGTCCCTTTCTCCCTTCCTGTTTTCTAGTTTTTGTCTCAGATCCAAGACCTCCCTCTTTTTCAATTCGATCACGTTGTGTAAAGTACTCCCATCTTCATCATTTGTGTTTGCATTTTCATTGTGTAGTCTGTCATTAATTAGCTTTAAGTAATTTTGATCGCTCATTAATTTATGAATGTAACCAGCTTGAGAATGAATATTGATCCAAGAATCCAATATGGAATTCGTAGATTTACATACCTCATGCACTTGATTAACGTATACCGGTAAGTTATTTCTTAATGCGGCCGTAACATTTTTTATCATTGCTGTTATTTTATCTAGCGATTCCGATTCTTTGAGTAAAGATTGCGTCGTGATTGAGTTAGATGGTCTTATAGAGTTGCTGCTGGCCGAAGTATTATCGCTTGCCTCATTTCCCGTACTTTTCGGAAATTTCTTGGTTGTGTTATTGAGGTTAGATCTCATCTCGTTGAAAATTTGTGGAATCAGTTTGTCTATGGTAGAATCATCTAATTGGCTCTGTTCACTCATATTGAGGGTTTGCTGACGTTTCAAATTATCTTCTTAAGCAAAATTTAACGCGCTAGTCTCAAGCTGTTTGGCATATCTGTTTTTTATTTTGTATGTTTGGCGTTTGTCTGTATTTATTATTATTCATTTTCCCTTCGTCTCGCTGTGAAACCGATTTGCGCTGAAGTCAAAAACCTCTCTCATCGAAAGATACAAGAATATATATACTATGTTTGATCAAAAAAGCTGAAAGTACTCACCGTCAAAAACAGAGGCACAGTAAACATGGGAGAGTCAATTGAAACAATTTGTGAAAGTCTTGTCAGAGCTTTTCAGGAGGAGAAAGATGATTTTGTCTCCCTTGTAACAATTATTGATATGTATAACGAACAGGTAAACTCTGAAAAGTCCATAAAAGAAAAGGAACGTTATTTGGATGTCCTATTGAAACTGTTTAAGGAAAATCCAGCCACCTTAAAGAAAATTGGCTGGGATCTGCCGAAGGGTCTATTGCAGTTTTTTTCATGCAAAAACATCTATGTCAAGAAACATCTAGCTTCTAGTCCCATTGTTTCTAGTGTGATAAATTGCTTCGGTGCGTTAGCTCTCAATGGAAATCCGAAGGAATGCTTGTTAACCACTTGCGAATTAGTGTCAACACTCCGTATAGTATCGACTGGAACTGACGAATCCGACGAAGAGTATGAAGACTTAATTGATTCCGATAGAAATGATGCGACGAATAATACTGATGAGCCGTCAATCATCCATCCAGAGCTTGAGAAGTACACGGCCGAGAACACAGTAGAATTCATTCCCAATTTAAAAATTTATGTTCTCTCTGAATTTATGAGTTCGTTGTTGAAACAAGTCGACACTTTATATCCATCTAAATTCCTAGCCATGGCAATTTCTGCAATCGTTAACTACGTAACAACTAATGTGCAGGCTATGGATGATGTGCACTTTATTTTGCGCATAATGTACAATTTTTGTACTACTTATTCTCCAGCTCAACCATCAGCTATTCTGACTGACGGTATTGATGCAAGCGATCTTGAAAAAATCTATGGTGATGAATCTGTACTACAGAAAAAGCTACTTGCTAACCTGGGCGTACTCATGATTTCCAGTTGTCTGAAGAACAAACCAGGTAATATAGACAAGATATATTTTAAAACATTAATGCATAAAAAATTAGATGAACATGAGGTCGATGCCTCAATTTTACAGACATGCTACCAATACTACGAATATGTGACATCTTTAGGTGTCGATATGAAAGAACTTTTAGAAAAGCACTTAGAAGAATCAAGACATATCTATAATTCTCTTCTTCTGAACTCAGCGGCTTCAACACCCGAGTTCGAAGAAGAAATTAACCAAGTAGTGTATGAAGTATCTTATGCATATCAAATAAAGAAACTAGCCGATGAAAAAAATTTAGAGCCTGACCAATATGGAGTCTTAATCCTATCTGCAATACATTATTCTAAAAACGGTACGCACTTATTGCCACAAATTGATATCCAAAGTGCAATTTACTTGTACCTACGGTGTACGACAGCTTCGTTATTTTCAGAAATATACGAAAATAAGTTTTTAGAAAGTTCAGTACGCTATTGGCTGTGGGTATCCATAACCGAAACCTCCACGAAGAAAATAAAATGCGCCCTACAAAAACTTCCAGGTCACATTACCACAGCCTTTTTACAAATGTTACTAATGAAAACTTGCAATGAAGCGAATAACGACACGAAGTTAATCGACTTTACCCTTCTGAGAAAGATACTGTACCTAATGCCCGAAAGCACATCATTTACGTTCATGTTCGAGACACTGCTACATTGTCCATATATAACAGCAAAGATTGCTATTCTTGACATCCTAAGAGATATGATGATTAAAGCCCCTGAGGCTCCTAATGGCGAAGAATCGGTCAATTTACCTGAACAACAAAAATCTGAGAATACCGCTAATAGTGTACCGATAACGCCAAAACTACCCCCAAGACCTTACGTCACCATTAATGAAGATCGCATGGCATCTATTCATAGCATTGCCTTAATATGTTTTTCCGTTGCCAAGCAAAAGAAAAGAACGCAAGGTGATCTACTTTTGGTACTAACTTATATGAAATTTTTTGTTAGTTTAAGAAATAAATGGGATTTGGGACTGTTAACACTCATCAATAAAGAAATCTCAGAATCATTTCAAGGAGAAGGTGAACCCGAATTGGCATTCATCAACATTGCCAACAATACCTTGGGAGCATATATAGAAGAAACGAACATACGTCCATAAACTACATAATAAGTTTGTCACCCTCTCCTTTCTTTTGGTTCTGGGCGAATCTCATTATTCTAATATAGGGAAACACTGTTCTGAGTCAACCGAACTTTTTCATTTTTTAGGATTCAGCGCCCGAATATCAAGAAATAAAAGGCGAAGGGGTTCATACACTAGAGCCCATGAAGTATGCAAAAGATGAAGATTGCGAGAGGTCGGCCGATGGGTAAATAGTTCTGTCATTATGTCTAAATACCAATTTAATTGCATAAGATACCGGCACTTTCTCAGAACATCTAATATTTCACAGATCCCTGATTTTACGAAATACTGCATAGGGCCTGTAAATGAAGAATTAGCACCTTACATCATGGAAACCATGAAGGCATACCCTTCAAACTCCAAATATATTAACCCTCAGCATTACTACCATAATAGAACGGTTCTAGTAGAAAATTACTTAAAACGAAGTCCAAACCCAGTATCATTAACGCAATTAGCGCAATATTATGACGATTCTACCAAGCTGACCAGAACCAAAATCATCAACTCCGGAAAGTTCGTAAAGGAAGAGCTTGTGATTAGGATCGCGCATAAATTGAATCAATTGCAACAACTCCCATTTAATGTTGTTAACAACTTCCATTTTGTTCAAGTTTATGAGTCATATTACAACATCTTTGAAAGCTTTAGAAAATACCCAACTATAAGAACTTTGGATGACGCTTCTCAATTTGCAGATTTTATCAAAAATATGTTAGAAGGCTTCAATACTCTAAATTTACCACATTTGATAATGGGGGCTTTAGAATGTACAATTTTGGACCTTTATCCTCGTGAGAAAATGGACCAACTGCTATCTGATCTGTTAAGGGCTCGAATATCGAGAAGATTAATTGTGGAGGAACACGTCAGTATCACAGCTAACTACACTAGTGGTAAGGAAGAAAACACCTTGGTATTGGGTGATATCTTTCAAGAATGTAGTGCTATGAAATATTTATTGGAAGCCAGTGAAGAATCTAAAAAATTCATTCAAGACATGTACTTTAAGGACATTCCTATGCCAGAATTCATTATCGAAGGTGACACCCAACTGAGCTTTTACTTTTTGCCTACACATTTGAAGTATTTATTAGGGGAGATCCTCCGGAATACTTATGAAGCAACCATGAAGCATTATATCCGTAAGGGACTAGAAAAGCCGGAACCAATCATAGTCACTGTAGTAAGTAACGATGAATCCTATTTATTCAGGATCTCGGATAAGGCTGGGGGCGTCCTTCATGATGATGAAAATTTATGGTCTTTCGGTAAATCAAAAGAAAGAGCTCAAGAATCCTTGAACAATTTTCACAAGTTACCTGGTTTACAAACAGTATCTATTTATGACGAAGTACATTCCCATAATAAATACAACCCGAACCTTAAGTCATTGCAGTCAATAACATTAAAACCGTATATGCATACGTCATTAGAACCAATGAGTTATCCTAGTATCATCAATGGGCACATCAAATATGAAACTCCCTTAATTGAATTATTAAGGCGGTCTTTTAGGTACAAGCTTGGCATTGGTTTAGCTATGTGTAAAGTGTATGCCGAGTATTGGAACGGTGACCTTTCATTGCATTCAATGCCTGGATATGGCACCGATGTTGTATTAAAATTAGGCAACTTGATGAAACATACGAAGAAAGTGCAATTAGATAAAGTATGAGCCACCCACGCTTGTACTATATACCAAAAAACAAATACATATTCGGAAGTTAGTATAATAACTACATTATCCGGAATGATGGGCATATCAAAAGGGCACCTCCGGGTAGCCGAGAGTAGAAAACTGTGGAAAAATAAAAATGAAAGCAAATGGAGTTTGTAAGAGAAAAAAGGAAAGGACTATCAAGTTGTAGGGTAGGTGACATAAATAATAAATTGGAGAAAGTCAGTAAAGATTGAGTTTCAAGAATTTTTTGGGTAGATAGAAACTAACAGGTAAAGCACACGCTATGTCCACACCAGCTAGAAGAAGGTTGATGAGAGATTTCAAACGTATGAAGGAAGATGCCCCACCGGGAGTATCTGCTTCACCATTACCTGATAACGTCATGGTATGGAATGCTATGATTATTGGGCCTGCCGATACTCCATATGAAGATGGCACATTTAGGTTGCTATTGGAGTTTGATGAAGAGTACCCCAATAAGCCACCGCATGTCAAATTTTTGAGTGAGATGTTTCATCCAAATGTCTATGCAAATGGGGAAATTTGTTTGGATATTTTGCAGAACAGATGGACTCCAACATACGATGTGGCATCTATACTGACATCCATTCAAAGTTTATTCAACGATCCAAATCCAGCTTCACCAGCAAACGTTGAAGCTGCAACATTATTTAAAGATCATAAATCACAGTACGTCAAAAGAGTTAAAGAGACGGTAGAGAAGTCTTGGGAAGATGATATGGACGATATGGACGATGACGACGATGACGACGATGACGATGACGAAGCAGACTGAGAAAAACAAAAGAATCTTAGTGATGAATACCCTGTCGATTTTATTTATTTGATTGCCTTTTTATTCAATCAAATATACTGCTTCATCATAAGTTTTTTCATCTATCTATTCGTTTCCTTTCTATTCTCCCATCTGCTGCTTTGTACAATAAAGAAGATTTAATAATGATAGAAACATTGCATATAAATAATATACTAAAAAGAAATACTACTCTACCATAAATTTCCTTGGAAAAACAACATGAAATGAGAAAGAAGGACAATTTGTTATTGGCTTGCTGCCGATACCCGTATCTTTCGTGCTTGATTCAAGGAATACATATTTAGAGTAAGAATTATTTACATAGATAACTTAATATATAATATATAAAAAAATAAAAAAACAAGGAAAAAAATCATTAGGGACTGATGTTTAAAATACAAGAACGAAGATCACCCTTGATTTTCACGCTGAAATTGCGGTGCTGTTCTGTGTAGGTGGCTCCTTAGTTTTCTGTTTTGTACTTTCATCCAACCACACAAATATGGAAACAAAAACGACAAATGAAATTATGGCCTTACTGAATGGATCTATGCTTTTCCAAGTAAACCTTTTGCCGTCGAGCTGAAAAACCTTGACCACTTTTTGCACATCAGCAGGTAATAGATTTACATTTTTGTTATTTTGTAGAAGTAACCAATTATATTCGATGAATGGAAGTTGCAAGAATTGGGACTTTAGCGGCGAGGAAGAGTTTGCTCGGATAAATAAACTTCGAGGTCCAAGAAAGCCAAATGCATTGTAATACCATAGCTGGATAAAATTATGCTTTAGATTCTTCCAATCTCCTTGCATTCTTTCATTTATTGCAAAATTCAATAAATCCAAATCATTGTCATTTAGCTTGGGAAATTTTTGAAGTAATATATCCGTATCTATTAAGTGATTATTATGTGACAAAGATGGATTGAAGAATTTGTTTATAATGAGACCAAGCTCGCCGTTGTTTAGACGTTCAGTTAATAGGTGATCGCGTTTCAAACCAATGGTTTTGTCCTCGTCTAGGTCTGGTGCACTTGGTTGCAAGACACTAAATATCTCGGACACTGTCTGTGAGAATGAAATGGGGTTCTCCTTGGACGTATTGTTAACATTTTGGGCCAAACGTATTTTCTGCTTCAAAAGCAAAGAAGTCGGCGGAGCTCTTTTCAAGTTTGGCTGATAGAATCTCTTTATTAGAAGATTCCTCGCCACCGGGTTTATCATGTAGTTGATTGTGGAGGCTTTGCGCAATCACAATCTAAAAATCTCAACATTTAATAATCTCACACAATTGAACTTTCTATGGCTGATTTTAAGGAATATATATATATATGTGTATACTATTCTCAAAAAAAAAGAAAGAGGGCCCAAAAAACCTCGCCTAGTAAATGATGAAAAAAAAAACTAAACTTTATTGGGATAAAAAAGTAAAAATCAGAAAAAACCCTATATATATATATATGTAGTTAAATGAAGCCAGTTCCTTTTCTCTAGTATATTTCAGCCAACGTGCCCTCTCTGTTTTCTTGCCATCTGCGGATCAATTTCCTTATGATGTGTTTGTTTCCTTGCCAAAACACTTAAAATGTCAGTCAAAGACACAACACCTATCAATTTACCTGTTCTATACTCCTTTTCAAAATGTGCCGGAGTTGGGGATGCGGGACAATTATTTGAACTTTGAGGTGGTGGCATTGGTGTCGATGGAGATTGCGGCTGAGAAGGCGGAGAACCGCTCAAATTTATATTTACATTTATTTTGTTGTTTGATGTATCTGAAGATTTTAGAACAGGAGAGTTGGCCATCCTAGAAGAGTGCGTATTTGAATGGTATGACGATGCAAGCGATGGCAATGTCGTTACGGGTGGAGTACTTGGTGATGGCGATGAGGATTTTTCGGAAGATGCTGATGGTTGATTGTCATTTGGTTGTACTATCCATAATCTGTGAGATTTGGTAGCCACCAACTTGGCAAATGTTCTTGCCAGGGAACTTGTTGGATACACATGGAAAATGGGAAAGGAATCCTTACCGGTCTCTAGACCTCTTAAATTTAAAATGACCGAGACAAAATGACGACATGTATTGTGTAGTAAAGGATATTGCGAAGTTCTAGTAACGTGTTTGACGTCCGTTACAGAGATATTACCAATCAAATTTCCTTGAGGGTCAACTACGGCAATGGAGGAGATTCTTTCCACATACATTTTATGTAAGGCCATAATTAGATGTTCGTCACCTTGAATGGATATAACACGTGATTGCTTGAACGTAGGTTTATCACGAGCTGCATTTAGTACGCCAATATTCAGTTCCTCAAGGGAAGAGTCCAAGAGAGGCTTCAAGTTGGGAAACGATCTCGCATTATCCCACAGATACTTAATCAATCGACGTTGAGAAAGAATACCTTTGATCTGTGTCATTTCCACGTTTGTGATGGCAACACGATGTACACCTGCGCCTAATATGCCTATTACTGTCGATAAGTTTTCCGTCTCAGGTAATTTGTAGAATGGATTCTTTGGTGTCAGCTTTACTATTTCGCCCACAGGCACAGACTTACCATTCTGGCAGTCTGAAGTGATCTTGTCGTTGCTCACTTTAATTCTGTTTAACACAAGAAGAAGGTATGCATTGAGGTCATTATAGTCGAATGTCAAACAATTCATGTCCCCTGGAAAATTCTCCACAGGCAAAGACGTTAGCTGGTGCTTGACTAGAGTGTTGAATGCTTCTTCTACTGAAATAGAACCTTTAATAAAAATCAGCTTGTTCTGCTCTACCAAATTCGAAAGAAGAGTGTGTTGCCATTCTTGCTTATGAACAGACAACAGGTTCTGCGAATTCAGAGTGGACAAGGAGTTTCCATTATTGTTTGAATATTCCGTGTTATCCAGCGCGGAAAGAGAAGATGAAGAAGAAGATTTCGAGATAGATTTATGTAGTGATTCTGTGTCGCTTTTGTTCCCTCCACTGTTCTTTTCCGTCTGTTCGCTCAAACTATTTGAATCAGTGGAATTCGGTAATTGAGGTGGGGTAGAAAGCATTTCCACAATGGACGTGTGTCTTGTATTTTGGGGCATTGAGTAAGTCTTGCTGAAAAGATGGTGTTATGGGGGTAGCCGTATCGTTATGTTGATAAGTTTTTAACAAAAAAATGAGTTTCGTTTGCAGAGCTGATTACTGAGATGATATTGCTAAGATTAAAGTCATCTGTGAAGTTTCTCAAAAACCTCATGGTTTCTCCTTCACACAATTTCATTTCATTTGCCGGGCGGAAAAAAAAGGAAGAAAAAAAAAATGACACATGGAAATAAGTTAAGGATTAGCGGATATGTAGTTCCAGTCCGGGTTATAAAACCACGTGACAATATCTCTGGATGAGGATGGGTAACCCTCTCCAATCGCTATATACGTCTAAAATACCCCGGGACGAAGACTTTTTCTGAAGCATTTTTCGGGCGCCCGGTGGCCAAAAACTAACTCCGAGCCCGGGCATGTCCCGGGGTTAGCGGGCCCAACAAAGGCGCTTATCTGGTGGGCTTCCGTAGAAGAAAAAAGCTGTTGAGCGAGCTATTTCGGGTATCCCAGCCTTCTCTGCAGGCCGCCCCAGTTGGCTTGGCTCTGGTGCTGTTCGTAAGAATCACATCGTCTATGGCAGGCAGAGGTAATAACGGCTTAAGGTTCCCTTCGCATAGTCGGCAGCCTTCTTTCGGACGTTGAACACTCAACAAACCTTATCTAGTGCCCAACCAGGTGTGCTTCTAGGAGTCTTACCCACTCAGACATAGCTATCCCTATTGTTACGGCTATGAGGATGGCACACAAAAGTGGAAATAATAGTAGTTAACAATATATGCAGCAAATCATCGGCTCCTGGCTCATCGAGTCTTGCAAATCTGCATATTCATATATATATGGGGGCAGATCTTGATTCATTTATTGTTCTATTTCCATCTCTCCTACTTCTCTCTTTCTTTATATTCTTTTATTAGATAAAATAGAACATCATTGTTATAGATAGTTGTGGTGATCATATTATAAACATTACTAAAAACATTACAACAAAGATGCCCACTTCTGGAACTACTATTGAGTTGATTGACGACCAATTTCCAAAGGACGACTCTGCCGCCGGTGGTGTTGTCGATGAGGTCGACTTAACCGAGGCTAATATTTTGGCTACTGGTTTGAATAAGAAAGCACCAAGAATCGTGAACGGTTTTGGTTCTTTAATGGGTTCCAAGGAAATGGTTTCTGTGGAATTCGACAAGAAGGGAAACGAAAAGAAGTCTAATTTGGATCGTCTGCTGGAAAAGGACAACCAAGAAAAAGAAGCAGCTAAAACTAGAACTCACATCTCTGAACAGCCATGGACTTTGAATAATTGGCACCAACATTTGAACTGGTTGAACATGGTTCTTGTTTGTGGTATGCCAATCGTTGGTTGGTATTTCGCTCTTTCAGGTAAGGTACCTTTGCATTTAAACGTTTTCCTTTTCTCCGTTTTCTACTACGCTGTCGGTGGTGTTTCTATTACTGCCGGTTACCATAGATTATGGTCTCACAGATCTTACTCCGCTCACTGGCCATTGAGATTATTCTACGCCGTTTTCGGTTGTGCTTCCGTTGAGGGGTCCGCTAAATGGTGGGGCCATTCTCACAGAATTCACCATCGTTACACTGACACCTTGAGAGATCCTTATGATGCTCGTAGAGGTCTATGGTACTCCCACATGGGATGGATGCTTTTGAAGCCAAATCCAAAATACAAGGCCAGAGCTGATATCACTGATATGACTGACGACTGGACCATTAGATTCCAACACAGACACTACATCTTATTGATGCTGTTGACCGCTTTCGTCATTCCAACTGTTATTTGTGGTTACTTCTTCAACGACTACATGGGTGGTTTGATCTATGCCGGTTTCATCCGTGTCTTTGTTATTCAACAAGCTACCTTTTGCATTAACTCTATGGCTCATTACATCGGTACCCAACCATTCGATGACAGAAGAACCCCTCGTGACAACTGGATTACCGCTATTGTTACTTTTGGTGAAGGTTACCATAACTTCCACCACGAATTCCCAACTGATTACAGAAACGCTATTAAGTGGTACCAATACGATCCAACCAAGGTTATCATCTATTTGACTTCTTTGGTTGGTCTAGCATACGACTTGAAGAGATTCTCTCAAAACGCTATTGAAGAAGCTTTGATTCAACAAGAACAAAAGAAGATCAACCAAAAGAAGGCCAAGATCAACTGGGGCCCAGTTTTGACTGATCTGCCAATGTGGGACAAGCAAACCTTCTTGGCTAAGTCTAAGGAAAACAAGGGCTTGGTTATCATCTCCGGTATTGTTCACGACGTATCTGGTTATATCTCTGAACATCCAGGTGGTGAAACTTTAATCAAGACTGCATTAGGTAAGGACGCTACCAAGGCTTTCAGTGGTGGTGTCTACCGTCACTCAAATGCCGCTCAAAACGTCTTGGCTGATATGAGAGTGGCCGTCATCAAGGAAAGTAAGAACTCTGCTATTAGAATGGCTAGTAAGAGAGGTGAAGTCTACGAAACTGGTAAGTTCTTTTAAGCATCACATTACAATAACAAAACTGCAACTACCAAAAAAAAAAATTGAAAAATCATAAATTAAAAAAAAAAATCAACATTTGAATTTTTTTTTTTTCATGATTACGTTTTGACATTTTTCCTTTTTTTTTTTTCTCTTATTACGATTTACCTTTTTTATTTAATTTTTTCATTTTTAGTATTTTATTCTTCGTTATTTATGTATAGAAATTTTCATTTTCATTTAGATTCAGATTTAGTTAAACTCTTTTTTTTATATATCTTTTGCTCTAACTTCAGTGCTTTAGTTTCCTTCGGTTTTTCGAATCATTGCTGAGGTAACTGTAAAGGCATACTCCCCTTTTTAAACCATTTTCGTAATCAGGCGCATCCTTTTAGTTTTTTTTTTTTGGAATTTGAATTTGTATGACATACTAGCTATACAAATCTTTATGTACACATTTATACAGTAACCTATTATTTACCGTTTTTAACTCTAATAGATGCTAGTATAATAAGAAAGAAAAACTTAATAACTTCCACCGACAATTGAGAAACAAAGCAAAAAAGAAAAAAGGGAAGCACAGAACTAATACATTCCGTGTATTATCTTTTTTATCTTCAATTTTCCTTCAATCCATGGACGACCGTTAAGTATTTCCATTATTCTTTGCCTCTTATTTTTTTTTCAAATTTCAATGTCTTATTATTTAAAAGTCATCGCCACTTTCAGCAATCAAAGCCATGATCATTCTATACAAGTAGAAGAAGAACATCAATAAGTGGAAACCCAATTTTAGAAAACTTTCTCTTTTATGCTTACCTAAAGTTCTGAATATTTCGGTAGCATCCAATAACTGGACCTTATTGTAGATCTTGTTTAAATTGTATGCTAGAACCGGTAGATTTAGTAAAAATACAAACCAGTAACCGTTCAGTAAGAATAGTAATGACAAGGCACCATGCAACGCGGCTTCAGGGGTGATTAACTTGTTGACTTTGGAACATAATTCAATTGGATTGATATAATCAGCTTCTAAATCAGCGTATAATATTGTGAAATGCACTTGGCCGAACAAATTGATACAGTTGACAACAACAGCAAGGATAAATAACCAAGCACCCATTTTTTTCTTTATTTTTAATTCCTTTTACTTTACTGTAATTGCAGTTTCAAAGATAAATGTCTTCGTTAACTATTGAAACATGATAACATGAGAAAAATCTAAATCTCTCCTTCGTATTAAGGAATACATAATCTAGCTATCATTCTTAAATCTTTCTCCTTCCTTGTTTTTTCTCCGAAAAGAAGAAAAAAATTTTCTTTCACGGAACTAACGAAAAAAAAAAAGCTCTATAAAAAATACTCCGATACGGGGAGTCGAACCCCGGTCTCCACGGTGAAAGCGTGATGTGATAGCCGTTACACTATATCGGAAACTAATTGGTTGAAAATGTTGTATTACGGGCTCGAGTAATACCGGATGTCTTGACAATCCTAAAGTCGTTTAGGAGAGTAACTTGTTGTCAGACTTATTATTATCGTGATTCACAGAATGTTACTTATCCTATATAATCTATATAAGATCTGAATCTAACTAAAGGGTGGAAGCGCGGAATCTCGGATCTAAACTAATTGTTCAGGTATTTATACGTTTGGTTAGTTTGGTTCATCTTAGGCAAGTAGGTTGCCTAGTATACTCAATCTTGTCTATTGTTTCGTACGTGTTTCATACATGTTTTATGTCTAGGTTGGTAAATCTAGTAATGCTGAGGTATCTCATCTTGAGATACAACAGAAAAATTGATGAAAGAAGGCCTCCACATTAATGTAATCAGCGCAAATCATCAACTGTTTGCGCTTCTTGTTGGATGAAATTTTATATCTGTTGGAATGAAATTCTAATATCATCTATTTAATAGTATATTATAATATGCGGTGCAAGAGGATGGCATAAAGATTGAGAAACAGTCATCCAATCTAATGGAAGCTGAAATGCAAGGATTGATAATGTAATAGGATAATGAATGACAACATATAAAAAGAAAGAAGATAAAATAATAACACTATGTAGAACTATCGATTCCCTTTTGTGGATTCCTATATCCTCGAGGAGAACTTCTAGTATATTCTATATACCTAATATTATAGCCTTTAGTAACAATGGAATCCCAACAATTATCTAATTACCCACATAATTCTCATGGTAGCGCCTGTGCTTCGGTTACTTCTAAGGAAGTCCACACAAATCAAGATCCGTTAGACGTTTCAGCTTCCAAAATTCAAGAATATGATAAGGCTTCCACTAAGGCTAACTCTCAACAGACAACAACACCTGCTTCATCAGCTGTTCCAGAGAACCCCCATCATGCCTCTCCTCAAACTGCTCAGTCACATTCACCACAGAATGGGCCGTACCCACAGCAGTGCATGATGACCCAAAACCAAGCCAATCCATCTGGTTGGTCATTTTACGGACACCCATCTATGATTCCGTATACACCTTATCAAATGTCGCCTATGTACTTTCCACCTGGGCCACAATCACAGTTTCCGCAGTATCCACCATCAGTTGGAAAGCCTCTGAGCACCCCATCACCTGAGTCAGGTAATACATTTACTGATTCATCCTCAGCGGACTCTGATATGACATCCACTAAAAAATATGTCAGACCACCACCAATGTTAACCTCACCTAATGACTTTCTAAATTGGGTTAAAACATACATCAAATTTTTACAAAACTCGAATCTCGGTGATATTATTCCGACAGTAAACGGAAAACCCGTACGTCAGATCACTGATGATGAACTCACCTTCTTGTATAACACTTTTCAAATATTTGCTCCCTCTCAATTCCTACCTACCTGGGTCAAAGACATCCTATCTGTTGATTATACGGATATCATGAAAATTCTTTCCAAAAGTATTGAAAAAACGCAATCTGATACCCAAGAGGCAAACGACATTGTGACCCTGGCAAATTTGCAATATAATGGCAGTACACCTGCAGATGCATTTGAAACAAAAGTCACAAACATTATCGACAGACTAAATAATAATGGCATTCATATCAATAACAAGGTCGCATGCCAATTAATTATGAGAGGTCTATCTGGCGAATATAAATTTTTACGCTACACACGTCATCGACATCTAAATATGACAGTCGCTGAACTGTTCTTAGATATCCATGCTATTTATGAAGAACAACAGGAATCGAGAAACAGTAAACCTAATTACAGGAGAAATCCGAGTGATGAGAAGAATGATTCTCGCAGCTATACGAATACAACCAAACCCAAAGTTATAGCTCGGAATCCTCAAAAAACAAATAATTCGAAATCGAAAACAGCCAGGGCTCATAATGTATCCACATCTAATAACTCTCCCAGCACTGACAACGATTCCATCAGTAAATCAACTACTGAACCGATTCAATTGAACAATAAGCACGACCTTCATCTTAGGCCAGAAACTTACTGAATCTACAGTAAATCATACGAATCATTCCGATGATGATCTTCCTGGACACCTTCTTCTTGATTCAGGAGCATCACGAACTCTTATAAGATCTGCCCATCACATACACTCAGCGATATCTAATCCCGACATAAGCGTAGTTGATGTTCAAAAAAACAATATACCAATTAACGCTGTTGGTGATCTTCAATTTCACTTCCAGGACGACACCAAAACAACAATAAAGGTATTGCACACACCTAACATAGCCTATGACTTACTCAGTTTGAATGAACTGGCTGCACTAAATATTACAGCGTGCTTTACCAAAAACGTCTTAGAACGACCTGACGGCACCGTACTTGCACCTATCGTAAAACATGGAGACTTTTACTGGGTGTCTAAAAGGTACTTGCTTCCGTCGAATATCTCAGTACCCACAATTAATAACGTTCACACAAGTGAAAACACACGTAAGTATCCTTATCCTTTCATTCATCGGATGCTTGCGCATGCCAATGCCCAGACAATTAGATATTCACTTAAAAAGAACACTATTACGTATTTTAATGAATCAGATGTTGACTGGTCTAACGCTACTGATTATCAATGTCCCGATTATTTAATCGGCAAAAGCACCAAACATAGACATATCATAGGATCACGGCTAAAATACCAAAGTTCATATGAACCTTTTCAATACTTACATACTGACATATTTGGGCCTGTTCACAACCTACCAAAGAGTGCACCATCCTATTTCATCTCATTCACTGATGAGAAAACAAAATTCCGTTGGGTTTATCCATTACACGACCGTCGCGAGGACTCTATTCTCGATATCTTTACTAAGATACTAGCTTTCATTAAAAACCAGTTTCAGTCCAATGTTTTGGTTATTCAAATGGACCGTGGTTCTGAGTACACTAACAAAACTCTCCATAAATTCCTTGAAAAATATGGCATAACCCCATGTTATACAACCACAGCGGATTCCCGAGCACATGGTGTCGCTGAACGGCTGAACCGTACCTTATTAGATGACTGTCGTACTCAACTGCAATGTAGTGGTCTACCGAATCATCTATGGTTCTCGGCAGTCGAATTTTCTACTATCGTACGGAACTCACTAGCTTCACCTAAAAGCAAAAAATCCGCAAGACAACTCGCTGGGTTGGCAGGACTCGACATCAGTACTTTATTACCTTTCGGTCAACCCGTTATAGTCAATAATCATAACCCTGACTCCAAAATTCATCCTCGTGGCATTCCTGGCTACGCTCTACATCCATCTCGAAACTCTTATGGATATATCATCTATGTCCCATCTTTGAAGAAGACAGTAGATACAACTAATTACGTTATTCTTCAGGGCAAGGAATCCAGATTAGACCAATTCAATTACGACGCACTCACCTTCGATGAAGACGTGAATCGTATAACTGCTTCATATCAATCGTTCATTGCTTCAAATGAGATCCAACAATCTAACGATCTTAACATAGAATCTGACCATGATTTTCAATCTGACGTTGAACTGAACCCTGACCACCAGAGAAATGTCCCTTCAAACGTTCCGATTCCAACTGACTCCCCACCTCCATCAACTCATACTGAAGATTCAAAACCTATATCTGAAATCAATCTTCGTGCACCCAAAGAAGTTGATCCTAACATATCTGAATCTAATATTCTTCCATCTAAGAAGAGATCTAACATCCCCCAAATTTCTGCTACCGACAGTGCCGGTTCGGGTGGTATAAATAAATCAGATGTTCCTTTACTTACCCCTTTGTCCAAATCTGACACACAAAATTCATACCAAGCCAGTGAATCTGATAATTTGAGTGACTCAGACTCACACAGCGACATTGATACTGACTCTACAAACGTGACAATACCCAGTTTGGGTGGTACCAACAACAAAACTGTTCCGCAGATAAGTGACCAAGAGACTGAGAGAAGGATTATACACCGTTCACCTTCAATCGATGCTTCTCCACCGGAAAATAATTCATCGCACAATATTGTTCCTATCAAAACGCCAACTACTGTTTCTGAACAGAATACCGAGGAATCTATTATCGCTGATCTCCCACTCCCTGATCTACCTCCAGAATCTCCTACCGAATTCCCTGACCCATTTAAAGAACTCCCACCGATAAATTCTCATCAAACTAATTCCAGTTTGGATGGTATGGATGACTCTAATATCTCTGCTACTATCACTAGTAAGAAAAGATCATTAGAAGATAATGAAACTGAAATTGAGGTATCACGAGACACATGGAATAGTAAGAATATGCGTAGTTTAGAACCTCCAAGGTCAAAGAAACGAATACATCTAATCGCGGCTGTAAAAGCAGTAAAATCAATCAAACCAATACGAACAACCTTAAGATACGATGAGGCAATCACCTATAATAAAGATATAAAAGAAAAGGAAAAATATATCGAAGCATACCACAAAGAAGTCAACCAACTATTGAAAATGAATACTTGGGACACTGACAAATATTATGACAGAAAAGAAATAGACCCTAAAAGAGTAATAAACTCAATGTTTATCTTCAACAAGAAACGTGACGGAACTCATAAAGCTAGATTTGTTGCAAGAGGTGACATTCAGCATCCTGATACGTACGATACAGGTATGCAATCCAACACTGTACATCATTATGCGTTGATGACATCCCTATCACTTGCATTAGACGATGACTCCTTCATTACACAATTAGACATATCTTCGGCGTACTTGTATGCAGACATCAAAGAAGAATTATACATAAGACCTCCACCACATTTAGGAATGAACAACAAGTTAATACGGTTGAGGAAATCACTTTATGGTTTGAAACAAAGTGGTGCAAACTGGTATGAAACGATCAAATCATATCTGATTGAACAATGTGATATGAAAGAAGTTCGCGGATGGTCATGCGTATTTAAGAATAGTCAAGTAACAATTTGCTTATTCGTTGATGATATGATATTGTTCAGCAAAGACTTAAATTCAAATAAAAGAATTATAGCAAAACTCAAGATACAATACGATACCAAGATTATAAATCTAGGTGAAAGCGATGATGAAATTCAATACGACATCCTTGGCTTAGAAATCAAATATCAAAGAGGTAAATACATGAAATTAGGTATGGAAAACTCACTAACTGAGAAAATACCCAAATTAAACGTACCTTTGAATCCAAAAGGAAGAAAACTTGGTGCTCCAGGTCAACCAGGTCTCTATATAAACCAGAAGGAGCTAGAGCTAGAAGAAGACGACTACAACATGAAGGTGCATGAAATGCAAAAGTTGATAGGTCTAGCGTCATATGTTGGATATAAATTCAGATTTGACCTATTATACTATATCAACACACTTGCACAACATATACTATTTCCGTCCAAACAAGTGTTAAACATGACATATGAATTGATACAATTCTTATGGGACACTAGAGACAAACAATTAATATGGCACAAAAGCAAATCTGCAAAACCAGAAAATAAATTAGTTGTAATAAGCGATGCCTCTTATGGCAACCAACCATATTACAAATCTCAGATTGGTAATATCTATTTACTAAATGGAAAGGTGATCGGAGGAAAATCAACAAAAGCTTCATTAACATGTACTTCAACCACAGAAGCAGAAATACACGCAATCAGTGAAGCCATTCCATTATTAAATAACTTGAGTCACCTTATACAAGAACTAAATGGGAAATCAATCATTAAAGGCTTACTTACTGACAGCAGATCTACAATCAGTATAGTTATGTCCAAAAATGAAGAGAAATTTAGAAACAGATTTTTCGGTACCAAAGCAATGAGACTTCGGGACGAAGTATCAAATAATAACCTCCACGTATGCTACGTGGATACCAAAAGGAACATTGCTGACGTGATGACAAAACCCCTCCCAATAAAAATATTTAAACTATTAACAAACAAGTGGATTCATTAGATCTATTACATTATGGGTGGTATGTTGGAATGAAATTCTAATATCATCTATTTAATAGTATATTATAATATGCGGTGCAAGAGGATGGCATAAAGATTGAGAAACAGTCATCCAATCTAATGGAAGCTGAAATGCAAGGATTGATAATGTAATAGGATAATGAATGACAACATATAAAAAGAAAGAAGATAAAATAATAACACTATGTAGAACTATCGATTCCCTTTTATGGATTCCTATATGCTCGAGGAGAACTTCTAGTATATTCTGTATACCTAATATTATAGCCTTTAGTAACAATGGAATCCCAACAATTATCTAATTATTCACCCAATTCTCACTATTAATTACTACTCGTACCAACATAATCAGATTCTCACTTTGACCATTGCTTTATGCCTTTACATATAATTGATATATCCATACATGTCCCCGCTTTTGTGTTGTATTACGGGCTCGAGTAATACCATATGTCTTGACAATCCTAAAGTCGTTTAGGAGAGTAACTTGTTGTCAGACTTATTATTAACGTGATTCACAGAATGTTACTTATCCTATATAATCTATATAAGATCTGAATCTAACTAAAGGGTGGAAGCGCGGAATCTCGGATCTAAACTAATTGTTCAGGTATTTATACGTTTGGTTGGTTTGGTTCATCTTAGGCAAGTAGGTTGCCTAGTATACTCAATCTTGTCTATTGTTTCGTACGTGTTTCATACATGTTTTATGTCTAGGTTGGTAAATCTAGTAATGCTGACCTATCCCATTTTGAAATACAACATTTTGACATAAAATAAGCTCGCGTGGCGTAATGGCAACGCGTCTGACTTCTAATCAGAAGATTATGGGTTCGACCCCCATCGTGAGTGTTTTTTGAATAAGCCTGCGTTTGAATTCGAAAATAGCACTCTATGTCAGTATACCACAGCACCTCGCTTAATTGAAGTAACAGCAGGTCAGAGATCTCTTTTTTTCTTTCCCAAAACAAAAAGCTCTCCTCCTACTATTGATTTTCCTTCAGTGGTATACATAAACAGCTTCTTTTTTTTGGAATTCTGCCTTGATAGTTGTATAGCAGATAGAAACAAAATAGTAAGGATTTCGTAACTAATGGCTGCACAGGATGCCTTTGAACAGAAAAAGAAGGCAATTTTGAGTGAGATAGACTCAACCCAGCCAGATTTGTCACCAAAAGGAACTATCGATGAGCTGTGTCTTCCAATAATCGATCTCATTAACGCAAGCGCTAATATGGTAACAACTTCATCATGTTCCGGTAGAGTCAGTGTGTTCTTGGAAGGCACGAAGTTATACAATGGGGAGGTCAAGATAGGTGGTAAAGGGCAAGGTGGTAAGTGGCTTTACGTCACTCATGATCGCGGAAAAGTTATTGGCTGGTTAGATGAGTTGAGATCAAAAAGTGAGTTTGCTTTCGAATTATCTGACAATAAAATACCAGTAGAGCAAGTTACAGGAAGTACCAGATACATTCTGTATAAGTACGAGCCTTTCATACTGCACGTCAAATGCAGAGACTTTCAGGCAGCATCCAAACTATACAACGCAGCCATGTCTTGTGGATTCAGGGAAAGCGGGATTGGCTCAAATAATCTCGTTGCAATCAGGATAAATATTAAACTAGACGTACCAATCGGCTATCTGGATGAGGATTCAGACACTTTGAAGTTGTTTGTGAGTCCAGAATACGTAAGCGTTTTGGATTCTTTATCGTTAAGCAAATTCGATGAGAATACCAGGAAAATGCAAGCACTATATGATAGAATCGAGAGAGAACTCTTAACTCCTGCGCCGGATTCAAATTCTAAAGTTGATATAATACCAATCGAAACAAAGGAAGAAAGAAGAGAACGAAAAAAAAGAGAAGGTATGGAAAGACAACGTCAACTAAAGGGCACACAAAATGTATTATGATAAGGGAACGTATCAAGAAATACTTAGCCTTTATGTTTCTACTTTGTGCCTCTTGTCCACGTTTTCATTATTATATAATCTTGTTAAATCTCTGGTGGATAAAAGCGTTATTTTTTGTAATATACATATTAAAAACTTATTTTTTCTCTTAAATTTAATTGTATATGGCGAAAGATCAGGTATAGTTAATGCACAAAAAATTTTAACACATGGAGTAAAAAATGAAGATTAACCTACTATTTCTAAAGATAATTTTCTAATCACTGTCTCCATCGTTATTCATTAATGCGTCGAACATATTGGCTCTTGGAACTTGAGAAACTTCTTCGGCTTTACGAACATTTCTTTGGTTATTTCTGAAGGAGCTTGTTTTTGTGGAGGCAAAACTATCCCTTGGAGTGCTTTGCGTGTTCCTTCTATTGGAAGAATATCTGTTGCTGTTAGATTGGTTGTGGTTGTTGAATCTTGAATTTGATCTTTGGCTGTTCTTTTTTTGGCGTAATTGCTCTTCTTCCTGATGGATTTGTTGAATTGTCTTCGGTCCAGCATCCTTCTTGGCGCTATTCCAATGTTTAATTTCCCTCAATTCCTTCACGTCTATTAACTTGAACTTTATTCTATTCGATATAGTGCCTCCATCAATGATATGCTGTAACAACATAAATAGGTTGTCAAGCAGTACCGAACCTTCAAGAGTTGCCTGAGGTGTAACGAATTTGTCATGCTCAAATTGTTCACCCACAGTATTTAGTAATTCAATAACGGATTCTAAGGTCTCTTCCGACGGATCGTTGTTTAAGTCCTTCATTAATCTTCGGAAACACTCAAACATCATCTTCCCAGTCAATAAGTTCAAACAATATAAGTACCCTATGAAACGTACTAGACCTAAACCTCTTCTCTTGGCGGTTGCTGCAATATAATACTCATCGGACATCATTTCAGGTTCTAATGGATTACCATCTTCTCCCGCAGGCAACTTATCAGCCCAACCTTTCTCAAATTCTTCGTGACATCTCGCCACCAAATAATGCAATACGAGTTTTGGACCATTCTTTCCTTCGTTTTCTTTATCTTTAATGCTTGAGTCGAGGTCTTTGACCACTTTGCCACACAACTGAGCATACATTGAAGACCAATGAGGCTCGTCACAAGCTTTGTGGAAGATTTGTTCAATAACAATTTTCAATGTTTCACCACCATCTTCCCACTTTGATTGGTTTGCTATATCCAAAATCTCAGAGGAGATCGAATCAAACATTTCTAAAGTTAACTTGTTCAATAAAGACTTCATTTTTCGTTCTACTTCTTCTTTATCAAGTAGTTCAGTTTTGCCATCAGGAGCTAATTTCTTCTCGGTTTTCTTAACCCTTGACTTAGGTATCCATCTATTAGCACTTGGTACCAACGGAGCGACTTCTTCCTTTGGAGTTTGCTCTTCTGCCCTTTCTGCGGCCTTTTCGCGATCCCTTCTAGAAGTGTATCCCCTATTAGATCTTCTATCGTCGCCCATTCTCTTTGATCTTCTTTTCGATGACACTCTCGAGCTTGAAGTATGATCCATACCGCGCATAGATGGACTTCTGAAATCGCCCCCAAATCTGCCACTATCTTTTGGTCTATTTCTGGCAACATGAGGAGGTATAACAATTTTCGAAGATACAGCTTCAACCCAAGCAGGATCAGGCCTGAATTTTAGTTTATCTTTGAATTGTAGTAAGAAGGTGGGGCCATAGGTGTATTTAACGCTTGGTTTCTTATATTTGATATCAGGCCTCTCGACGTTGGCTGGATAGGCAAAATCATATATATCAGAAATTGGTTGGGCTTTTTCTAAAGTTTCAAGTAGTTGAGATACAGTTGGTATATCTATATCAGATGTGGAAGGTTCTGTTTCCTTCACTGCGTTCTCCTCCGTAGTGATTTCGGAATTTGGTGTGTATCCGTCACCTTTACTCACGGTTTTTCCGTCAGTTGCGTCAGAAATTTCATTAGAATCATTTTCAACAAGTTCATCAGCATCTATGGAACTGCTCTCATTCTCTGGTTCGTTAAAAGTCACAGATTTAGTTACACTTCCAGTTACATGTTGTGGAGGCGGAACATCACTTGTCCCTGATTTTTCATCAATGACAACTTCACTAGTTTCTCCAGTCGGTTTTGGCGTTTCTTTAATAGGTTCCGATTCAATGATTGAGTTGGACTTATTTGTGTCAGTATTAGGATGATTCAGTTTTTCCTGCTTTTGCTCAGTTTCAGATATTAAACCATTTTTCTTTCTTTCCATGGCAGCTTTACGCAATCTCACTTGCTCCAAAAACAACCTCTTCGTATTTTCGGCCTCAGAAGTAGATTTTTCATTCGTTGTTTCGGTTGATGTATCTTTGACTACATCTTTAATAGGCAGCGCAGGTGTTGCCTCTTTCTCAAAAGGAGTTCCTGATTTAGATTTCTGCTCCACCTCATCATTCTTCTCTTCATTTTTCGAAGCTTTCTTTTCTTCGTGGAATTTTTTTAAATTTAAACGTTCACCAGTCTTCGTAGTTATTTCTATTTTTGTAGTTTTAGGTGTGGAGGGAGGCTCGGGATTAGTGTTCAGTGGCTGGTGTGTATATGGTGGAGAAGCAACTGGAACCATTTGCTGGGGTATATAGTACATCTGGGGAGCATAGTAGTTAGCTGGCCATTGCATACCTGGCAACATTGCCGGGTTGTAGTCGTTATTATTCAGTCTATAGGTATTATTGAATCTGTTATTGTAATATTGTGCATTTCCTTGACTATTATTACGGTTATTGTATTTATTCGATCCGTATTTGCCACCTTTTGACTGGTATTGCTTGTTATTGTGGGCTTCCCTTGCCCCGTAAATATTTTCGTTATAATGGTTATTTGGCTGATTATTGTTGGGTCCAGAGTATTGGTTATCATGAGGAGGAAATTTTTTGTAGCCATTGGCCTGCTGCGGGTGTGGGGGAGGTGGGCCTCTTTGATCAGTCATAGTTCCTACGATTGATCTACTGTTCTTTGGAATAAATTCTTTCTTTCAGGAACAGGAAAAACAGCCTAAAAATATGAAGTCGCCGTAGATAAACTGTATCTTCTAGTTACTATCAACAGAGACGCCTTTGTTAAAGCTGAGGAGTCAAGGCTGCTAAGCGGAGTGGTTGTTTGCTTTGTTTACCTTTAATCAAAACTTCTGAATTTTTTTTTTCAGTCCTTTTTGCAAAGCAGGTACGTACTATTTTTCAAAATACACTAAAGGAACGGCCTCCCCCCCCCGACTCACTATCAATGAGGTGAGGTCAGGTCAGGACGGGGAAAAAACAGCGATGTCCCTCTGTTCTCGAAAGACAAACGATTGCTATATCCTGTATAATCCAGTCAGCAGTATAATTTCGCTTCTTAGTTAATGTTAAACTATGATTTTTATACACACATACACTAAGTATCATATACAATGAGCCAAGTAAAAAGAATACATCACTTGAACAACTTGGCGACGGAAATGGCCGTTTCTTGGTTCTTGTTCATAACTTTACTGACAGCTAATTCAAAATCTTCTTGAGTAACATGTATTCTTCTTTCTCTTAAAGCATACATACCAGCTTCCGTACAGACACCTTTAACATCGGCACCAGAACAACCATTCATCTTTTCAGCAACTTTTCTCAAGTTGATACCACGGGTTAGATTCATTTTCCTAGAGTGAATCCTTAAAATCTCGGCTCTGGCTGCAACACTTGGAGGTGGAAATTCAATCTTCCTATCTATTCTACCAGGTCTCAAAAGTGCTGGATCCAGGATATCTAGTCTATTCGTGGCCATAATGATTTTGATATTTTTAGAAGTTTCAAACCCATCGAGTTGGTTCAATAGTTCTAACATTGTTCTTTGAACTTCTGAATCACCACCACCAGAACCTTCTACACGAGTGGAGCCAATAGAATCAATTTCATCCATAAAGATAATGGAAGGAGCATGTTCTCTAGCCATCACAAACAGTTCACGGACCATACGGGAACCTTCACCAATATACTTTTGTACCAGTTCGGCACCACTCACCCTAATGAATTTACAATCAGTGTGATGTGCAACGGCCCTTGCTAATAATGTCTTCCCTGTGCCAGGGGGGCCATATAAGATGACGCCCTTTGGTTGCGCGATACCCAAACTTTCGAAAAGCTCTGGATGTTTTACGGGCAGTTCAATAACTTCTTTGATTTCCTTTATTTGCTTTGTCAAACCACCAACCATATCATATGTGGAATCAGGAACTTTTTCCACCATCATCAATGAAACTAGCGGGTCAGCCTTATTCTCGAGAACTTTATGCAACATGTAAGAGTCACTCCTTAGACAAACTCTTTGAGATGCCTTTAAGTCCTTCACATTTATATCTTTTGCAACATCCACGATGTATTTCCCTTCAGGTTGCACTTTAACGAGGACTTTTTTGTCAGAAACAATCTTTATGACTTCGCCTACATAAGATCCAGGTTCTTGTAATAGACGTAGTTCGTCCTTGATAAAACGTACTTTGTCATTCAACGCATTCCTTTGGGCCTCTAGTCTACGAACATTTTCTGTTTTGGAGCGGATCTTTAATTCTGTTTCTTGGATCTTTTGTTCAAAATAAGGCTTGATACCACTTTCATGGGTTTCCAATACTATATTGGAGGACGTTACAGCAGCTGTCATTGTCGTAATAGTATCCTGCTCTACTGTTGTTCAGTTTACATAAATCTAAACTGCTGCTACTGATATTACAACTTTTGCCACCTTACTCGCATTTTGACAGTTTTAAAATTCGAAAATTTCCGAATAAGAATAAGGGTAGAAGTGTGCGAAATTTTATTCTATGTTAGAAACCTGATGGAAGAAAAAGGAAAATGAAAGCGTCTTTTAAAACGGAAGAGGCTAAGACAAGGAAGTGAGAGGCTAACTCTTTGAAACAATGCGTATTATAGAAGAAAAGACCATTTTTGTTACGTGCGGCGCAACGATACCCTTTCCAAGGCTCGTCTCATGCGTGCTGAGCGATGAATTTTGCCAAGAATTGATTCAATATGGGTTCGTGCGTCTTATCATTCAGTTTGGGAAAAACTACGTTTCTGAATTTGAACGTTTGGTGCAAGAACGTGGTGGTCAAAGAGAGAACCAAAAATTTCCAACCGAGCAGTTTGGCTGCGGTGACACCGTAAGGCACTACGCCTTAATGAACGGGAAATTAGAGGTGACCGGGTTCGACTTTTCGACCAAGATGCAAAGCATCATACGTGATTATTCAGACTTGGTCATATCACACGCCGGAACAGGCTCAATACTGGATTCTCTACGGTTGAACAAACCACTGCTAGTTTGTGTGAATGATGCTTTGATGGATAACCACCAGCAGCAGATAGCAGACAAGTTTGTGGAGTTGGGCTATGTATGGTCTTGTGCACCCACTGAAACAGGTTTGATAGCTGGTTTACGTGCGTCTCAAACAGAGAAACTGAAATCATTCCCCGTTTCTCATAACTCGTCGTTTGAACGATTACTAAGTGAAACTATATATAGCTAGCTAGTGAAGAATTAAAAAAGTAAGAAAAGAACGAAAGACTACAAAAAAATGAAGGTTCATTTGGTAGTATCCGCTTAATGCCTTAAGTGTTGGACTATTTTGGTAGGGCAAAAATAAAACTTGATTTCGCCCAGGATCGAACTGGGGACGTTCTGCGTGTTAAGCAGATGCCATAACCGACTAGACCACGAAACCAACTATTTTATAGTCATTGTTGTATTACGGGCTCGAGTAATACCGGATGTCTTGACAATCCTAAAGTCGTTTAGGAGAGTAACTTGTTGTCAGACTTATTATTATCGTGATTCACAGAATGTTACTTATCCTATATAATCTATATAAGATCTGAATCTAACTAAAGGGTGGAAGCGCGGAATCTCGGATCTAAACTAATTGTTCAGGTATTTATACGTTTGGTTAGTTTGGTTCATCTTAGGCAAGTAGGTTGCCTAGTATACTCAATCTTGTCTATTGTTTCGTACGTGTTTCATACATGTTTTATGTCTAGGTTGGTAAATCTAGTAATGCTGAGGTATCTCATCTTGAGATACAACAGTCATGTTATGACTCATGATTAGCTATGTCATATTTATAAAATATATTAACCTAAACGTATGAAACAACCGTTATGAAGCGCACAAGATTGAGTACATCAGGCAAAGCCCTGCCTTCCTTAGATGAACTACTCAAACGTATAAACGCTTGGACAATCAGTTTAGATCTGTTGGAATGAAATTCTAATATCATCTATTTAGTAGTATAATATCACATGCGGTGTAAGAGGATGGCATAAGGATTGAGAAACAGTCATCCAATCTAATGGAAACTGGAATGCAAGGATTGAGAATGTAATAGGATAATGAACGACAACATATAAAACAAAAGAAGAAATAATATTATTATTCTGTAGAATTATCGACGCCTTTTTGTGGATTCCTACATCCTCGAGGAGAACTTCTAGTATATTCTGTTACCTATATCATAGCCTATAGCAACAATGGAATCCCAACAATTATCCAGTTATGCAACAAATTCTCAAGATCCGACATTCCGCGCGTCCACCATTTGGCGTAGCTTGGATCTTACGTAATCTATGTCATAAGTACCACTCTGTAAATCAAGTTGATGACAAGTGCTGACAACAAGTTTAATCTTCTAACGATACTAGAATCGTCAAGATACCCCGTAATACTCAAGCCCGTAGCACAAACATTTCAGCTTCGTTCAATTGTAGTGCATTATGTCCCGCCAGAGTTAGAGCTCGGGGTCCAACCACAAATCTTCGCGTCATTACAACAAAAAAAGAAGTTATCTTTGCTATGCTCGCGAAACTAGTGCTCTCTGACTACGCCACCCGCGGAAACTACGCCATTCTCGAAAACTTCGTATGGATCTTCACCAGCGATGCTGTTTTCAATGCTGACAGGCACTGTATGTATATACATATCAAAGCCATTTTGACCACTAAAACCATTGTGGCACTACACTATTCGCAGAGACTCCGAGATTGCTAAGCAACTTACCAAAGCTGGAAGCAGCATAGTCCGATATAGACCCCGCTCGGACTATACCATTTAGACTCAAACAATACTTTCAACGGGTGTCCCAACCCTCTTTGGCTCCACGTTGCCATCCGACGCCTCGCACGGGCTTCCCGTGAACATGAGCCACGACGGGCCGAGTCCAGCGGAGTCCGCCTAGGACGCCTGCCTATCAACTAGGCGGTCAGCCCACGGCCTATTAATGGCGTTGCTAAGCTGCGCCGACCACGGTGACACTCACCAGTTCTATTCGCTCTTTCCTGCGGTGTGACGTGTTAACGCGCGATCGTTCGTAGTTCGTATCGTTTGCCAAGAAAAAAAAGCCAATCGGGGAATCTGAAAATCGTTATTTGGCTTGCAGGTCGCACTCAGAGTACGAAATGCCAAGTACCAGAATTTCCTTGGCCTTTTTTAAGTTTCTTCTTTCCTGTTTTTTTTTTCTTTCCCCTTTCTTTCTTTCTTTCTTTGCGATATGTCTACTTCAAATAAACATGGTATATATAATTTTTGTACTCTAAGCCTCTTCCTCTTCTCTCGCACTTGTTGTACTTCTTTCTACTACGTACTTAATTCGTTCACTGTTCTCTTTCTTTTTTATTCTTTAAACTATCCTGCTCCAATCCAAACGGTAGGCTAGAAAATACGTTGTACTGTCTAACAATTACTGCAGGCGCCATTTTCTTAACCTTATACCTTTTTCATTTCCCCTTACATTTGATTTCCTTCTTCCAAGTATATTGTAGTATTGTCTAAGCTTACTGAATGAAAAGTAACAAGTCAGACGAAAAAAAAAAAATTAGAAAATAGACATCTCCCGAATACGCATCATCTCACGCACGTACAAGATTTCAGTGTCAAAGCAAAAGTACGCTAATACACTATTACCAACACCATCCTCATTGTCAGTAGAATTGACTGAAAATGTCGTTACTGAAACTGTGGAACAAAGAATCAAAGGCGTCCTCCAAAATAAAGACTCATGGCATTGTTGGCAGTTACGGAAATAGCATGCTGGCCCATAATAACGTGAAGCAATTTCGTATAGATATAGATGAACCGCACAGAGTTTGGAAACCCAATGAAAGCATAACCGGAGAAGCGGTCATCGATATAAAGAGAGACATAACTAACGTAGCGATCAAGTTGTCGCTAGTATGTGAAGTTCGCGTGAAAACTGGGAACAGCCCAACCTCCAAGAATAAGAGAATCGAGAAAACTTTAGAGAAATCGACGTTTCTTTATGGACAAGACTACGTAAAGACAGCATTTTCGGCTAAGGAAAAGAAACCGCACATTGATAAAGCTACTATTCTCAATGGTCTAAGCAAGGGGGAACATAGGTTTCCCTTCAGGATACGGATACCAAGAGGCAGGGGAATGTTGAGCTCTATAAAATTCGAAAGGGGCTCGATAACGTACTTCCTCTTTTGCACCTTAGAGTCCCTCAATAATGTCAACGGAGTAAAAAAACCTGAAGCAAAATGTGAACATGAGTTCGCAGTCATAGTTCCCCTGGACGTGTCGAGGCTGCCCAAGCCGAAGACCAAAACGGTAGTCCTACAATCAGCATCCATGGTCCAAAATAAAAAGAGCAAATTTACAGAGGACGAGTCCTCATCATATACACAGCTAACTCAAAAGTCTAACAATTCTAATTCTTCTAGCAGCTCAGTAAACTCTAAAACGCCTCCTCTACCAAATAAAACGGTGACTATATCCGTAGACATACCGCAGGCTGGATTCATGATTGGAGAGATTATCCCTATAGACGTGAAGATCGACCACTATAAACCTTTCTATGCTCCCGCGGGTCTCACCACCACTTTGGTGAGAATATGTAGGGTCGGTGGTGCAGGCAAAGATGACCCTATGGAGACCTTCAGAAAAGATATTTGTCAAAGCATCTCCCCAATATACATCAACCCTGAAACGTTGCAGTTCCAATCTAGAGTCTATCTGAAAGTACCCCTCGATGCATTTTCGACCCTAACTACTGTGGCCAAATTTTTTTCCTTTCAGTACTATATCGAAGTTATGGTTAATTTATCCAAAAAAAATGTGGTTTACACTGAATCTAATAGAATAATAGGAACACCTATCGAAGAACAGAATGGCTTGGGCGTAGAAAATAACATCAACCGTATCCAAAGGAAAATGCTACGTATGGTCAATCCAGAAACTCTGGAAAACGATTCTGAAGGCTATGAATCCAGTATATTTTTCAAAGATATGGTAAATGTAGAAAAGCTGAAGAGGCTGAGAAATGTTACTGGTATGTCCATAGAAACCGTCATAGGAACAACGAGAACCGAACAGCTTCAGGACGATACAAACCTCCCTCGCCAACCTTCAACCACGGTTCCGCATAGTTCTGAATCGGATTTAAGAGATTGGTTGGCCCCATTAAATGCGTACGAATGTGATGGTGCCCCAGTTCCAAAGTATTCTCCAAATGATAAAGTTAATGTACCGTCGGAAGACAAACAAGAACTTGAACAAAAAAGACTACAACAACTAGAAAGCGACCCTCCTCCTTGTGATGACTATTAGAGAGTGCAGGTAACGAGTCATATACTCGCAGCTTGTGTCCTGTGTAACCAGGGGCTAAATTATGTTTGCATCTTTTCCCTATTCCGTCCACGTAATGATTATGATATTAACCCAGAAAATAATTTTAGCATGCACAAAACTGAGACTTATATATGTTCATATGTACTTGATATATGAGTAATGATTAAAACGATACTTAGCCGTTTTCAGGCAAATGGAAGTAGAAAAAGAAAAGGGGTAGCAGTAACGTAAACGTTATCTTACACTTATAAAGACGGTGCCTTAGGATAAAGTGATTGTGATATTAATTTCTAAGTTATACATCCTATTTTGAGCCCCTTTATGTAGGCATTGTGATAAACTATGCCTTCGTCATTGCCGAACCATTTTTTTTTTTGTATATTTTTGGCTCCCTAGTTTCAGAATGCACCAAATTCTCCCCTTAATGCTTTTTGTTTTAGATCCCAAATGGCCATCCTTTCATCATCGGGCAAGATAGAAATTTGACTATCATTCAGCTGTAACACTTGCTTCAGTAATTCTTTCTGTTTGTTACGCACAGCTGGATCCATCACCTCGTTCACGCTGTTGTTATTCGTAGCAGATGCCTCTTCCTGCGGCCTGGAAGCTAACGGGATCAAATCATCTACCTTACATATTCCATTTGTAAGTAATAATTCAGCTGTAACAAAACTCAACTGTGGACACAGCTCTAATAGGGAAACAGCATCTTCAGGGTGCGTTCTTGTCCATTCTTGGAATTTTTGTAGAAATTTCAACTGTACCTCTTTTGGTTTTTTGGCTAGTTCGCTCGATATCATCATGGCAGGGGTGGTCATGTTTATATTGACGTCGATACCAGAGGGCAATTCGGGAAATTTTTGACTTAGAAAACTGGCATTTCCGCTGTTTTGAAAGTCGAGCCCATTATTATTACTATTATTATTATTATTTCCGTTGCTGTTGTTGTTATTGTTCCCATTAATGCTGTTATACTGTTGTTGTTGCTGTTGTGAAACACCCGATATATCACTATTACTGGAGTAACCACATTTCAAAAACCTAGAGCCTAATTGGTATCCATTCAAATTACGGACTGCGCTGGCACTGGATTCCAAATCTCTAAATTCGATAAACGCGTAACCTTTCGACCTACCAGTCTGGGGGTCAAACATCATTTTCAAATTGATCACGGGCCCAACATTACTACATAGATCAAGGATCTGTTCTTCTGTTTGATCATATGGAATAGAACCCAGATACACCACTCGCGATGGTGGGTTGTTCTGTACCCCCGCATTCATACCGCTTTGCCTATTCATGTCGCTGTTCTGGCCTTTTGATGGTCAACGTGTTTATGTGATGCTGTTGGTATATAGCCTTTCTTGTATATCCCCCTAACAATCAATACAAATATTTTTGGTTAGAGCAAGTGCTAAAAGTGATTAGGTTCTTTTAAAAGATTCTAAACGCAGAAATTCTCTTATAGTGATAATAAAAACCTCAGGAAGCTCCGCCAATCCACCTTAGCTTTATGGAATTCTTTTGAAACGATGCCTCGAATGACAATGGTCATTTTCTTGGTATAATTCCAATTTCATTAGGGAATTTTTCACCTCTTACCCGTCCCCGTTATGCTGATGGGACCAAGTGATCACTCGATGATGGGACTACCTATTGAAAAATAATGAATGAAAAAATTACTCAAGCAGCAAAGTGTTCACAGTTTAATCAGTCCGCATAAGTGTATTCATCATGGATAGTAAGGAGGTACTAGTGCATGTTAAGAATCTGGAAAAGAACAAGAGTAATGATGCTGCAGTTCTAGAAATCTTGCATGCCTTGGATAAAGAATTCGTCCCAACTGAAAAATTACTGAGAGAAACAAAAGTTGGTGTGGAAGTCAACAAGTTTAAAAAATCTAATAATGCAGAGATCAGCAAGCTCGTGAAAAAAATGATTGGCTCTTGGAAAGATGCAATTAATAAAAACAAGCGTTCCAGACAAGCACAGCAACATCATCAAGATCACGCGCCAGGCAATGCGGAGGATAAGACGACTGCAGGTGGGTCTGTGAACGGTGTAGATCAGCCTGCCTCCTCTCAGTCAGATGCCACGAAACAGGACAAGTATGTCAGCACTAAACCAAGAAATAGTAAGAATGATGGTGTGGATACGGCTATATATCACCATAAATTACGTGATCAGGTACTAAAGGCACTATATGACGTTTTGGCCAAAGAAAGTGAGCATCCTCCCCAATCTATTTTACACACTGCGAAAGCTATAGAAAGTGAAATGAATAAAGTTAACAACTGTGACACTAGCGAAGCCGCTTATAAAGCCAGGTACCGTATAATTTATTCAAACGTCATATCAAAGAATAATCCAGACCTCAAACATAAAATTGCCAACGGTGATATAACGCCAGAATTCTTGGCTACATGCGATGCCAAGGATCTAGCCCCAGCGCCTTTGAAGCAAAAGATAGAAGAAATTGCCAAACAAAACTTATACAACGCACAAGGTGCCACTATAGAAAGGTCAGTCACCGATAGATTTACATGTGGTAAATGTAAAGAGAAGAAGGTATCTTACTACCAATTGCAAACAAGATCTGCGGATGAACCATTGACCACTTTCTGTACATGTGAGGCATGCGGTAACAGATGGAAATTCTCTTAGAAAGCGAAGAGATGAGTAGTCAAGGACAGAGAAAATGAAACAATATAAATAAAGGACAGAAAAGCTTTTTTCTGACTGTAATCATAGTGATATTTGACAGGCAGAATTTAGGAAAAAGATAATGTAAAACATACAACTATGTCCAATTTGTAGAAATGGCAGATTCGTATACGATGTACATGTATATACATATACCGCTGATGTTAATTTTTTTGTCTCCTTCATGTAGATTCTTCTGTTCTTCCAATTACTTTGTATTATTTATGATTTTCATATTTTCTTATTGATCTTCTATGCATTAAAAATATGGCTCGGTCAGAATTAAAGAAATACATTTTAAAGTATAACAAATCAGCGAATAGAAAGCTAGAATAAACACGAAGAGAAGAAAGTAAATACCAGAGTCATATACAATGTTGAGAGTATTATGGAAGCATAACTCCAAAGTCACTCGTTCGATAGAACTATCGAATGTTTTTATCACATACCACACCAAGAGTTTAAGGAGGCCCTTCTGGATCTATCCGAAAAGATACTATGCTCAATCTTGGGACAACAGGCAGCCTAATGATAAGATTGATGCACACATTAAAGTGCAAAAACTTATGGATGAAATAAATTCGAGGCCCAATGTTCTGGAAAAGTTAGAACGAGTTAGTAACATCATGATCGAAAAAAAATTGGTTAATTTAGATGCGACTTCCGCCAATGAAGAAACTACGATGAAACCATGGCAAATGATTAAGATCTTAATGGATAGAGATCTGAGACATGCTATGAAGGAGTTTAAATCGGAATTGGAAGAATCTGGCATTCAATTAGGACCTGATCAATTGGGCCCGCTAATGACCGTTTTAGGATTGGAGAAGAAAAAATGAATGGAGATGAAAATAAATAAAAAGCATTACCGATTCTTCTTGCTAATGCCTTCCATGTATAAATATTACGTATTACTACATAAGTACCCATTAGGAGCATTATATAGTTCTCACTAGGTCGCATCGTTGTATATCCTAAAACTGGCCAAATGGGGACTTACTGCCGGCACTGTTACATTTGTCTTATTACCATCATTATTTTTCCTATTCACAAAGTGAGCTCATTTTTTTTAGTTTTCTTCATCTAACCAGTCCAAGAATTCAGGAGCCAAATAAGTAATGATTAATCTGGCACCTGCTCTTAAGAAACCCTGGTGAGATTCAAATGCAATTGTTTTTAAATCAACAACACCTTTTTCAGCCGCAGCGTGTAACATTGCGTATTCGCCTGAGACATGATATGCACAGATTGGCAAGTCTTTACAGATTTCACTTGCATCCCTCATGATATCTAAGTAGAAAGTGGAAGGCTTAACAATAATACCATCGGCACCTTCGCTCATATCTCTTTCCAATGCCCTACGTGCCAGACCACGACCGGCAGGGGGTAATTGGTAACATTTCCTATCACCATCGGAAGGAGCTGAACAAGCAGCATCACGGAAGGGCCCATATAAGTTACCGCTAAACTTAGCAGCATAGGATAAGACAAAGGTCTTGTGAGCCAAATTTGCATTTATTAAGCCTCTTTTAATATCTCTAATTCTACCATCGATCATATCACTGGGGGCCACGCAATGCGCACCAGCCTTAGCGTAGTTAACTGCCACAGCAGCTAATCTAGAGACACTTAGTTCTCTATTTATGGTACCGTCATCGTACAGAACGCCACAATGGCCATGGGAAGTGTATTCACAGAGACACACATCGCAAATAATGTACAATTCAGGGAAACTTTCACGAATGAATTTAATACCTTGAATAACTGGTCCTGCAGGATCGTCAGCTGCTGTACCCACTGGATCTTTGGTACCGGGGATCAAAGGCACACCGAACAGGATCACGGAACGCAAACCCTTGGCCACTAATGGCTTTAAGTAATCTTTTAGCCTATGAACACCAATTCTATTTATATTGGGTAGGGAGTCGATTTCGGTAAAGTCGTCTGGATTATCGGATATGAATAGTGGAAAAATCAACATGTTCTTAGTCAGTTGACGCTCACTTTGCCACTGTCTCAGCAGTGGGTGATTATAACCACCTGCTAGAACAGATGAGATCTCTGTTGGTTCCGTTTCCAAAAATTCAGCAGTATGCATGGTTTTGTCAATATTCTAAATATGGATTCCTAGGGCAGGCAATAATATGGGGAAGCAGTAAAACTTTTTGTTTTATGTGGCTGATTGGGCCAAAAAACAAGGACAATAGAATGACACATAGAGTTTGCTAGCATTTATTAGGTTGCCTTACTCTTTTATAAATCAAGCGGGCAGCTTGCCTCAGGCCAATCACCGCACCGAACAGGGATTGCTCGTTTACCCGTAGTTTGAATTTTTTTTTCACCTTTTGAAATTTTTTTTTTTCGGCAACAATTTTGAATGACTTTTATCGTCAATCTTGGGAGTATACCTGCCTCTTTACAACACCCAACAAAACACTTAAGTAAGACAAGCTTGTGGCAGGTAGGAAAGGTTTCAAAAAAAAAAAAAAGGTTTTTATCTATGGTCATACTTTTTCTTCGTATATTTATGTGAACACGTACGTCTTGTTTTGCCTTCTTTGGCTCTTGTGTCACTGAATCTTCACATATTGTTTTTATTTACAGATACTACTTGACTCGCCTAAAATTATAATCGGCGATGGTTTCTACTACCTTAGTTGAAAAATAAAATGAATCAAAACATTATCATTAATGATTCAATTTTTCCACATTAGTTTGTTTTCTATTTTATGGCTTTCTTCTTGTATATTTCTCAATATACTGCATGGCAATGCAAGCTCTTCTCTTTTCTTGATTGAAAATAGAGCTGTGAAGAACTAAATAATAATTTATTGATGTCCTCCACAAAATGTACACCTGCGCTAACCTTGCTTAACAGATACGGTCAAAACGAACTTGAGCATATGTAAAAATCCATGTATTTTTCTTCTTTTGCCAACTAAATCAAACTTTTTATTGTATATGTCGTACCGCCAATACAAAGATGGAGAGGTTAATGAAAATAGATGTGAAAAAAAAGCAGGAACTATTGTAGATAGATATTTTTAGGGTTCGATTGCTATTTTTCTGTATTATTATCTGTGTTCTATGCCAGTGTACGGCGCTCTTAAGAGCTGTATAGTGTCATTTTAATACAATCTACGGCAACAATTACGTGCATAAAGTTTATTTCCAAGATTGAGTGGTAATACACCGTAGAATAAAATGAACAGGATCTAATTGTTGGAATGAAATTCTAATATCATCTATTTAGTATTATATTATCACATGCGGTGTAAGAGGATGGCATAAAGATTGAGAAACAGTCATCCAATCTAATGGAAGCTGAAATGCAAGAATTGATAATGTAATAGGAAAATGAATGACGACATATAAAAAGGAAGAAGATAAAATAATAACACTATGTAGAACTATCGATTCCCTTTTGTGGATTCCTATATCCTCGAGGAGAACTTCTAGTATATTCTGTATATCTATATCATAGCCTTTAACAACGACGGAATCCCAACAATTATCTAATTATTCACCCAATTCTCAGGGTTATTACAAATAGATTTATTTGTTGATATAATGTAAGTCGACTACGAATGATGTACTCCATCTTGAGGTAAGAAAACTTTGTTGTATCTCAAAATGAGATACCTCAGCATTACTAGATTTACCAACCTAGACATAAAACATGTATGAAACACGTACGAAACAATAGACAAGATTGAGTATACTAGGCAACCTACTTGCCCAAGATGAACCAAACCAACCAAACGTATAAATACCTTAACAATTAGTTTAGATCCGAGATTCCGCGCTTCCACCCTTTAGTTAGATTCAGATCTTATATAGATTATATAGGATAAGTAACATTCTGTGAATCACGTTAATAATAAGTCTGACAACAAGTTACTCTCCTAAACGACTTTAGGATTGTCAAGACATTCGATATTACATGAGCCCGTAATACAACAAACTTCAACAAATAAGTGGTTGTTTGGCCGAGCGGTCTAAGGCGCCTGATTCAAGAAAACATCTTGACTGCAGTTAACTGTGGGAATACTCAGGTATCGTAAGATGCAAGAGTTCGAATCTCTTAGCAACCATTAATTTTTTATAGATAGTTTCTTTTACCGTTTAAATACCGCTGATCACGAAGAATACAAGTTCACCGTATTTAACGTTTTACACGCAGTGAATATGCTGCAATGTGCCTGTTGAATTCTTTTCCAAATCACTTCCAAGGTTATATTGCCGATTAGGCAAATACACTAAATATATAGGTTTTTACAAAGAAAAACGCATCAGAAATAGAAGAGAATACCCGCGTTTTGTTTTTGAAATGGAGTTCCACAATGAAATATGATAAAGAAAGAGGCTCACTGGGTTAATGTACACCATAAAGGGGTATGGGCAAACGGTTTAACATTGTCAGTTTTCCTTGTAAATCGAAGAACGGCCTTTATACATCAAATGTGAAAAAGCAGAGGTGACCTCCCATAAAAGCTAGGAAGCAATTAGAGATGATATTGCCTAATAAATCCATAAATGAAAGGAAGGCGTTATTCTATTCGAACGATGAACAAAAAATGTGGACGCATGTCACCGAAACTCGGTGTATTTTTGATCGGGCTCGATCTGGCTCGGGCTTGGCACGATTCGGCTTGGTTAGTTCGGCAAAGCTTATTTAAAGTACCTCTTTAGATGACCAGTTGAAAAATGTGAAAAAGAAAGTGATATATTATGATAATTAATATTTTTTTTGATGGGAAATCGGCCTTGGGAATCTAGTTTCAGTTAATTGAGTGAGGAACATATTATACAATTGTGTAAAATTGAACAAAAATCGATCATAAGAAAATTGAGCAGAATAATCATGACTACTGATAAAACCACTGTTTTTGTTTCTGGTGCTACTGGTTTCATTGCTCTACACGTCGTGGACGATTTATTGAGAGCTGGTTACAAGGTCATCGGTTCGGGTAGATCCCAAGAAAAGAACGATGGTTTGTTGAAAAAATTTAACAATCCCAATCTTTCAATGGAGATTGTCGAAGACATTGCTGCTCCAAATGCTTTTGACAAAGCTTTCGAAAAGCGTGGCAAAGAGATCAGAGTTGTTTTGCACATAGCTTCTCCGGTCCACTTCAACACTACTGATTTGGAAAAGGACCTTTTGATTCCAGCTGTCAATGGTACCAAATCCATTCTGGAAGCTATTAAAAAATACGCCGCAGATACTGTTGAAAAGGTCGTCATCACTTCTTCTGTTGCTGCTCTTGCTTCCCCTGTAGACATGAAGGACACCAGCTTCGTTGTTACTGAGGAAAGTTGGAACAAAGACACTTGGGAAAGCTGTCAAGCTAACGCGATTTCCGCATACTGCGGTTCCAAGAAATTTGCTGAGAAAACTGCTTGGGATTTTCTCAAGGAAAACCAGTCAAGCATCAAATTTACGCTATCGACCATCAACCCAGGATTTGTTTTTGGCCCTCAGTTATTCGCTGACACACTTAGAAATGGAATAAATAGTTCTTCAGCTGTTATTGCCGAATTAGTTCGTTCTAAATTGGGCGACAAGTTTTATAATTACAGCGGTCCTTTTATTGACGTTCGCGATGTTTCAAAAGCTCATTTACTTGCATTTGAAAACCCCGAATGTGCTGGCCAAAGATTATTTTTGTGTGAGGATGTGTTCTGCTCCCAAGAAGCGCTGGATATCCTGAACGAGGAATTTCCACAGTTAAAAGGCAAGATAGCAACTGGTAATCCTGGCAGCGGTCCAAGCTTTTTGAAAAAAAACTGTTGCAAGTGTGACAACTGCAAGACCAAAAAATTATTAGGATTTGAATTCTATAAGTTTAGAGATTGCATTGTTGATACCGCCTCGCAATTGCTAGAAGTTGAAAATGAAAACTAAATTCAAGCTTCAGCAAAAACTTACTCTGATCCTATAATCAAATAAATGTAGACATGTAGCATATAGAAAATGAGTATTTTATGGTTACGGATTCAGAGCGTTTGTAGAATGCGCAGTTAGCATAGTATTACTTTTTCATTTTGAAAAAAAAAAAATTAAACAAAGCAATATCTTGACAGATCAGCAAATCTCGGAAGCTTTTGCGCGTGCACGGCAGCTAAAGAATGTTTATAGATACGAAGAAGAAATAAATAACTAAAAATAAATTTTATTGAGAGGGTATGAATGAAAGAGAGCCTCATTATTTATGACCAGCATTTTTATCAGCATCATCTTTCCAGGTCCCGCCAAACATATGCTTTACAAAAGCCATTTTGTCATCGCTTGACTGGGAACCCATTTGTCCCACATCCGGTGAAAAGCTTGTTATTGGTAAGACCATCACATCATCAACAATAACCGGGTCTTTCAAAAAGGAAAAGAATTCCCAGGGCATTAAGTTTGATGATTGTAAAGATTCTGATATTTTCTTATAAAATCTTCTTGTTGATTTGGACAGCGCACCGCCATCAAACTCTTCTGCCAATGCGGAAGCGCCATCACTACCTTCTTCGTCGCTCTTGTTTAGGTTCGGGTTGACCAACATGATATCGCTGTTGTGCCGTAGCACATTGTTCATATATTCGAAAATGATATCAGAGAAAATACCTGGGCCCGTCCAATTCATTATATCTGAACCATCAACATTCTTGTTATTTTTCAATTCGGAGTGTTTGTAAGTCTCGTCATCACGTCTTTTGTGCCTATAGTTTACGTTATAATCTTCTTCATACCTCGGATCAATCATTTCACTGACAGGAACTCCCGGGTCTTGTACACTCATCAAAGTAGTTGCAGTAATATTTAAAATCAATTCTCTTAGGATCGGGTGACCTGGCTTGGCCTGGATAGTCCATTGACAAAACTGGATCCTACGAGCATACCATACACTCCAGTCATCTCTGTCCGGATCAGCTTCAATGCCGATAACCAGCCCCGGCTGTTGTGAAATTTTATCGCTTGAGAGAGGTGAGGCTTTTAAGTTTTTATAAGGAATAGGTTTATTCACATCTATTATGTTGTGTAACCATGACTCATTTTGGGAAGGCCATGAATCAATTGGCTTCAAAAGCATAGTATCCATATCTGAGTAAACACCACCCCTTGCAAATAACAATAGGTATCTTAAGAAGTCTGCCTTCAGGATGTTTTTAGGCATCAGTTTGAACGCTTGGACAACTACCGGAACGGGTGCGTAAAGGTTTTCCAAAAATGGGATAATGGAATCATCCGGAATCAGAGAGTATTGGTAATGCGGCGAAGATGAATCAGCCCATGTCTTTTGATAGGCTCTGAACGTGGAGGGGAAGTCTTTGTTGTCGGTGCTGACTTTCCAGGTCTGCCATACCCTTTGCGGAATGGGAGCCTGAGCGTCGTATGGGAACGCAAACGATAGTTGGTCACGTAAATTATGCAATTGATTCTCTTTCTTGTTAACTGCACTTTGTTTCTTCAAATTTATATCCTGCGAATGAGAAGTCGTAGGGAGACGGGTCTGCTTGTAATCATTTTTGCTGGGGTAAAACTGAGAAAGCAACCTTTTGTTTGACAAGTGAAACGACAACAAAGAGTAAACAAGAAGTACGGTTACAACTATTGTCTTTGATTTCCTTGTGGCAATCAGGTGGGACAGCTTCCTAGACATGACCTCTTTTTTTCTTATTTTTATTTCCTTTCCCTTTTCAAATTGCTCTTGCTGCTCTTGGAAATGGAAGCGAGATTTTAACTAATGCAACCTGTCCCTATTAAATACAAGAGGATGCAGATGGGAAGAGAGAATGCGGATTGGCGAGAAATAAGGCCGGTATTTGAATGAGACAGACAGTGGCTACCAAGCTACCTTAATGTAGAAGTTTTGACGTTGCTGTCCCTGCAACGTGAAAAATACAAAAAGGCGCGTGCAGTTGAGGCCCAGCCAAATCTTTTCGCGGTGGGCCGGCCAGATGATTTAAGCAATTTACCCAAAGAAGAAGAAAGAGAGGCGTAAAGACGCTAGATATTTTTTATTATTCCTTCGCCATATGTCGGAAATCGGTATAATATATATATATTATAGATTATTATATAGTAGATTGTGCAATTGGAAGCCGCCTTAGATCGTTAGGTTGAAAAAAATATCATTCAGCTCCTATTTATCCACGACATTGACGTTGTGGGCCTTTAGCTCTTCCTTGACCTTGTTGATGACTTCTGGATCATCGCTGATAGGCTTTGTGTAATCCAGCAGGACAGTGGTCTTATAACCTAGTTCTGCAGCGGAGATGGCGGTGGCTTTAACACAATACTCCAAGGCCACACCGACAATGTAAACCTCGTCCGTGTGATGCTTTTCTAAATACTTATTCATGTCGGTCTTGTGGAAGTTCCAGATGTCATGGAAAGCGGAGTAATACTCACGGTCAGTCAAGAAACCCTTGTCGACGATCTTAATGTGCTTAGTGAGCACCTGGTCCATTATTTGGTCAACCAATTGACTACCCCAGGTGTTTTTCACACAGTGTACGGGCCACAAGATGCCCTCTTGGGTGGAATCATCACCTGGTCTTGGAGAACGGTAGGTGTATGTCGAATATGGTTCTTTATCTTTATGGTTCTTTGCGAACGAAACATGTCTGGAAGGATGCCAGTCTCTGGTGACCACAATTCTGTGCCAGTCTCTATCAGCATCTTGCATCAAGTCTGAAATAGGATTGATCAATTCCTCACCCTTTGGAACAACCAAGGAACCCAAGGGAGAAATAAAATCATTCTGCATATCAACAACAATTAAGGTCTTCATTTTTTTTCCTATGTTTTATTCTTTCCACCAAATATATAAGTAATTGTAAAAGAAATAGTTGTTTAAAGATTTCTTTTCTGATTGTATCCAACCATCTACTTGTTAAGAAACTCTATGTGTACAAACATAAATATATACAGATACTTATATGAGTAGTATATATAGGTTTATTAATAACTATTACCACATCATAGTCGTATCTGGAGACACATACGTATTGGCCGAACAGAAACCCCTGCCCCTTGTAGAACTTTTTTCATAATTCACTTTACCAGTACGTAACACCACGCGCCGCCCCTTTGTGGGGCTTGCCCCTTTTTTTTTTTTTTTTTCTTTTTTTTTTCGGAAACATTCCGCGAGCTTTCATTTCCGTCTCAAATGACATTATAATAATGTGCGTGAAAAGCGATACCGTATTTAATGATATTCAATATTCTTCACGAAAACCGTTAGAAATGATATATATATTTATATTTATATATACTAGGAAAAAGACGTTACCCCGTATGCCACCTTGATCCTAAACTTAGTACATTTTTTTTTTGCTTGGATCTCGGCGGCAGTTTTTTCTGTTTCATATAAGGAGGATCCTAGGGAAAAGGAAAAAAGGAAGCAGAATTAAGCATTAACAACAATACAAGCAGCACAGACCCTTACCACCAGAATGCAGAAGTGTGCTGGTCATGCACCACTGGTGATGGCAGTTTCGCGGATCTCCCAAGACACCGCCGACGCTCTTTTGCAAGCTATTTTAAAGGCCTTCCATAAACTAGCTTCCATAGACAGCAGCCACAATAATGATCCTGTTGAAATAGCTTTCAAGCTCATAAACTCTTTTAAATATTTGCCGATTTCAGTTCATCCTGTAGAAGATTTTGACTCTGAACTGCGAGAGGTGGACATTTTTTCTCCCCTTTTACAGTCAGCCGTTGCTGCTGCTAATAATAGCAATATCATATGGGACCTTATAGCGGTGTTATTTGCATACATTTCCATCCATAAACAGTTCCATCCTTTGATCCTGCACAATCTGAAGATATGGAAGGATTTTATGGCAGATCATAATGAAGAAAATGCGACATCCACTAAACAGGACGGGGAATCGATAAAATTCGGCGTACTGTCCCTTCTTTCCATTGTTCAAAATTTTGAAGAAATAACGCCAAATTTATTTGAGTTTTTAAGGCTCGGTTTGAGATCTACTTTGCTTAAGATTTGGGTGCCACAATGGCAAAGATATGATCCTTCGGCAACGAATTTAATTATTGGTGATGAAAAAATTTCTAATTGGATAACGACAGATCACCAGGTAGATTTCTTTATCATCACTTCATTAGCATCGACATCCTCATTGGAAGTTTTGCCATCTCCTTATTTTGTCTATAAGATCTCTAAAAGAATTTCTCACTTCCCAAACTTAGTTGATCCGAAACTATATCGATCTGCAATTTCTACAATAATGGAAAATGGCATTTCAGACAACGGTGGAGAGAGCTCTGGCGACAGCATTAACTCAAATGATTTGTCCTTTTACTTCCAAGTTCTAATGGAAGTTATTGACCACCCTGAGTTGAATTATTTGCAGGAAAATCGATTAATTTTGTTACTTGACATTGCATTAAATTATTTAATCTTGGTTCCTACTCACTGTTTACATTCAAGCTTTGGTGAATTGGGATCTACTCAAAGTTTAGCATCCACTTTAAATATCATTCAATTCCTTTTATCGAAATTCTTAATCAACATGGGCAGTATTTCACAATTAATTAGCCAATCCAACAAGAAATGCATCACTAATAATAATAATATCAATAATAACAATGGTAACAACAATGGTATTAGTACCACCACTAGTACCACCACCACTACTAACAATAATAATAACAACAGGAAAATAGACTGGACGCAATCGTATCAAACAAGGTACCAAATTCCATACTGGTTCGAGGACTTAATATTGCCGCCAATACCACCTATTTCAAAATCGCTGTTTACTTTTGACCAGAATCTAAATCACGAATCGGACTCAATCATGATTGTAAATGATTTATTACGCTGTTTGAACTTAACCATTCTTTTGACATCTAAACTTCTAAGGGACTATAATGACCTGAACATCAACCCACTAATTCAATCTTCTGACGATAACAGCAGTGAAAACAACCATGTGGTGATAGAACAATACATGCAGCTCTATCTCGTTCCATTATTCACTTCATTGTTATTGACCCAACAATTAAAAGATCGAGACCAAGAACAGGGACAAGAAGAACGAGTAAAAGATGAAGAAAAAAAGGAAAATGTGAGTCTTATTGGCTCTTCCTCAGTCAAAAAATTATTCTCTCAGTTAATTTTTTTCAGCTCCTTGAAATTATGTGAAAATTTGATCATAAAGGAAAAAAATTTAGCACTATACCATTTAATCAAATTTACAACAAAGATTTCTCTAGATGACTTGATTTTACAAAAAATATCCATAAACTTATTGAACCATTTATTTTTCCATCAAATCAGGGATGGAGATGATAATGATAATTTGATCCAAAAGTTATGTTTAAAGAATCAACTCTCTTTCCAAGCTTTAAAAGATTACATCGCATTGTGGAATGACGGCTCTGAAGTTTATAATACATTTTATAAGGACCTTTTCTGTGAAGAACAACCAAAGATCAAATCAATAAAACTAACAACGTCTGACTTGCTCGAATTATTCCCTGAGGATGTTCAATTTGTGATACCTACTCCACCGACTACAATAACATCGGTAGCCATAAGCGATACTTCCATACCATCGCAATTAGGTCCGCAGAAGAATATTGAAAACTTCACTCCCTTATCGAAGTACGATGCCTATTCGTCCACCTCTTTCATACCGTCCACGTCAAAAAACGGCAATGCTAACACTAATAAGCAGCAGCAGCCTCAGAACTCTACTCCAAATTCTTCGAACAGGTACTTGTTCAATAAAAGTAGCCTGCTTTCTCAGGAAGGTAACGGTAGCAACAACAATAGCAGCACACAAGGACCTGGTTCCATGAATGAGAGTTATTCTCTTGACAATTCATTTAACACAACCAACACCAATATGACGAGGCAACCAACTACGTTGACTAGAGCAACCGATGCCATGACAACAGCGCCTACGACACCAACTCCATACAAGAACACTAGTAGTAGCAACAATAACAACCTGTGGATTGAATCACCAATGTCAAATTTCAAAGGTTCTATTATCAATAAAAATACAAATAAGAGTAAAATGGTTAATACTGGTAAAAATTACATTTTAGGAGGCCATAATAAAGTTAAAAATAACAGTAGAGCTCAATCAATACATATAGATGACTTTGAAAATGATAACAGTTAATCATCACTGCGAAAACTAAGACAATTAAAATATGTATTTTTACTATTATTAAATATTATTATTGTTATTATTATTAAATATTATTATTATTATTATTATTACTATTATTTATTAATTATTAATATTATTAATTCTTGTCTACTGTCTTTCGATATATCTACACCGCCAAAAACTTGCCAGCGTCTCAGTCCATATGTGGGAAGGGCAATGGTAAACTTCTTATGGGTGGTAGCGTTTCCGATTCTTGAGCTTGTGAATCCGATTGGGGAATAGGGGTTTGTTGGACGGATATAGTAGTATTGATCATATTTACCCTTGGTGACAATAGTAAGGGTGTTGTACTTAACGAACTATTAGAAGCCATCATTTGATTTTGATTTTGATTTTGATTCTGATTCTGGTTCTGGTTCGATTTATTTTGTGATTGAAGCAGAGTATGCTGTTCTTGTTGCTGTTGCTGAACGTTTAGTAGCCTGTTGTTCAATTCCTTTTGGAAATCAGGTGATGATGAAGAAGAATGTAAGTGATTTTGGTTCATTACATACTCTAAAGTATGCAGGTTCGTACCACTTGTCGATCTACTTAGCATTGTCGTAGGTGTAGAAGTCTTAGACTTCTTTCTTGATTGCTCTTGCAAATAGTCTTGCTCAAGGTTGTCGATGCTGGAGTTGGACGGATCCTTTAACCCATCCTCTTCATCCTCACCGCCGGTGGTAAAATCAGAGTCTGATTCGTTTGTATTTCTTTGGCCAATCAACAAATCGTTCAAACTTAAAACTGAATTTGGTCTCTTCAACTGTATGGAACTCTGAGTTTGTGTTTTGAAACTTCCATTGCTGTTTGGGTTCGCATTGTTTAATCCTTGAAAATCCGTTAAAGATCGCGGCCTTGGTAGTATAACAGTGTTTGAATAACGTGGCGAGAGCGAATTTTGTTGTTGTTGTTGCTGTTTCTGTTCAGGACTGTCTATGAAAACAGATCTGGGTGCGCTGCTAGCAATGGGCGTCATCATTTGTAAGGACGATAACGCATTCAATTTTAATCTGCTGCTACTATGACTATTGCCCAACGAAGACAAAGTAGTAGGCGTGGATGTAGTTTGATAGTTCATATTATTCAGCGCTAAAGAAGGTGGAGGCTTCACCGACACGGGAATCTTGACCATCGGGTTGGGAGATGAGACCATATATGCATCATTCCCACCGGTCTCGCCGATTTCGAACTTTGTTCTTCTACCTTTTCTAGTGGAAGATCGACTTGGATTTTCTTTTGGTGCAATAGCAATAGGAATTAAAGGCGATAAGTGTTGTTGTGGTAGTGGCGGTGAAAAATTTGCTGTATTCAAATCTGGTATACTAGTAGCACTAGAATTAGCACTATTCATAGGGGAGCCCACAACCTTCTTCTTTCTGCCTCTTTTACCTCGAGGGTGAGAATTGGTATGAATTCTTCTGTGTCTCGTCAGTTCATCGCTTCTACTGAATCTTTTTACACATCCGGGGAAGTCACAAGCATGAGGTTTCTCACCAGTATGAATTCTCATGTGTCTTGTTTGATGTTCCAGCCTGTGAAATGCTCTATGGCATATAGGACAGGCATGCGGTCTTGGCGCCTCTGATTTCGCAGCTGCTTTGGACTTGCTTTTACTCTCCCTCAATAGAGACCCATCATCGACGTTAGACACTTGCGTCATTGGATATGGGCTTTGCATGGCTATAGTACTATGTTGTCTTCACTAGACTCAGCTCTAAGTGTAATTACAAGTGAGCTATAATGAATGGTTCTCTTATCTTCAAAATGCTTTACCGGGCTGCCTTACTCTCCTTTGTCTTCGTTAATGGATACTGGGGTGAAAAAAAGTTATAATAAATAAATTATCCGAGAACGACTATTTTCTTTTCTTTTTTCTGCTTGCTCTTCCCCACTTTTCTCGTCCAGCCTGTTGTAAAAATTTGCTGTTGCTTCCTTCGTACTTAGTTTTTCCGAAAGAAAGCGCCGCAGGGCCTTCGCCATCACTCCAGGTTTTCCCGAAGTGGGGTGGCAGGCCGCAGTCTCTCGCGAAAACAAAGGCAACAAGCATACACGTGGAGAAAAAGCCAGGAAAACTCAAGAGCTTGAACAAGTATGCTAACAAGTAAGCAAACAGACTTACGCCACTCCGGAGTTTCTCACGGAGGCCGGCCGCTATAGGTTCCCTGAAAAGCTATTATAATGGCAACTACATTCATCAATGCTCCCCAAAATCCTATCTACCAACACTACTAATATCGTAATTGCGCTTGTCTGCTGCTTAATTGTGGGGCCACAAGTTCTTATCACTTGCTACAATTCTGAATTGTATAGGATGCCAACACGAGTTTCGGGAAAAATAGAGCGCTTTTTGTACGCTATCAGTGGAAATGTTGCGAATTAGGCACAAGAAAGAGAAAGATAAATATCGTGGGGCCAACCCCAGATGTCAATCTTCCATACGTCAATTCTTAAAGAAGATTAAATAAAAAATAAAAAAAGAATCACCGGCGCGAGGGGAACGTGTTGGTTGGTCAACCTTTAGTCTTGCTGAATTGACTACTTTCCAGTCTTACTGGTTGCGCTGCATTGTTGGCCTTTTACACACCCCACGCACCCACTTTCCTTTAAAATCTTACTTAGGAAAAATAGATCACCCGCCTTATTTTCCGGTAAAAAAGAAGTCGATAACGTAGACTAGTGGCCGCTATGCTCAGCAATGATGAGGAAGCCATGGTTTTAAAGTTGTACATGGAGAGCGATATATGTGCAGAAAAATATTTGAACAGCGTAAAATAAGATTAAACAACAATCAAAAAATAAGAAATGCGTTCGTTTTCTCTTTTTTCTCAATAATGACAGAATTGCTAGTTCTTGATCTGATGACTCAAATGGTTAAATAAGGCTTATGGCACCATAAGTCCGCAGGTCGCACTTGTCTGCCACAGGGAATTCATAAATCGCCAAATTCAAAGCCGTCTTCTTTAAGCCTTTGGAGAATGGTTTTTGCTGGTAACACAATCGATGACATTCATTGGTGTACTCCCTCTAAGGAAACCCACACGATAGAGACAAAACGATGTGGTCACGGCAAGTACTACTTCACCGTTGTGACAAATACCTTCTCGCCATGTGACAGCGAAAAAACTTTGAAATTCGTGCACGAAAATATTCAATTGTTTCTTGACCCTAAAACCGCACTACTGATCATGAGAAATGCATACAAATTCCTTGGACTTGAGGGTCATTAATCTTACCTGGAGTGAGAGAGAACTTCTGACTTGGCCCGTGCTGATAACCCGCCTTCCAATAAACGAGATAGCTCCGCAGTAGCATGAGATAAGAGCTTGTGATCTCGATTGAAATTCCTAAAATGCGGTCACAGAATTCTTTTTCATGTCCACAGCATGGTGGAGTAGTTCATACTATAAGAAAATTGCTAATGAAGAAGCGTGTCGAGAAGAGCAGCATAGATTGGGAAGCCGAAACCAAATCTAAATATCTAGGATCGGCAAGAGTAAATGTCGTACTGTTTCAAAGATACGGTATCGTGACAAATTCGATGGTTCGGCACAGTGTATTGTTCTCGCGTGATGATTGTTTGTTGTACGAATTTGACCTTTCTCCGCAGAGTCTGGATCACCTAACTTACAACGCCGGCCAATTGATACGACGGATTAATTAACATCAGGAGACAGGAAAAGCACTAGATATACATAGCATAGAGCAAAGGTAAATTGCTTGGAAACGGATTGAATACAATCCAAGGCTTCACGTCGACTGGTAGTATTTTCGATCGTAGGTGTTAGTAAAATATTTCGATGCCTGCCACGGAATTTGAGTTTTTTTTAGGTACTAGTCATCAGACGCAATGCAGCAGGCTTTTTACGTAATTATAAAAGCCCAAAAATTGCGCGGATTAGGAGGGTCACACACGTATTTCAACACTCGTTACGTAGTGAACCAATTTATTGGAATATTAAGAGCTCTCTGCTTAAAAATAATCATTTTTATCACCTATCTTATATCTTTAATTTAACTATATTTTACACATTAAGCTGTTCATGTGAGCTGCGTTTACGGTGATTTTAGAAACCCGTTAATCATATCTAGCGAACTTGTAGTCTGACTACGCAGCAGCACTCTACAGCTGTAGGGCCGTCATACGGTCTAAGATGAGTGACTTGAAATCTACTGGTCGATTATCCGCGTGAACTTGAGTCTCGCATCCTTCATTAATTCTCACCACTAATGATTAACTCCCCCTTTCACATGTGGCTCAATATTACCCATGTTCTCAAAGAAATACGTTAAATCCTGGATCTTGCATTATTTATAGTTAATTTTTTGTAAATGTTCAAAGTTATGTCCTCAGCGGCTAAATCTTCCTGAATAATATTGCCCTTTTACGCGACAGAAAAAAAGAGAAGTGATTTTAAAAGCTGTCTCTAACACAGATTAGAGGTCGAACTAACGTAAACTGACCAGACTCTACTTGACGGAAATGGCACCGAAAAAGAAATCAAATGATAAAGCCCTTCAGGCAAAAGGTTCAGAAGGTAAAGTATTCCCTTACATGCTTATCACCCCACGCTATTACTAACAATTGCACCTAGGGTCTTTAATCAGCTGAACAATTAATAGAAGACTATTTGGTATCACAATATAAACCATTTTCTGTAAATGATATAATTCAGAATCTGCATAACAAAGTGACCAAGACAACTGCAACTAAAGCATTAGAAAATCTCGTTAACGAGAAACGCATAGTGTCTAAGACCTTTGGAAAGATCGTAATTTACTCTTGTAATGAACAAGAAACAGCGTTACCAAGTAATGTCGACTCTTCTCAGTTTGATTTTGAAACCGTACTGCAACTGAGAAATGATTTGATAGAACTGGAGAGGGATAAATCGATGGCTAAAGATGCTCTTGACTCTGTAGCTAAGGAACCTGAAAATAAAGAACTCTTAACAATCATTGAAAATGAGGAAAACGAGTTGAAAGAAATAGAGTCAAAATTACAAAGTTTACAGGGCGATTGGAATCCTGCCAATGATGAAATTGTCAAACGGATAATGTCTGAAGATACGCTTTTACAAAAAGAGATCACGAAAAGATCAAAGATTTGCAAAAGCCTAATTGCCACAATAAAGGACTCAGTGTGCCCAAAAAATATGGATGAGTTTTTGGTATGTACCTCGAAAAAGATTTCATTTTTTTTTCTTTTAAATATACTAACTAAAACTTTCTACAGGAGGAAATTGGATTTGAAGTCATTTGAGGAGAACAAACGATCGGTTGGTTCATACCGGAGCGCTTGTTTTATTGCTAGTTGGCTATTATGATAGTCCATTCTTTTTTATTCTTTGCTATTATTATCAAATTAAATATAGGTATATATTCTTCTAGTTTATAAGTATAATGAACGATGAAACGGACCGCCTCAAAAAACATATTGTGTGTTTATAGGGCTATCTTTCCTGGTTGTTGTAGAACTAAAATCACAATTGCTGACATACGTTATCGATCTGTAATATTCGAACACTCCTTGCATTGCCTTTCCGTTGGCCAAAATAGTAGTCGTCGACACAGAATATGGCATCGATTCTAAAGTTGCTGAGGGGATTTGTTCGCATGAACTCATAAGCTCCTGTGCTAAAACTGTAACAAAGATAGAAAATAATGAAAAACAGCGAAGAACTTGCATTTTATCTGCGAATGTAAGATATATGTGATAAATTTATGGCGTGAAAGTCACTGTCGAGAGCTGGAGCTAGATACCCATCTATAAGCGGGAAATGCCCGAACAACAAAAGTTAACATGTCACCTCTTTCACAAGTATTTATATGTATATTTACAAGGGTAATCAATTACCCGATGAGCAATATAATAGATCTTATAGTATGAAACAAGCCCTTAATTAAGCTTCAGATGCGGGCAGATGTTTTCTTGTCAAACTAAGCATGTCAATTTTTGAACAGCGTGTAATTACCGTATTCGGAAATTACATAGTTTCAGTTATTCCTTTGCAAAAACTCAGCAACCGGGCAAGGCGAAGTTTTACCATCAAACAACACCACAGAATTCATTACCGGCAGGTTGAAACAAATTCTTCAAAAATAGTCATCTATTTTATCTAATATGCAAATATGATTCATTTAGAGGTTCCACTTAGAGCATCATATTTGAGTACCTGTGCAGGCAAATACAGGTACTCAAACGATAGATTGATAGATGGATGGTAAATTATACCTCGCGAATGAATTATACAGAAAATAATACTAATTTGAAATATTTAAAAATGATCTAAAAGAAAAATATTCATTGTACATAATAAGTTCGAGCATAAATCTTAACGAGAAGTAGCAGCAACCTTTTGGAAAGCACCCTTAGCTTGTTGCTTGGAGAACTTGGAACTTTGAGTACCAGCGGACTTAGCCTTTTCAGCCTTTCTAGCGGCCTTTTCAGCCTTCTTCTTTTCTTTGTTGGCCTTCAATTTTTCTTCTCTGTTAGCCTTTCTAACTTCTGGCTTCAAAGATCTTCTTTCCTTGATCAAGTCCAAGGAAGCACCAGTGATTGGTCTTTGGGCCTTAACGGTCTTTCTAGATCTCTTCTTGGCAACTTCTTCGGTGATACCTTTCTTGTGATGCTTTCTGAACAAGACAGTCCAAGCGATTCTTCTTGGGTTCTTTCTTTGCTTGAACAAAGAAGCAGATTTAGAGTTTTGGAATCTGAAGATCTTGGAGTCACCACGGACAAACAAGGTACCTCTACCTGGGTAGATTTTAGCACCTGAAAAAGAATCGATTTCAACCTTCATTTTATCACTATACTAATTCATGTTTTTCAAACATATTTGAAAAAGAATTTCATGTTAGTAAATCTATACTTTTTAAAGATATTCATCTTGTCAATATAAATAATGGTATCCAGTATAATTCGGGAGTTCGCACAACTTTAGAAAGAGGAGAAAGCAAAAGTGTAAACATTTGTAAATTTTAAATTCTTTTTACTAGTTTCTTTGAATATCGACATCTAACCCGTAATTTTCGTGCTTCTCCATCGTATATACGTAATGAAGCACTTTCATTGGGGTTTTGCTCGATGGCTGACATATATTATATGTTACGCTAGGATAAACTTTAATCCTATCAAAAATTAATTCCGGTATATTGGTTTTCTGAAATGTCTCATATAATAGCACATTCTAACATAATGCTGCCCTCGGTTGCCATTAATTATAAATTACTCATCACGTAGGGACATACCTCTCAAGTTATTGTCTTGGTGTCTTGTTCAACTTGGCAATAGCAATAGCGCAAACTGCGTAAACATAATAAAATACACACCATCCGTTGAAAATATCATGCAGGACATTGACAGTATCTTACTTCTGGATAGGACTCCAACCGCCTGTCTGTGTGCCCTCTCCTCCTTTCCTTGCCAGCCAGACAGCTCAGTCCGTCTACTTTCGTTTCGTTCCGCCTGGAGTAACTGAACTCCTGTCTAGCACCACAGTAAGGATCTCCTGTTCGTGGACGGGAATAAAAACTTCAAGTTAGACAAAACGAAAAAAAAATGGCATATTCCGGCTTAAGTATATGTGGTGATCGGATGTAACATTACAAAATGTATGGATGGATAGGTGTTCCGCGGAAAATCCTCCTTTTTTTCGGCTAGGGCCGCCTTCCATATTTTTTTTTTCATTTTTTTTTTTGCCATTAGAGACGGAATGGCAATACTCACGCTGGGCGATAGAGCGTAACCACGCTGGCGTAATCTTATCCTAATCATTCTTCCATCTATTTTAATAAACTACTTAATGTCAAATTTTTAACTTCCGCTTGGGTATTCACTGCAGTTTATATTCATTTACTTTCTTTTTTTTTTAAAATATAACCAAACAGACCGGAGTGTTTAAGAACCTACAGCTTATTCAATTAATCAATATACGCAGAGATGGTCAGTATAACATGATTTAATAACTATTTCGCTTTCTTCTTTCATGGGATTAGCAAGAAAGGCTTAGAATTCAGATCTCAATAGTTGAAGCTTATTTTTGGTGTTGTATTTGAGAAATTTTTCTTTGACCATTATATGCCTTCATCAATGACTGTGAAATGAAAGTGAAATATTTTCATAAATTTTAAACAATTTACTAACAATCAATACGTTTTTTATATCGTTTACATTTCAATAGGCCCCAGTTAAATCCCAAGAATCTATCAACCAAAAGTTGGCTTTGGTTATCAAGTCTGGTAAGTACACCTTAGGTTACAAGTCCACTGTCAAGTCTTTGAGACAAGGTAAGTCTAAGTTGATCATCATTGCTGCTAACACCCCAGTCTTGAGAAAGTCTGAATTAGAATATTATGCTATGTTGTCCAAGACCAAGGTCTACTACTTCCAAGGTGGTAACAACGAATTGGGTACTGCTGTCGGTAAGTTATTCAGAGTCGGTGTTGTCTCTATTTTGGAAGCTGGTGACTCTGATATCTTGACCACCTTGGCTTGAATAAGGTAAGTTTAAACGATTTGTTTGAAAACAATTGTTTAATATGTATTTTTCTATAATATATATTTTTTAGACTATTCATTGACCTTATTTTGTTTACCTCATACCCAGAAATGGGCTTCTTTCACTGGCATAGCGATTCTATGTTTGTATTGTACGAGCCACAAGGAATTTCTTGCTCTCTTGCTCGTGTGTGCATCTTTCTGCAAATCATCATTCTCATACTATTCGGTGTTTTCTTAAGTACCTGTGCGATGATTTTCCATCCGCCTCCTCCGGAACTGGAAAAAGCGATGAGATAAAATTTTCAGGAATTCACTAGCAAATTGTATATGGTAGATAAAAGTCTATTTAACATTGAGCTAGCAAATCTAAAGAAATAGTGACCATATTCTTTGAAAAATAAAATAAATAATAGCCAGGGAAAATGGTGAATGAAGCAGGAGAAAATAAAAAAGCTGCAAAAGGTACTTCAGTTAGTGGGAAAGTATGGAAGGTGGAAAAGACACCATTGAGGGCCAAGAGCAGAGTTGTTAAGAACAAGAAGTTAACATCATGGGAATTAAAAAAACAAAAAAGACTCGAAGATAAACAGTTCAAAGAAAGATTGAAGGCTCTAAAGGATGAGAAGGAAGAAGCTCGTCAAGCTAAGATAACCATGTTAAAGGAAAGAAGAGAGAAGAAGGAAGAGAATGAAAGATACGAACGTTTGGCTGCTAAGATGCATGCTAAGAAGGTTGAGAGGATGAGGAGAAGAGAGAAAAGAAACAAGGCATTAAAAGAACGTTAAGTTGAAATACTCTTTCAGAAAAATCATGTGATTAAACACGATGGTATAAAGCATTATAGAAGGCTCATGGATACGCGAACCAATAACCAACAATGGTTAATATCTTAGTAGCAATTGTATAGTAATTTTATTTAAAAAATATCACTCCACGGAAAATAAGGCGGCAGACTCATTATTAAGTTTGGGCAATAGGATAACTAGTGTATTCCTAAGCACCTATTATTCAAAAAAATTGACTGAGAAGAGAAAAATTAAAACTTTAAGTTTATAATGCGAATTCTGTGGATCGAACACAGGACCTCCAGATAACTTTTGACCGAAGTTTTTTCTTCAGTCTGGCGCTCTCCCAACTGAGCTAAATCCGCTTATATTCTATAAAAATGTCATGGTTGAAACTGGATAACGTACTTTGATAGTAACAACTATGTCGCAGATGAATCCCTAGCGATTACTTAAAAGGGGAATCGCCAATTTACATCTGAAACGACCGAAGACACATTGTCTGAAACAGTACTAAACCAACATATATGAATACTAGCACTCTAGGAAACTACAATCCAAGATGTGATATATATAGAAATAGAAGAAGAAGTTTAAGTTTTGATCTGAAGTTCCTTTAACGCCTGGATAAGCAAGTTCGCTACGTGACAATAAAATTCCCACTTTATCATGACATTGGGTTTACAAAATAAAACATAATCATTTGACCTGGAACTAATCGGGGCGGTAGTAAAATTTTAATCTATTTTTCTATCCTTGACTCAAATTGGGATATAGGGTGAATATTGAGATAATTGTTGGGATGCCATTGCTGACAAAGGTTGATAATTAGTGGCTAGGTTGTAGCATTAATCAAGAATAAAACAGGTCTTCTTATACTGTCAGAGAGAGGTAATACTAGTCAATAGATGATAGTTGATTCTTATTCCAACACAAATAACAATGTCATTGTAACATACACCTTAAAAATTTAAAATCGATAATTACCTGAATGTTATAATATACAAAGTGAAATGATAATGTAGATATGTAAATGAACTGAATAATCCCGTATATATGGCAGAGCAGGAAGCAATTGCGCACACTTTGATGCTACACTTACATTCCTGCTTTAGAAAGCTTTCCTGCCTTCTTTCTTTTATCTTTAACCTATACCCTAATGTATTTGTAATCGAAAATTAAAACCGTGAAGTTGTAAAACATTTATATCGTTAATGTCGTAATGGAAAAGATCTGAATTACTGTTTTCTGATCTTTTATATGCTTGTTTCTCGAGTCAGTTTAGAAAATTATGGAAAATAATCGATGACACCAAAAGACTGTTCGATACCGTAATCGCCAGGTGACTTCCAGTAATCGTTGTAAGTCGATAAGATTGTAACATCTAAGTCCATTTCGTTCAAGATGTTCTGGACTGCGGTAATTTGGTTAGCGGTGGATGGAATATTGCCTCCATTTTGAATACCAGATGATGGGTAACCAGTTTCTGTGACGAAAACATTAGAGGTGCCACAAACACCTTGAATTAACTCGACTTGGCCCTTGACAAATGTACCAGCAGTTCCGGCACTAGCACTAGCATCGAAGTAGGCGTGTGGGTTGATACCAACAAAGTCAATTTCAGATTTTTTGCATAGATCAGGGTTATTTTCAAATGACACGGGTGGCTCGCTTGTAGTAATTTGACCAGAATAGCCAGCCTCGCTTAATTGAGATTTAACGGAGGAAATTTTACTGATCAAATCAGAAACAGAACACCAACCATTGTGAATAGCTTCATTTCCAACAGTAATGAAGTCAAAGACATCCCAACCGTTAGCTTGACCATATTCAATCAATGTAGTAACGGAATCATCTATGGAATCAACGCCGCTACTAGTGATGTACAAACCTTGATTAATCTTAATACCAAGTTTCACGGCTGCTGGTTGAACAGTTTCGAAAGAATTACAATCTGTACCATAAACACGAATTTTGGCAATACCTTTGGATTTGATTAACGTTAAATCAGAAGAGACCGCGTCTGCAGACTTACAAGAGCCATCATCATTATAGGGTGAGTATGCGATAGCCTTTGGAGAAGAAGTTATGGCAGCGCTGCTGCTAGAGGAATCCCTAGATGTAGAAGTTGCTGCTTCTTGTGTGGACGAAGTGGTGGACGAAGTGGTGGACGAAGTGGTAGACGAAGTGGTGGAAGAAGTGGTAGACGAAGTGGTGGACGAAGTGGTAGACGAAGTGGTGGATGAAGTAGTGGCCAAAGGAGTGGATGAAGTAGTCGTTGTAACCGATTCGGTGGATTCTTGAGAAGTAGTTGAGGTAGTTGTTTGTTGGTTCAACGTCGTAGTCGCAGCTGCTTGATGAGAATGATGTTGAGTTTGGGTACTGTCTTCAACATTGGCTTCACCAACACCACTCACGATATTTTGTGTAGAAGTAGAAGTAGTGGTAGTGGAAGGCGTAGAAGGAGAGGAGGAAGAAGTAGAAGTAGAAGTAGAAGTAGAAGTAGTGGCTAATTGTTGAACGTTCTCATTTGTGCTTGCTGTAGAAGGATATGTGCCAGTTTGCTGCGCAGAGGCCGATTGCAAGGTAGATGCTGCTTGAGAAGAAGGGGTTGTTTGCGACATAGTGTCTGGCTGCAAAGTAGATGTTTGCGGCGAAGAAGATGTGCTCAATTCAGCCTTCTTTAAGAGAACCTTAGTGATAGTCGTGGTTGGTTCAGCTGTGGGGTTCACACCTTGTGGGATCAAGGTTGTGGTAAAGGTAACACTATCGCTTATTAAGAATTCAACGGTTGGGGCAATAACAACTTCGGTGGTAGTGGAATAAAAATCAGTTACTACGTTGGTTGTGCTTGCTGTGTGAACTCTCGTTACGACTTCTCTCTTGGGAAGGATTGGTAAAGCTGAGGTTAGATATGTTAAGCATAGCAAAGACGATAGAAACGTTGTAGTTGAAATCATAATTATTTTCTATTAATTTTTGTATTAACGAGCGTAGAGTAATAATAAGTTGATAAGCTGAATTAACAAATTTATTGCCGGGGAGGAATATCAGTAAAAAATTGTTCTTTTAAAAGAGTGGACCTGTCTTTGTTGCGTTTTGTAACCTTACAATTATAGCGCTTTTGCTTTAATATATAACAGTATATTTGTGAAAGTAGAAAGAAGACCTGATTATTGGACTTTACTTTTCTTCTCACTTAAATAGCCCTTCTTCTAGTTCTTAATTGGTTTTCGATGCAGCATGTTTTGCTGCGATTTCCTACACTTTAACATTTTGAGATCCAGTATCCAGCTTGTAAACAATAACATTCTTCAACTTTTGTTCATCCTACCAAGTAAATAGAAAAGACGTCAGTTTACAACCATTAATTCCCAAAAGAAAACAAAAAACATATCACGTTTCATAATGCATGTGTCGAGTCAATTTTCGATTGTTTATTTGTTTGGACTTTTAGTTGTAATTGCCCAGGCAGCTAGTTGTCAGTTGCTGGTTTCCACATTTTTTTAACTTTTTCTCACAGCCGCATCGAAATGTAAATAAAGGCGAGATGAAGAAAAAACGCTGAAAATGCTGGCTCGAACAAAAAGATGCGGGGCCCTTTTTGAATAGCTGAAAAGCTCACTATTTTCGCCCTGCATACTGGACACTTCTGGCTATATATCTGTTTATATGACATGAGCATCTATACATAGATTCAGAAACGTCCAAGGATGTTGACTACCAGTGCTGTCCAACCTGTGAAATGCTCAGCACCAGTACCATGCCCATCTATCGGACTGTAATTTTCATAACAATACCCTTGTTCTTTCCAAACTTTGTAAACGTTGTTACTCAGATTAGTCTTTAAACTTTGGTACAGTTTCTTGGCATTGCTAGCCTCACCAGCCACTTCAAAAATCACCTCAGGGTAGTAGTATCTCATTGCATCAAGGCACAAGTAATTGATGTTCATCCAAATTGGGCCTCTCCAATAGTTTTCATCCTTGCCGAAATACTGGTCTTGTCTTGATAATGATAGTAGGCCATAGTTAGAAAAGATTTTTTCTGGGTCACTCATCAATGCAACTACTTTCTCTAGCTTGGGTGAGTTTTTGGGGATGAGCTTCAATGCAAAGGGCAGTAAAGAGACGTAACCCTCATGACAGACAAATTCTCTAATTTCATCGTCTTCGGGGTCGATGCTGATATCACAGTAGCAATTGTCTTTTTCACTCCAGTGTAACAAGTCCAAATTTTCCACGACATTCTGTTCGATTTGTGCATATCTTTCCTCGTCTTCTGACAATTTCAACACGTGAGCGATTTGCTTCATGGATCTTGTCATGACGCCCACCCAAGCTAATGCGTCTACATTCAATTCTGCTACGTCAGGTGGTTGTGCTCTAGGATAATCGTCCATACCGCTTGGTAAACAATGAGTGAAGGTACGTCCGACCCACTTGTAAACTTCATCCTTATGAATCTTATCCCATATTCCTTCATCTTCCAATATTTCCGCATATTCGTCAATCAGACCTGCTTGAGATTCTCTGAACCAATTATAGTGCTTTAATAGCTTAGGGTATATTTTCTTGGCATATTCAGTTAGTAGATCAGAATTGGCCTCTAGATTGTTCGTCATAAACTTGGTTGTTCTACCATTAAATATTACCTGGTTGTAGCTATCACTGTTGAAATCGCCGATATTTTCGATGGCCCTGGAAAGCATTTCACTAAATGCCAGCAACAAAGTTGGAGGATTAGCAATATTGGGATTTTGTACCTGAAATTCCTCTGGAACTTTACTTCTTGCTTCATTACCCAATATAATTTCTCTAGCAATCCAGCCACTATCGTCTTCGATCATTTCAAACCAGCTTGCCAGGATTTCAAAGGCAAGGTCAAAATCATACTCCATAATCTGTAAAAGATGAAAACCTTCATCCCAATAGAATCCACGTGGGAAAAAGCCACGGCTCGGAACGCTGGTAAACAATTCAAAGGGGCCTTCCTCTTTTGCATTCAATAATTTAATCTCTGCAAACTGACTTTCATCAAACTCTGTTTCACGATCAACCAGTTGATTTCCATAGAAATAGCCAATCCCTCCCAACAGGTTTGATAGCGTCTCTAAAGCAAATCTTCTTTTGACTTCTGCATTTTCAATTGAATCGGGTCCTTCTCCAAAAATAAAGTGCTTGTCAAAACGCGCGTTTATTTCATTCAGTGACCAAGTAATCAACTCAGTAACTTGTTCCTTGGTGGAAATACTTTGAGTTGTGCCTAGTTTATTATAGGTGATATCAAACTGGAACCCGTCTTTTTTGGTCAAGTCAAATGTCTTTTGTACATAATGAAAATTTCCAGGATTAAAATTGTACAAGTTTCTAATAGTTAAAACACTTGGTATCAAATCGGCTGGACGCTGTTTTGTCTCTTCCTTTTCAAGTATATCACGTATCGAATCGCTAACTAAAGATTGGAAAACATCGCGAGCCTTCCAAACTTCTTTATCCGGGATTTGAAGTGATACATGACTTGTTTTGGAGCAGTCGCTTCCTGGCGCCACTTCCATAGTGTTATATGCCGGATTATTGAAATAGTGTCCAAAATTGTCCTTTACTGTAAGATGGTACTCGCCCAATTCTTTAGAATATCCAAAGAATTTCATGTCATTAGAACCATCACGACCTATCATTGCTAGGGAAGATTTTCCATCTTTCTCTCCACCATTTTGACTGAAATACAATACGACAGATGCCGTAGATGGTCTCTTGGGGTCCAAAGGCTTGCCGTCAACTCTCACTGACCAATTTTCCCCGTTCTTGCTTTTTACAAAGTACACTGTCAAATTAAGGTTATTGTTCTCATCAATAAAGACCTCTTTACCGCCAATTCTTGGATCATACACTTCCCAACCATACTTTTGTAATTTATCCTGAGGGGTAGCAAAATGTCTTAATGAATGTAAACCATCCTGGCTCAAACTGTTGAACCACATGATACCCATAATCAGCGGACTTTCACGAACATATCTAGGCCTCATACCAAAGTAACAATTGGATCTATACGGTGCCCATAATAAAGATTCATTCGTGAACTTTTGGTAATCTTCAAATTCTTCCAGTTTTCCAACATCAACAGTGGCAGATGCCAGGAGAACTATGCTGGTTACTATCCAAAATGCTCTGAGCATCTTAGATTTTGAAATAAGCATTGCAAACCAACCTGAGCGTTTGTTATTAACCCTCTTCTCATAAGCAATTGACGCTAATATAATGTGTCACGCATATTATAGTCGAAGTTTTAAATTACGCGAAAATGTGGCTGTTCTGACCGAAATGATCTAAAATTGGTCACGATACTTATTGTGAGCAAATTGAAGAAAAGAGAAGAAAAACGGCTGAATATGCTAATGTATCCCGATCGTATTTTGTATTCGTCTATGTAATTAAAAAGCTAGATAAAAACATTCCTCATTAAGCAGATGGGTCTTCTTCGAATCTCAAATCCCAACCAATCTTTGGGCCTAATTTCGGCAAGACTTCAGCGACACTTTGGACATCTTTATCACCTCTACCAGAAATATTGATGACCAAATGTTGATCAGGCTTCATCTTCTTGGCCAATTCACAAGCACCGTAAACAGCATGAGAGGATTCTAAAGCAGGAATAATACCTTCTAATTGAGACAGTAATTTGAAACCGAGCAGAGCTTGGGCGTCAGTAGCTGCAATGAATTGAGCACGCCCAGTGGATTTCCAATATGCCAATTCTGGACCAACACCTGGGTAATCTAACCCAGCAGAAACAGAATGAGTATCATGGACTTGACCATCATTGTCTTGCAAGACATAAGTCTTGACACCATGGAAGACACCAGGTCTACCAGCAGTTAAAGTAGCAGAGTGAAACTTTGTATCTACACCATCACCACCGGCTTCCACACCCAATAGCTTAACGGAAGTATCATGCTCAAATGGCGAAAACATACCTGTAGAGTTGGAACCACCCCCAACGCATGCAACAACAGCGTCAGGTAATTTACCATCGTTCATGGCGGCAAATTGTTCCTTAGTTTCCTTACCAATGACACTTTGGAAAGTTCTGACCAAGGTTGGATATGGGTGAGGACCAATGGCGGAACCGACAACATAGTAAGTGGTCTTCAAGTTAGTAACCCAAAATCTGAATGCTTCTGAAGTAGCGTCTCTTAGAGTCTTTGTACCATTAGTAACAGCAATAACCTTGGCACCAAGAATTCTCATTCTGAAGACGTTCAAAGCTTGGCGACGAACATCTTCTGCACCCATGAACACAGTACATGTTAAGCCAAACTTAGCACATGCAGTGGCAGTGGCAACACCGTGTTGACCAGCACCGGTTTCGGCAATAACGTTCTTCTTTCCTAATCTCTTAGCTAAAAGAACTTGTGCTAAGGCATTATTGATCTTGTGAGACCCCGTATGGTTAAGATCTTCTCTCTTCAACCAGATTTGAGCACCTTGACAATGTTCGGTCAATCTCTCAGCTTTATGTAATGAAGAAGGACGACCGATATAGGAATACAAAGATTTAAAGTCTTCCCAGAAGGTGGGATCAGCGACGGCCTCATCAAAACCTTTCTCCAACTCTCTTAGACATGCATGGAGAGCTTCTGGAACATATTGGCCACCAAAATCCCCAAATCTAATAGGGTGCTTGTGGTTCTCATCAAATTCATCTAATATTTCCTTCTTGACGTTTGCGGACTTCAAGGATTCCTTTTGAAAGGCGAAAAATTCGTCCTTGGACAGAACCTTATGCTTGGCACCATTTAGAATACCCTCTACATATTCTTTAGCAACGTCATATCTCTTGCCCTCTGCAGCATCTCCACATAATGTGACGATTTTGGAACCAATTACTACACCGTCCGCAACACTACCAACTGATTGGAAATGGTCTCTTGTAGAGACACCGAACCCAACGGCCAAGGGTGTATCCTTGGTGTACTTTCTGACTCTAGAGATGAGTTCATCCAAATCACTGGCCACAGAACTTTGAACACCAGTAGTACCCATTCTGGATACAACGTAGACAAACGAATCGGCAATATGCGATAGCAATTCCAATCTTTCATCAGTGGTAGAAGGCGCCACTAGCGGAATCAAGCTTAGGCCGTTATCATTGACGTAATTTCTGACCTTTAACGCCTCCTCCGGTGGCAAATCGACGATGATAAAACCGTTAGCACCGGCCTTAGCAGCGTCCTGGATAAACCTCTCTTCGCCGTAGTTTAGAATAGGGTTATAGTAACCCATTAGGATGATAGGTACAGTAACACCTTCATTTCTAGCTTGGGAGACCATTTCAAGAGTTTGGGGTAAGGTAACACCATTTTGTAAGGCAACAGTGTTAGATAATTGAATTGTAGGACCATCAGCAATTGGATCAGAGAAGGGCATACCCAATTCGATGATATCCACACCACCGTCTTGGAAACCCTTGAGAATGGGAACAGTGTCTTCGACTGTTGGGTAACCTGCCGTCATAAATGTGACCAGGGCGTTCCTGTTTTCATTCTTAGCATTAGCAAATGTTTGTCTGAGTTGTTCTGACATGGCTTATCAGTGTGCGTTGTCCTTTTTGGAGCGATGAAAGCTTGCATGTCCATGAAAAGTGCAGGAATCTCGATGATTCTTATATGACGAAATAGTAAAATTAGTCATTCTACCACGGTCAAAAAAGTGAAAAAAAATAAAAAATAAAAAGAAAAAGCCTTTCGGGTAATAAGAATAGAAGATTATACAGATAATTGCTATTTTGGTACGTAGATGCACCAGCCATCACAAGAAATCCATGTTCAGACCACCTAATTCCAGATTGTTCAGGTCCAGAGAATCTAGTTCTTTCCCGCCGGTATTCACGTTGTTCATGCCCATATTCATATTGTACTGTTGTTGAGGCTGTTGCTGTTGTTGATGTTGTTGTTGTTGCTGGAAATCGTTATTCATACTCATGTTTAGGATATTTGCGGGGGTTAGATTGTTTAGGTTTAATTGTGACTGTAGCGGGGTGTTATTGGAGTTGGTACTTGGATTTGGGTTGGATCCGTTGCCATTGCCATTGAATTGTGACATAGCTGCCTGGCCCCCTTGGTTCTGGGCCCCCATTGAATATGCGTTTCCCATGGGTGACATCATGTTGGTCAGCGGCGTGCCCATGACATTTGTGGGTGAAACGCTGTTGATCATGTTGGGAGTTGGGTTGGGTAGTGCGGCCGTCATAGAAGCCGTTATTGGTGTCTGAACAGTCGATTGCTGTGCGTAGACCTGAGCCTGGGCCTGGGCCTGAGCTTGAGCTTGAGCCTGAGCCTTTGCCTTCTTGGTTTGTCTTGGTTTTCTTGGTTTCTTGGGTGCTGCAATTGCTGCAGCTGCGGTGCTATTAGGTACGTTTGGAGTTCCAATACCGCTACTGCTCTTAGGGCCTCTTTTGCCGGCCAGGGGATTATGTTGCATCGTAGCTGTGGTATTTGGATTTGAAAGGGAGTGGGCATGCGAGTTGGGGTGTGGATGAGGGGTAGTGGTTGTGCTGGGAGTCGAAGCCGCTGTAGAATGGTTCGTGTTCACAACAACTGCAGCCGAGCAAGCAGCTGTGCCATTTTTGTTATAGGTGCTCAACGGTTCCAAAAGCTGGAAACTTCTGTCCTTGTTATCTGCAGTTTTCAAGTATTCTGGTACAGTGCTGAATAAAGGTTGCAGTGTTTCCAAATGCGAAGACAAGGTCTGGAACCTTTCGTTCAGTTGTAAAATCTTGTCCCTGATATGTAGGTATTTGGCCATGCGGTCGCCCTGTTTGGGTCCATCTTGGTCTATGCTTGCCATTATCTGTATAAATTCATTAAATTGCAATCGCAACGGCAGAATTTCATCGCGTGCCTCGTTGATTTGTTTACACACGCTGTCTCTAGTTCCATTCTCATTCTTGGCCAATGTCGCTTCTAAATCCTCTAGCTTGACGCCTGCCGGTATAATCGAGTCCATTCTGGTTGCTCTTGCTGCTGTTGTGTCTGTTTGCACTGCCTGATCAAAGGTGTATTGGTAACGGTTTATATTGTTCTCTTCAAAATTTCGCTCGGCGCCATATCGAAAATCTTCAGAAAATTGTTAGAGTATTATATTATATTATATCATATTATATTAAATTTATTGTATACATAGTGGTCATACATCGGTGTGTACATCCCCTCTTTGATTGTCTTCCACAAACGTTCATCAGAAACTACTCCAGTTCCAGTTTGCAGGCACGGAGCCGATTACACTGCCCAGAACATCGTTACCTTCTTCTTGTTCTCCCCCAGTATTATCGTTTTCTGTTTCGTCATCATTCGATTTCACCTGAATGGGCGTTGACGAGTCCCGATCGACCGTAGCGTGCTCTTGGGATGAACCACCCTTCCTTGTTCTGAAAAGAGTGTTCATCTGCCTATTTTTGTAGTAATTACGCAAATTCTTCTTGTTGTCATTATCATCTTCCTCACCCTCTTCAATGTTTCTGTCATCCTCATTCGTGTTCGGATTATGGTTCGTAGTTGAAAGATTCTCGTACTCGACCAGGCAGTCATCGCATATTTTACACAAAGTGCCGCCGCCATTTATGCCACCGTTGTTTAGTTCATTGATCATTATAAAATTGGCTTGAGAATCCAGGTACAGCCAATGGCGCAGATGGTCTTGGCAAAAGATGTCCCCACAGTGTCTGCAATGATGTTTCCTCTCCCATAGAGTGAAAGGCTTATGGCAGTAGCGGCATGAATTTCTCTTGCTATCTGGGATCCAGTGGTCCTTAGTGGGCGGGTTCACTCTGGTAGAATTTCTGTTTGAGATGGTTGGTATTAAGTTGATTCGGTCGCTGTTCGGAATAGAATTCGGGAACAAATACGAGGATATTTTGTTTTTGTAGCTTTCCAAGATTGACGATGTGTTTGATTGTACGCTGGATTGAGAGGATATGATTCTTAGATTGTTTGCGTTCTGAACGCTGGCAGATTGCGATCTATTTGGAATGAAGTTATGTTCCAAGTTAGACGCCTTCTTGTAGTAAGACGACAATGTTGCATTCAACAGATCGTCATTGGTTATATTCGTCTCTGAAACTTTCCTCAGTACGGCAGGGATGTACAGCGGTTTTTTGGGGTTATTGATCTGTCTTACATTTGATTTATGTTTATTGGAGTTGAAATTCAGGTTAGTGCTCGAAGCAGGTTGTGGCAAAAAGTCCAGCGAGGGTTTCCTTAGCATCTGCTGGTTCGGTGGTTTGGCCGCATGATTCATTGAATCAACGATAACGTTGGTCTTGCCAAACCGTAGCTGGGACATTGAGCTAGAGTTCGTCGTGGTCAGCTTGTCCACGATGTTTTCCGCTTTGGACACCGACGACGAAGACGCGGAAGACGTGGACGAGGATGAAGACTCTTTCGCCTTGTTTTCCTTGCTCAACCGCAAATTAGAACTAGCATTCATCTTGAACGACGACAGTTTCCGTAAAGCCTGCGTGGTTAGGTTCTTCTGTCGAACTTCGTCGTCCTCATCGGAATCGTTTTCTAACTCATTGAACACAGCTTTGCTCTTCGTATTCTTGCCCCTGCTAACATCCGGCATGCTACTGCTAGGGTCTAGTTCAGGGTTCGATCTTTGGTCATCTGTAAATGGCAGCGTCTTCCCGATCTCCTTGCTACTAGAAGCCTTCCTGCCATCTGCCATCTCTTCACCGAGCTTGCTACTGTGGCTGCTGCGAATATTCTCCTCAGCAGAGTTTTTCCTCAATATGGATACCATCGCTGGCGATTGGATCTGCTGCTTTCTGTCAACGAACCCGGTACCAGTCCCTGTTGAGCTCTCCTGCTGCAACTGCTGCTGCCGATGTTGATTTACCATCGATTTCAGCGAGATACTGCTCAATATGCTCTGTTCTGAATGCGTTGACGTTCTGGGCGCTATCTTCTGCTTTTCAAACGTGATAGGGGACGTCACTGTATCAGCACCGCTCTCTTCATCGCCATTCCTGTCACGGTAGTCATGGTTCCTGGGTCCCAGGGAAACCCCTCCGCCGTCTCGCTCGTCACCGTCCTCCTCCTCCTCCTTGATCGCTGGTGTTTTGGATACACTATGCAACGCAGCCATTCTGATCTCCACTACAACTGTGCTGCCCAGTCCTCCTCACTGATGCTTTGTACCTATTTCAAGTCTCAATAGTCATATCATAGGCTTTCTTCTATCTCTCTTACTCTGTCAAATGGTCACTACCGACGGTCGCTTTTTCGCGCTGGTCGAGAATTGACAAAATAAGACACGAACAAAAGAGCTAGTGTGCATGGAAGAGAGGCAACAAAAGGACAGTCCAACTCAGCATAGCATAGCATCCGCAATCGCAGTCACAGCCGCAAAGTCTACACTACCATCCGCCATTATTACAGCTGCCATGGGATCCGACCGGTCGTGTGTTTTGTCTGTGTTTCAGACCATCCTCAAGCTCGTCATCTTCGTGGCGATCTTTGGGGCTGCCATCTCATCACGTTTGTTTGCAGTCATCAAATTTGAGTCTATTATCCACGAATTCGACCCCTGGTTTAATTATAGGGCTACCAAATACCTTGTCAATAACTCATTTTACAAGTTTTTAAACTGGTTTGACGACCGTACCTGGTACCCCCTCGGAAGGGTTACTGGGGGTACTTTATATCCTGGGCTGATGACCACTAGTGCGTTTATCTGGCACGCTCTACGCAATTGGTTAGGCTTGCCCATTGACATCCGGAACGTTTGTGTCCTGTTTGCGCCGCTGTTTTCCGGGGTCACTGCCTGGGCCACCTATGAGTTTACCAAGGAGATTAAAGATGCCAGCGCTGGGCTTTTGGCTGCAGGTTTCATAGCGATTGTCCCCGGTTATATATCTAGATCTGTGGCTGGGTCCTATGATAACGAAGCCATTGCCATTACGTTGTTAATGGTCACGTTCATGTTCTGGATTAAGGCCCAAAAGACAGGTTCTATCATGCACGCGACGTGTGCAGCTCTGTTCTACTTTTACATGGTGTCAGCCTGGGGTGGTTACGTGTTCATCACCAACTTGATCCCACTCCATGTCTTTTTGCTGATTTTGATGGGCAGATATTCATCCAAACTGTATTCTGCCTATACCACTTGGTATGCCATTGGAACTGTTGCGTCCATGCAGATTCCATTTGTCGGTTTCCTACCTATTAGGTCTAATGACCATATGGCGGCATTGGGTGTTTTCGGCTTGATCCAGATTGTTGCCTTCGGTGACTTCATTAAGGGTCAAGTCAGCACAGCTAAGTTTAAAGTCATCATGATGGTTTCTCTGTTTTTGATTTTGGTCCTTGGTGTGGTTGGACTTTCCGCCTTGACCTATATGGGTTTGATTGCCCCTTGGACTGGTAGATTCTATTCGTTATGGGATACCAACTACGCAAAAATTCACATTCCCATCATCGCCTCTGTTTCCGAACATCAACCGGTTTCGTGGCCCGCTTTCTTCTTTGATACCCACTTTTTGATTTGGCTGTTCCCCGCAGGCGTATTCTTGCTGTTCCTCGACTTGAAAGACGAGCACGTGTTTGTCATCGCTTACTCCGTTCTATGTTCGTACTTTGCCGGTGTTATGGTTAGATTGATGCTGACTTTGACTCCAGTCATCTGTGTGTCCGCTGCCGTCGCATTGTCCAAGATATTTGATGTCTACTTGGATTTCAAGACAAGCGACCGCAAATACGCCATCAAACCTACTGCACTATTGGCCAAATTGATTGTTTCCGGATCATTCATCTTTTATTTGTATCTTTTCGTCTTCCATTCCACTTGGGTAACAAGGACTGCATACTCTTCTCCTTCTGTTGTTTTGCCATCACAAACCCCAGACGGTAAATTGGCGTTGATCGACGATTTCAGGGAAGCATACTATTGGTTAAGAATGAACTCTGATGAAGACAGTAAGGTTGCAGCATGGTGGGACTACGGTTACCAAATTGGTGGTATGGCCGACAGAACTACTTTAGTCGACAACAACACATGGAACAATACTCATATTGCCATCGTTGGTAAGGCCATGGCCTCCCCTGAAGAGAAATCTTACGAAATTTTAAAGGAACATGACGTCGATTACGTCTTGGTCATCTTTGGTGGTCTAATTGGGTTTGGCGGTGATGACATTAACAAATTCTTGTGGATGATCAGAATTAGCGAAGGGATTTGGCCTGAAGAGATAAAAGAGCGCGATTTCTATACCCCAGAGGGAGAATATAGAGTGGATGCAAGGGCCTCCGAGACCATGAGAAACTCGCTACTTTACAAGATGTCCTACAAAGATTTCCCACAATTATTCAATGGTGGTCAAGCTACTGACAGAGTACGTCAACAAGTTATTACTCCACTAGATGTCCCACCATTAGACTACTTCGACGAAGTGTTCACATCTGAAAACTGGATGGTTAGAATATACCAATTGAAGAAGGATGATGCCCAAGGTAGAACTTTGAAGGACGTTGGTAACTTAGCCAGATCCTCCACTAAAACAAGAAGGTCCATAAAGAAGCCTGAATTAGGCTTGAGAGTGTAAATTGGGCACCCATTAAAGAAAAGGAATAAAATAAAATATACATATATAAAAAGATAAACAAAATAAATAGAAGTTTTGGTTTCCTTTCTTATTATTATCATCGCTCGTGACGGATCGTCTTTGCCCTTTTTGGTAAAACGTAAACAAAATAACAATAGAAAAAATAACAACTTTATCAATGTTTATTTTTATTTATTAAGTATTTGATGCGGAAAGCAATTTTTCCAAACTGTATGTCGTTTCAACATTGCAATTCAATCACTCTCAACACATAACCCTTCAATTGCAACAAGTAGAGACCCCATGGATTTTGAAACGTCGTTTGAGGAATTCGTCGAAGATAAACGATTCATTGCCCTAGAGGTATCTGATAATGATGATGATTATGACACTGATCTGACTGCTGATACCGCCGACGAGCTGGAGAACTCTGCCATTTTAAAGTTGAGAGACTCCAAAGCATCCTTGAACGTTACCACCGGTAATAATACATCAAGGAAGACGACTGCCACTTCTAAAAAACGATGGTCTCTATTGTCCAACCACTCCGCCGTTTCATCATCCAAATCTAAGAAAAGATGGTCTGTGCTTTCTTCGAGCTTTACCAGTGAATCCCACAAGGACAGAGAATCGAGAAACGCTTTGCAACAAAAAAGAAAGTCCTTGCAAAGTTATTCAAGCTTGGATACAGTCGCATCTAATAGCTCTATCTCTGCTTCTTCTTCTTTGAAAAGATCGTCCACGGGTCTTTCTCTCAGGCAACTATTTACTAAGATAGGCATAAACGATGAGATATCACAACCTGGGATTGGAATTCCACAAGGTAAGGAAAATCTACCTCCAGCTCTGGGGAAGAAAACTTCATCTATTGCTCCCACCAGCTCAGAAAACAGACTTAGGACGCCATTGAAACCGCTTGTTAATCATTCAAAAAGGTCTACTCTACAACTACAACAGCAACAACCATTGTATAATGCATCGTTGTCCTCAAGAAGATCGTCAATTTCTTCCACTGTTTCTTCTGCCAGCTCCTCTAAATGGAGGTTCTGGAAGAGAGATAAGGGCCAGACACCCGCAATGTTGCAAGCAGATCACCATTCTTTAAAATCCTTTCCGGCGGTAAACCGTCGTGATTCCATGACGCCTGTTGAGCCACGGAATAAGGCCAAACACAAGACTTCCTTTTCAGACTTCCATAAAGCTATTTTCAGCTCAAATACATATTCCGAAAGTAGTGACACAGTATCATCCATGGAGACGACTTTAAAAAATAAAGCATCTTCTTCAAGTCTATCCTTGAACGTATTGAAGAAAAGGAGCTCGCAATCAAGTTTGAAGCACAAGAGCTCACATGCATCCTTACAAAAATTCAAAAGGAACAAGGGGAAGTCTTCCATGATGCCACCATCCACAGCAACTAATAGTAGCAATGATGATTCCTGCAGTTATAGTTCCAAGAATTCTGCCTTGAGTCATCGAATCTCGTTACCTGTGCCAGACCAAGTTTCCCGCGATAAAATACAAAATAAATTAAGGAATTCAACCTCGTTGCTCTCATTAACTTCCAAATCATCTTTACCAATGAACAAAAATGACCACGATGAGACACTTCTAAGACAAATTTTACAAAATTGTGATATAAAAAGAATTTTAAACCCTGCAAAAGGAGATATATTGCCTTTAATCAATGATGTAAATCATCTGTCATCGATACAGCTAACATCGCATGTCTGGCAAATTGGTGAAGTAATTTGTAAAAAAGTCTCTCTCGGCCCTATTGATGACATTACATGGGATAGAAAGTCTTTATCTTTACAGGAATTGGAGAAACTCAAAATTATGAAACAAAAATTTAATGGCACACCGCAATTATTGAAAAGTTTTGTTGTTAAAGAGGCAAATGGTGCGTTGTATTTGTACTTACTGTTTAAAGATCACGGTACCCCAATTTCCTTAATCTCACTGAAAAATTGGAAGCAGATCTTAAAGATTTTTTGGTCTTGTGTTGGTATAATCCATGGGTTGGAAACAAATTTGAAGTTTGAACATCGCAATCTTACTTTGGATAATATTCTAATAGATGGTAATGGGAATATAACAATTATTGACTTCAAATGCAGTAGATTGCAAACGCCTCAAGACGATGTTATATTCCTACGATTGGATCACCCACTCTTTTTCCTGAATGGAAAAGATAAGAGTAAAATTAATGAATACCAATATCAATTTGAGTTTGAAATCTATCAGAGTATGCGTGTCTCGTTGAACATGGACGCGTCAGCCTTTGAGCCCATGACGAACTTGTATTGGTTATACTATTTGTCACGGGTCTTACTAAAGTTGGGTGACAGAAAGCTTGGTAAGAATGATATAAACAGGGATAAAATGGCTAGGGTGATAAGTCATTTGGAAACGAACTTGGCAGTTCATAAAAGAGGGGGGCAATTATTCAAGAGATTGGAGACCGCGGACATTAAGAATACTGGAGATTTACTAAAACTTTATAAATAAAAAACGGGAATGTTGACAAAATTATATTTCATTTTCTTTCTATTGTATACTCTAATACATAAATATAATATATATACATACATAATGTAACAACACTAATCTAGAATAACGGTATCGTCGACAGAATCTACGCTTTTCTCTTCTTGAGTCTCCGTAGATGCAGGTGGTTCCATGTTGGGGGTCAGAAACAATTGGTTAACGATAAATTCTATTCCATTTAAAACGTTCATCAATGCCCAAACCCAGATCCCCAAAGAGACGCTTTGAAGAGCGACACCATCAAACTTAGAGACACCAAATTTGCCCTCCATAATATGCCATTTCTGAGAAATGGTTCTTAGGGGATGCAATATAACATATAACCAGCCTTGAGACCAAACGCCACTAACAAACGTAGGAAACAAAGTGCTAGTCGAAGAACTCAACTGGTAAATGGGCGTCTTGCCGTATACGATCTTGAACACGAAAAATGGCACCGTCAACGTCAATAATTTGAGTTTGTGAAGATGGGCTTGAAAGGCTTTATTTTCTGATTGTATTCCATCCTTCAAGTTATTTATTTCTTTATCTAATGAGTCCAATTTTCTATTGTTCTTGGTCCACTTGGCATAATTATCCTGGGCAGAAATAGAGTTGTTGAATTCTTTTAATTCGTGACGCTCTTTGATCTTGGCCAGGTATTTTTTGGATAATTCATTGCCTGGTGCAAATTTAGAGATCCATTTCTCGTGGTATTTGTTTGTATATTGCAGAAACTTCGTAACCACGATAAAGAATACCGCCACCGCTGCTGCCCAATGCATTTCTTTTATTTCAATCTACTACACCTAGTCCAAGGATTGCAAACTGTCCTGTTTCCTTTTATCTGGTCTTTTGCTCCGAGGTGTTGTTGTATCTTCCTCTACTCTGTGATCTTTTTTCACTGTTGGGAAGGAAAGAAAAAGTGAAAACATCAACTGGTAAAGTGTCTAATGGCAAAAACAAGCGGTAATTAATACGTGGAAAACACGGTAGTGACGTTAATCCGAGTCTGTAAATTAGTGGATTGGTATTTAGAAGCGGCCATTAGCTAAAGAGAGAGAAAACTATGTCGCAAGAGTTTGTAGAAGATTATTCACGTACAGGATCCTCAGACGACGAGGATAGTGGAGCATATGACGAGTGGATCCCATCGTTCTGTTCCAGATTTGGCCACGAATACTTCTGCCAAGTTCCCACAGAGTTTATCGAGGATGATTTCAATATGACCTCATTATCTCAAGAGGTACCTCACTACCGAAAAGCCCTGGATTTGATATTAGATTTGGAGGCCATGAGTGATGAAGAAGAGGATGAAGACGACGTGGTGGAAGAAGACGAAGTGGACCAAGAGATGCAAAGTAACGACGGCCACGATGAAGGCAAAAGGAGAAATAAGTCGCCAGTGGTGAATAAGAGCATTATCGAGCACGCAGCAGAACAGTTATACGGATTGATCCACGCAAGGTTCATTCTAACCAAGCCAGGCCTGCAGGCAATGGCTGAAAAATTTGACCACAAGGAATTCGGAACGTGTCCCCGCTACTACTGTAATGGCATGCAATTGCTGCCTTGTGGTCTGAGCGATACAGTCGGGAAACACACCGTAAGGTTGTACTGTCCCAGTTGTCAGGACTTGTATCTTCCTCAATCCTCTAGATTCCTGTGTCTAGAAGGTGCGTTTTGGGGGACAAGCTTCCCTGGTGTGTTTTTGAAACATTTCAAAGAATTGGAAGAGTATGTGGAAAGGAAAAGTAAAGAATCATATGAGTTGAAAGTTTTTGGATTCAGGATAAATGATGAGGCAGTATCTGGCCCTAGAATGAAGTGGTTGAGGCAATACCCATCCACGGAGGAGGACTGGGAAGAATTTGCCAAATGCGAGTTCGAGACACCGGCGGTTTAACCCTCGATTTATTTTCCTCTTTCCCCTACCATATACATATGTACTCTACGTATTTACATTGTTCTGTTTTTATATCACCACTATTAGTAATATTACCACTTTGAAGTATTTTAATGATTCAATTCCAACGGTTTTCCCGGAGCCCAGTCTTTGAATGCCTTGGCCAAGTTGTACCAATACTTCAACTCCACGGTTGATTTCAGCGCAGCGGCGTAATCCTTGTCATTGTAGCATTGTTCCAACTGGGCTTCAATATCCTGAATCCTTTGTTTGTTTTCTTTTTCTAATTGCTTCACACCAGCTTCATCATCCATCTGAGACAATTCATCATGGATGTCTAGAACTTTCAATAAGAGCTGTGGATCACTGGTAGTGACCTCATGTGAAGTCTGTTCTTGCGTCAAATCGATATTGCGCAAGAGCTTTAGCATATATTGCGACCTTCTGAGGGGATCTTTGAGCGTATGGTAAGCTTGGTTAAGCGTTGACGACTGTTCACTACCTTGTTGAGCCATATCTGGGTGGTGCTGCGCTTGTAATTGCCTATACTCCTTCCTTAATTTGGATTGATCTATGGTCCAAACCGGTAGTTTTTTAGGGAAAGTCTTTGGGAACAGCTCGTAGAATGTAGAAGTGAACCTTCGTTGAACCAAGTACTTCAACATTGTGACTTATGCGGCTTATTGGAATCTCCTTACGATTATCTGCTTCAGCTTTTCATTTCCCATCATTTATTTGGTTTCCTTTTTTTTGTATTTTTTTTTCACTATTGTTAAAAATGCTGTGAGTCTTCATTACTATTGCTATGCAAGACAAAAGAGTCTTAGAATACAACCGAGTAGAAGCACAATTATGCCTGGTAGATTTGTTATTTGGGCACCCTCAATGCATAATGAGCCTGCATCCAAGTGTGGGTATTGTCACGGCAATAAGGGGGGAAACAGGGACCAGTTGTTCGCATTGGATTCATGGGCCCATCGTTATATGAACAAAATGGACGTTATAGAAATTGAAAACTGCACAATTGGCTCTTTTGTGGAACATATGGATGTGGAGACGTATGACCGCCTATGTAATATGGGATTCAGACGGTCCGGTAAGTTTCTTTATAAAGTGGATCCATTGAGAAATTGTTGTAGACTATACACTATAAGAACCGCCCCTCAAGAATTAAATATGACAAAGGAATTGAAAAAATGCGTCAATCGCTTTGCCACTAGAATAACAGGTGATGACTATCGCCCAGCTGCTATTCCAAGCAGTGATTTTGTTGGCAAGATCGTTAATGCAGAGATGAATTCTAAAAAATTCCATACCAGATTTGAGCCCGCACTTTATAGTGACGAAAAGTATCAGTTATTTGTCAAATATCAGGAAAATGTACATCAGGACTACAATAATTCGGCCAAATCCTTCAAGCGGTTCCTATGTGACACGCCCTTTGGCCCTGAAGCGGTGCTGGGGACACAAGAATCGTGGGAACAGTTGAACAATTGGCAGCGTATGAGGCCCGGTGAGAAACTGAAGCATGTGGGGCCTGTCCACGAATGTTACTACTATGAGGGTAAATTGATTGCCATCACAGTGTCAGATATCTTGCCCAGCGGTATATCTTCGGTGTATTTTATTTGGGATCCAGATTACAGTAAATGGTCCTTAGGGAAGCTTAGTGCTTTGCGTGATCTTGCCATCATTCAAAAGACAAATCTACAATACTATTATCTGGGGTACTATATCCAGGACTGCCCCAAAATGAATTATAAAGCAAACTACGGGGCAGAAGTATTGGATGTGTGTCACAGTAAATATATCCCATTGAAAACCATTCAGGGTATGATTTCCAGAGGTAAACTCTTTGTCCTGGGTGAAGAAGAGGCAAAGGTTTCCAAGGAGCTCTACATGGTTGACACTGATACCGGAAGAGGAGGAATATTTTCAACTAATGCCGTTGTCAAGTACAAGAACATTGCTGAGGAAATATACGGTGTGGAAGGCCGTGCATTCAAATCTGCAAATGAGTCTGCATTGGAATTGAAAGAGCTCTACGGTATACCGTATAAAGAAGAAGACCTGGATACCATCTACCATTTGAAAGAGCAGAAGGTCCATTCTCCAAGTGGTATTCCTAATGTGGTGCCCGGATTGCTCCCGTTGTGGGAGTTGCTGGACATTATGCAATCCGGCAAGATTACTGACCTGGAGGGAAGATTATTCTTATTTGAAATCGAAATGGACGGAATCCGACCATTAGTGAACTTTTATAATGAACCTCCGAATGTCAAGAAACGTATTTGTGACGTGATTAGGTTATATGGCTTCGAAACTTGCATGAAAGCCGTCATTCTATATAGTGAGCAGATGTGAGCCTTGCTCACACTATTCTATTAACGGTCCTAGTGTATAACTTTTTTAGAATTTAGAAATACTAATCATTCGGGCTAAGATAAGTTTAATAATTGATGGAATAGTTCTAGAAGTGATTGACCTGTCTGATATCCTGATATTTTTTGCTTCCTCATCGCGTGAAAAATTTGAGAAAAAGCTCGAAACTATTTGCTGGACTATACTATATTACATACAGTTTTAAAGACTTTCTGAATGTATAGATATTGCCAAACACAGATTCGAATAGCATAGTAACCAGTCTCTTATTCTTAGTTTCTGATGAGCTCCATTCACGAGGTTGTGGCTCTTATTGAAGAGCTGTACTCTCCTCATCCGAAACATGACGTTAATCAGATTCAACAGAGTTTACAGTCAATCCAGAAATCAGAGCAAGGCTTCCACCTAGCTAATGAACTGCTATCTGATGACAAGTACTCTGCGAACGTCAAGTACTTTGGTGCGCTGACTTTAACTGTGCAACTAAATACACGGGGTGAAAACGATTATGAAACCTTATGGAATGTCTTCAAATCAAATTTATTGTACTTGACAAAATTCAGTACATTATACGTTTCCAATCCTAATATGTACGGTCAGTCTCTAATAATAATAAAAAAGTTAATGTCAAACTTGTCATTGATCTTCACTAAAATCAACGATCCGCAGCTTAACAGCGTTGGCAGTGAAAATTTGATTAAGCAATGGAACAATCCCATAAATACGTTTATTCAACTTATGTCGGTTCAAAATCAAAACATTCATGCAGACCAATTATTGCTTGACTCAATCAACTGTTCCTTAACGTATGAACAATTGTCTCAATTCGTTAGTTTATCTCAGAAACATAATGAATTAGCATTGACGTTTACAGAAATTATTGTCGAAGATTTGACGAAGTTCCAAACAAAGAGGCACTCAATGTCTCAAATCCACGAAGTAGTCCATGAGCACCTGTATATTTCGACTATGGCGTTGATTAACTTGAACTTGACTGCACAAGCTGTCTTCAATCCTACCGTATTTGATTGTATTACTGCCTGGATTAACTATATCTCATTGACTAGAAGTGTATCTCCAAGTGGTAGAATGGATCTATCGGAAATTTTTCAAAATCTGATTGATCTGATGTATCAGTCTACTGAAGGATCAGACGGTTATGAAAATGCTGAAAAGATCCTAACAATATTTGGTAACGTTTTTGCTAATGATCCACTGTTAATGAGTTACGATTTGAGACAACAAATTGAGTGTATTTTCCTAGGTGTAGTAAGGCCTGATTCTGGTATAACCGACATATCGAACAAAAATTCTTGGATGCTACAATATATGAATTATTTAGTTACCAATGATTTCTTTTCCGAATTGAAGGAGTTGGCCATTTGTATTGTGGACTTCTTGCAAATTAACACGTTAAGTGTTTGTAATAAATTATTCACCAACATTCAAGCGACTGATAATGGTCAAGTTCAAGACGAATTTATTCAAGAGTATATTAAAGTCCTTTTGCAGATGACCAATTTTCCCTTAACCCCTGTCTTACAAGAATTCTTTTCCGTAAGAATGGTCGATTTTTGGTTGGATTTATCGGATGCTTACACTAATTTAGCTAGTGAAACTTTAAGGCCAAATTCTATTGAGTTGTCTACACGAATTTTTCAGCAGTTGATCAATATTTACTTACCTAAAATTTCCTTGAGTGTCAAACAAAGAATAATTGAAGAAGATGGTGAGAGCACTTCTATGAACGAATTTGATGATTTTAGAAACGCTGTCAGTGATCTTGCTCAATCCCTTTGGTCCATTTTGGGAAACGATAATTTAACAAATGTTCTAATTAACGGTATGGGCCAAATGCCTGCTGCGAGTGATGAGACTCTCATCATCAAAGATTCTGATGTTTTGTTCCGAATTGAAACAATGTGCTTTGTATTGAATACTATATTAGTTGATATGACACTATCGGAAAGCCCATGGATCAAAAACATCGTTCATTCCAACAAATTCTTCAACCAAAATGTCATATCCGTCTTCCAAACTGGTTTCCAAACTAGTGCCGGCACAAAAGTCGGTCAAATTCTGAAACTTGACTTTGTAAGAACAAGCACAACCTTAATCGGTACTTTGGCTGGTTATTTTAAACAAGAATCTTTTCAATTAAACCCATATGTAGAAGCTTTATTCCAAGGGTTACATACTTGCACCAATTTTACTAGTAAAAACGAGCAAGAAAAAATTTCGAACGATAAACTTGAAGTTATGGTGATTAAAGCAGTCTCAACATTATGTGAAACATGCCGTGAGGAGTTGACTCCATATTTGATGCATTTTATAAGCTTCTTAAACACTGTCATTATGCCAGACTCCAATGTTTCACATTTTACTAGGACCAAGTTGGTTAGATCCATAGGTTATGTCGTTCAATGTCAAGTCTCTAACGGTCCAGAGGAGCAAGCTAAATATATTTCACAATTGACGGATCTATTAAGCGGGTCAATAGAGCATTGTTTGGCTTCATCTGCACAGTTACAAGAGCAACAAGATTATATCAACTGTTTATTATGCTGTATATCTGAGCTAGCAACAAGTTTGATCCAACCTACTGAAATTATCGAAAATGATGCACTTCTACAAAGGTTACCTCAGTTTCAAAATTTCTGGTCCACCGATCCTTTACTAATTCGATCGAAAATTATGTGCACGATTGATAAGGTCTTGGATAATCCAATATACGGTAAAAACTCTGCGTTTGTAGAGATCAGTTGTTTGATTGTTGGTAAAGGATTAAATTTGCCCGACGGGGAACCGTATTTCCTCAAGTACAGTATGTCAGATATTATAAATTTTGTTTTGAGGCACGTTCCCAATTGTGAGCTTGCTACTTGTTTGCCTTATTTCGTCTATTTATTAGAAAAGCTTATTTCTGAATTTAGGGCTGAGCTAACGCCGCAGGAATTTGATTTCATGTTTGAGAAGATTCTTCTAGTCTATTATGATGCATATATTATCAATGATCCGGACCTTTTACAAATGACAATAGGTTTTGTTAATAACGTTTTGGACGTAAAGCCGGGTTTGGCTATTGGCAGTAAACATTGGACTTCGTTTATACTACCTCAATTTTTGAAATTGCTACCTTCAAGAGAAAAATTCACAATTGTTGCGGTGGCAAAGTTTTGGACTAAGTTGATCAATAACAAGAAATACAAGCAAGAAGACCTAACGACTGTCAGGCAACAAGTTTCCTCTATAGGAGGTGAGCTTGTGTACCAAATTATGTATGGTTTATTCCACACACAAAGGTCAGATTTGAATAGTTACACAGATTTGCTAAGAGCTTTGGTAGCTAAGTTTCCGATTGAGGCAAGAGAGTGGCTAGTCGCTGTTTTGCCCCAAATATGTAACAATCCCGCAGGTCATGAAAAATTCATTAATAAACTACTTATTACGAGGGGAAGCAGAGCAGCTGGGAACGTTATTTTGCAGTGGTGGCTGGATTGTACTACACTTCCAAACTACCAAGCATGATGTGTTGAAAGTTTCTCTAGGGAGGGTGAAGGCCCTTTTCTGTTACATCTTATTTAGTAGCGCCTTGGTCCTTTTGATAGATAAGAATTTTTTTTTTGGTTTATAAGTACCGTATATATGTGTGTAGAAGTTAATCCTCTGAAGTGCAGTATTCATTACTAGTTTTTAGTGACAAAAATTCTAAAATTTCCATCTCTATCTGGAACTGCTCTTCATTCCAATACATGTCCAAGCTTCTAGGGGGTAGGAAAACATTTACAGGCAGGGCGCCAGACTGTGGGTAGTTGTTGAAACGTAGAGAGTTAATGTCTGGAGGAGGCTTCGAACTATCATCTGAAAGTGATTCGGTTTTGTTTTTCCATTTTCTAAAGTGGTGAATTCTTTCTCTAGGAATGTGTGATGCCTTTGCCTTTTGCGAAAACTTTTTTAACGAGCTTTTTAGATTATTAGTTGTTTCAAACAGGTTTATGGGCCTGCTGGTCTCCATATCTATGTAATTTAACGGGCGTATCGTATCTTCCATTGAAAGAAGTGCGATTTTTGTAGTTTATCCGTCCATTACCGTTACCTCATTAAGCATCTGGTTAAGAAAAGACATGTCAAATCTCAAATAGCTTATTCTCCATCTATACCTCTTTGTGACTGCAAATTCTAATTTGTGACGCCTTTTCTCATTGCCCTAATATTTGTCACTCTCAACGATTTTTTTTCGATATTTTTTTTGTTTGGGGCCCTCCAGAGAATAGAAAATAATGATTAACAAAGTACATAGTGTACAGTCATACCCATCTTCGGTACACTTTGTTTAACGAATCACTCAGACTCAAAGAGAATATCGGTTGGTTGCTCTCTCCAAAGGTTAACAGCAAACAGTACCTCACGTCTTTTTTTTTGAATAGTTTTTTTTTTGTTGAAACAGAAAAAAAACTTTCTTCCGTATATTACATTGTACATTATTTTTATTGTATTTTAGTTTTCAACTTTAGAATTTGAGCCGTCATTAATATTATTCGTTTTTGTACACTATCTTCCACGATTTATTTTTAGTACACTTAAAATTCCTGTTGATATTGTTTACTAGTTCTCTCTTTATATTATATTTTCGCTTATTTTTTTGGTTCTTTTGAGAGTTCCTATTCATTGTCCGTTACTACTGCTTCTTTGTCCTCGATATCCCTCGAGAAAGAGAGAACCAAACACTGTATCAGTTTCAAGTGGGCCCACGTTATGTCTACAAAGGATTTGAAAGAAGAGATCGATGATGTACCATCAGTAGACCCTGTCGTTTCAGAAACAGTCAATTCTGCTCTAGAGCAATTGCAACTAGATGACCCAGAAGAAAACGCTACCCTCAACGCATTTCCCAATGAAGTCTCACAGGATCCTCAATTTGCTAACGCTCCGCCATCACAAATGTTTCCACATCCACAAATAATGGGTGGGATGGGCTTTATGCCTTACTCCCAGATGATGCAGGTTCCTCATAATCCTGGTCCATTTTTCCCGCCCCCTGATTTCAATGATCCAACAGCACAGTCAAGTAGCTCGCCGTTGAATGCGAGCGGTCCACCGATGTTATTCAAGAATGACTCTCTTCCTTTTCAAATGCTCTCTTCCGGTGCTGCGGCAGCAACGCAAGGTGGACAAAATCTAAACCCATTGATTAATGACAGTTCAATGAAAATATTACCGATCGCCTCGGCTGATCCGTTATGGATTCCTTCAGAAGTTCCGGGATCTGCATCTGTGGCCATTGAAGATACTACTGCTACTCAGCAAGAAGGCTTACCACCTAAGGGCGCTGAGTCTAATAATAAGGCTAGTTCGTTCAGAAGACAAACTTTTCATGCTTTGTCACCCACTGACCTTATCAATGCTGCCAATAATGTAACCCTGTCAAAGGATTTCCAATCCGATATTCAGAATTTTTCTAAGGCGAAGAAACCCTCTGTAGGAGCCAATAATACTGCGAAAACTAGAACCCAATCCATATCTTTTGACAATACACCCTCCTCGACGTCATTCATACCCCCAACCAATAGTGTTTCTGAGAAATTATCTGATTTTAAAATTGAAGAAACATCGAAGGAGGATTTGATCAGTAAAACTGCTCCAGTTAGGAAAGAGAGTAGCCCTACAGTTTATGCAGCAGCATATCCATATGGGGGACCTCTGCTTCAACCGAATCCCATTATGCCAGGCCATCCACATAATATATCCTCACCTATTTATGGCATTAGATCACCTTTTCCTAATTCTTATGAAATGGGTGCGCAGTTCCAGCCTTTTTCTCCTATTTTAAATCCTGCAAGTCATTCACTAAATGCGAATTCTCCAATTCCTTTAACCCAATCACCAATTCATCTTGCGCCAGTTTTAAACCCTAATTCACATTCAGTTGCCTTTTCAGATATAAAAAATGGTGGTGGTAAGTCTACTACCGATAACGACAAGATGGGTCCAAATATGAGAATGGATTCGATAAACCCCAATCTTGGGCCATCAATGCAACCGTTCCACATGTTACCTCCTCAGCAAAACACCCCTCCTCCTCCTTGGTTGTATGGCACTCCACCTCCCTTTAACGCAATGGTCCCGCCCCATTTATTGGCTCAAAATCATATGCCGTTAATGAATAGCGCCAGTAATAAACATCATAGCCGTAATAATAATAACATGTCAAATAATAACAGTGACAACATTGGTAATTCTAATTACAACAGGAAAGATACAGGGCGCTCTAACGTTGGTAAGATGAAAAACATGAAAAGCAATTATCATGGCTATTATAATAACACTAATAACAGTAATAACAATAATAATAGTAATGGTAATAGCAATGGTACCGACAGCAACAACATGGAAAAACAACGTAAAATTGAGGAGTCCTCAAGATTTGCGGACGCTGTCTTAGACCAATACATCGGAAATATCCACTCATTGTGTAAGGACCAACATGGCTGTCGTTTCCTGCAAAAGCAGTTGGATATCCTCGGTAGCAAAGCAGCGGACGCAATTTTTGAAGAAACTAAGGACTATACTGTCGAATTGATGACCGATTCCTTTGGTAATTATTTGATCCAGAAATTACTGGAAGAGGTTACCACAGAACAAAGAATTGTACTTACAAAGATATCTTCTCCTCATTTTGTCGAAATTTCTTTAAATCCTCATGGTACTAGAGCATTACAAAAATTGATTGAATGTATTAAAACAGATGAAGAAGCACAGATCGTTGTTGATTCTTTACGTCCTTACACTGTTCAATTGAGTAAAGATTTAAATGGTAACCATGTTATTCAAAAATGTTTGCAAAGGTTGAAACCCGAAAACTTTCAGTTTATCTTCGACGCAATATCCGATAGCTGTATTGATATTGCTACTCATAGACACGGGTGTTGCGTTTTGCAACGTTGTTTAGATCACGGGACTACACAACAATGTGATAATCTGTGTGATAAGTTGCTAGCCCTTGTTGATAAATTAACTTTAGATCCATTTGGTAACTATGTGGTGCAATATATAATTACCAAAGAATCTGAAAAAAACAAATACGATTACACGCATAAAATTGTTCATCTATTGAAGCCAAGAGTCATTGAACTTTCCATTCATAAATTTGGATCAAATGTGATCGAAAAAATCTTGAAGACACCTATCGTTTCAGAGCCAATGATACTGGAAATCTTGAATAAGGGTGGTGAGACAGGTATTCAATCATTGTTGAATGACAGCTACGGCAATTACGTTTTACAGACAGCATTAGACATTTCTCATAAGCAAAATGACTATCTCTATAAAAGACTATCAGAGATTGTGGCACCTTTGTTAGTAGGCCCTATAAGAAACACACCTCATGGTAAAAGAATCATCGGAATGTTACATTTAGATTCTTAATTAATTCATATATCTCTAGTTTAGCTTTTTTACGTTAGCCTCATATAATATCTTTTGTACAATACTAAAATACATCATTTTTCGTCGAGAGTCAGTTTATATCCAAACTGAAAACAGATGAGCTTTCCCATCATAAAGTATAATGATAAGTAGTGTTAAAGAAATAAGAGAAGAAAACGTTCTTATTTAAAGAAGTCAAAAAAAAAAAAAAAGGAAATATTTGAGAACTTTTTATCTATATATATGTAAATACTTAATTGTCCGGATAAACGTCACTCCACAGGATACTGTAGAGGTCCTCAAGATCACCGTTATTTACAAATTCATCTAGCGTTCCCAAATTAAAGCTTGTTGCAGAAAAACTATTGTTATTGTTATTGTTGTTGTTGTTGTTGTTGTTTTCATTTGTGTCCATAAATGGTACTTGCATCGAAGTGGGTATTTGCGGTTGGGCATTGGTCGATCGAGATGATTTATTAGATTGGATTTGTGGATTATTTGGACCGTCTGTTGGTTGTGCGTAATCGGGATTGATCATATCTGACACCGACAATGATCTAAATGAGGGCAGTTGCGCAAACTCCGGTAATGAGTTATTTCTTACCGGAGAAGGTGCTGAGCGACCACTAAATGGCAATTGCGGTGATTCAATGCCATTTAATAAGCATGAACTGCCCGCCTTGAAATTTGGGAGATCCGGACTCAATTTCCTCCCCGTCTTAAGGTTCATTTGCTTTTTATCTTCATTTGACATTAGTGGTACCTGAAACTGCCTATTTTTCAACATTTGTGAGACAGTTAAATGGAATCCTGACTTCTGAACAGGCTCCAATAAAAATCTATAGGCGCAGGAGTTTGTATCTAGCACAAGTTCTATTATTCCTTTCAAATCTGGGGCATGTTCTTCTATATATTTAGAGATAACATCCAGGTTGGTACTAGAGGATTCTCTGTATGCCAAAAGCATGATACGAGTGACGATTGTCAGGAAGGAGAAGGCTCTTGTATAGTCTTTGAAGCTTTGACTGTTGAAGACATGCTCATTGGTCTCATTTTCGGAGAAAATTTTAATGTCCAGAAATCTTTTGAAGACTCTAATCATATTTATAACGTCAGTGACCTTAATGAATTCTGCAACTGAGAATGCCTGCGATACCAAAATGATACAACTGATGGAATAATGAGCAAACGAACGGTACACGAAATAATCGTTATCAAAATCTAATAAGATCGTATTCATATCTGTCCACGATTTGTAAATCTTATGAAGGTATATTTTCAAGTTCTCAATTAATATTGAGGGCCTCCTGTGAACACATAATCTTGCAACAATATTATCGGATTCATTAACCATTCTGCAGAAATGGTGCTCATAAAATAAAACAAATCTTGAAGCCATGATCTTGTCCTCTCTTGAAACTTTGAGTTTAGTAGTATCCTTTGAAAATGCAATATCAAACAATTTTCCAGTTTGCTCCTTAATAGCATCATATTTCATTTCAGTCTCGTTAAAAATCTCAAGTACTTCGAAGAGAAGTTTCTCTCTAACTATAGATGGTTTTGATGTATTCCTAATTGAAGTGAATTTTTCATTGAATAAAACAGATGATGAGAAATGGCTGACGATTTGCAAAACAGCTAACTCCCCATAGTCTTTCAAGTTGGATATGCACATGTTGTCAAAAGCTTCGCTTCTGTGAATCAAGTGAACATTTTCGATAAAATCTCTATTATCCAAGAACCCAACATCTCGAAAATCCTTGGGCAATAAACAATTAATTTTGGAGTCATCGATGTTCGAAGGATAGCCCAGTTTAGATGCTAAAGTTTTTTCGAAATAGAAAGCTTTCCACCAGAGGTTTCTTCTTCTCTCGGCAAAGGTTTCATCAAGACCCACGTAAAATTCCCACCTTGACAAACCAACTCTTGAGACGAAATGAACTGCTACGTTCAAGACTTTTTCAAAACCGTATATCTCCGATAGCCAAAATAGCAGATCTAAAAAGAATAGAAGTTGCTCTAAATGCGTAATGTCGCATGTAAAGTCCACGTAGTTGTATAATGTGGAATTATAGTAGCTGTAACATAAGGCGATTAGTGCTTCTCCAGCTTGACAATAATGGATAAACTCCTGCAAGACATCAGTTGATAGCGTGTTTTTGGCCACGGATGGATTAGATGTTATTTCCATTAGGAAATTTTGATACGAATTTTTGTGCATATCCAACATCTTCAATAAGATGCCAAACATGCTGATATCATTATTCATTTCACTTAGTAGTTCGGAATTACTTATTCCTGTTATATTTCTCACAAAGGGCTGCGGTAAATGATTTATCACTAACGCTACATGTGATTTTGTGTGTGCTGTATTCGGGCTTCCTGCAGAAGATATTGAAGATGGAGTTGAAGGTAAAAGATTCATTTTCTGCAGGTAATTTTCCAAGGGATTAGCTATGGAGACACATCCTTGGTTGAGGTGATGAAAACAAACATCAAAAAATCTTAACATGATATATATGGTTTCCTTGGCTGTCCTGGGGAAAATCTCGCATTTAGATTTGGATCTATAATTTTGGAAACATTTACCGATACCTTGAAGCGACAAAAACTGGAAAGGAGAGTACAAACCAAAGATTTCGTCGATCAGAGGTTGACTAGAAGTATCTTGGTCCTTCTTATTGTTCGACCAAGCGGCATATCTTGTTAAATGCACCACATCACAATATTTATTTTTCATTAATTGAGTTTCTATTGACTTATTAGGGTAAAATTTCGTTGTCGCTAATTCTTTGACCCTCACTTTGGGTTCCCAGTGCTTGATCAGGTCATTTATCTGAAACTCAATGCTCTCAATAGCTGACGTTATGTGAGTGCCTAAATGAGCCATCTCCTTCAAATTTTTCAAAGTGTTTTGTAAAGATGTCAAAGTTGCCTGCGATTCGCTATCATCTTCATAAAACCCATTCTTATTCACATCATCGTCCTTCCCATCACTTCCACTATTATCACCACTACTACGGCCACCCAGCTTGAAATTTTCGAAAAATTTCGTGGGTTGTTCTACTGCGGATGGCCCGTCCGTACATCGCTGATTATTAGAAAGAGAAGCAGAACTAGAATCAGTTTCTTCCTTGACTTGCACCGTTGTGCCCTCCAAACTCGTCTTATGAAGATTTTTTATTCGACTGCCACCTTGTCTGGAGCTGAACGTACACTCGCACGAATATATCTCACAGCTTGCGCATGGAAACTTCCCATTACATTTTATCTTTCTTTTTCTACAGTTATCGCACGCTTTACTTACTTTCGACCTTGGTTTACGAACCTTGCCGCTTAAACCTATAGAGAAGTGACCAGAGTCCGCGGACGATTCTGTATCCGGACCCGTTTCAATATGTACACCGTTCTTGGAAGCCAAGCCTCGCATCTCCCAGTTTTGTAAGTTCTTCTTTTCGTATATATTTTGCTGATGTGAACAGTTAGCAAATGATGCGCAAGTTACCTTCTTTTTTAGCCAACCCTTACACCTGGTATGTCTATATTGGCAGTTATGGACCTGCTATCATGCTATTATTGGCAATGAAAGAGTGGCTGATCGTGCAATAGGTGAAATAAGGTTGTTTTTGAAGAGGTTTGATTAGCGCCTCTTATTGCCACTCATTAGGTCTTGAACAAAAAAAGAAATTGCATTCAGGGCTAGTCTCCATTTATAACAAAGCCCTACTGGACCCTGAAAATGTAGATCAGGGCTCGTTTGTTCTCGTTTAATGGCTAAACGAGATTCATTTCTTTTTCGTTCCTTGGCGCTTTTTTCCCACATGCCGTAATTGCCGGTATTACGCGATCGTTTGGCGTTACTATGGAAAAGCTGAAATATATATCCTCGAGAAAGAAAAACTAAACAGTTGCATTAATATAGAAGTTTAGTTTTATTATATATGTACGTATATACATATTGTTTACATAAGCCGTCGTCGCTATGGGTAACGATAACAGTAAGAAGCTGCAGATGCAGGAAGAAGAAAAAAATCCCAAACAGCCGGTTAATTTCCTGCCTCAGGGTAAATGGTTGAAGCCAAATGAAATCGAATATGAGTTCGGTGGGACTGCTGGTGTTATTGGTATGCTAATCGGGTTCCCACTGCTAATGTACTACATGTGGATTTGTGCGGAATTCTATCACGGCAAGGTTGCCCTACCCAAGGCAGGTGAATCCTGGATGCACTTCATCAAGCATTTATATCAACTGGTCCTGGAGAACGGTATCCCAGAAAAATATGACTGGACTGTTTTCTTGACATTTTGGGTGTTCCAAATCATTTTCTACTATACGTTGCCTGGTATCTGGACGAAAGGTCAACCTTTGTCTCATTTAAAGGGGAAACAATTGCCTTACTATTGTAATGCTATGTGGACGTTGTATGTGACTACTACTTTGGTCTTAGTTTTGCATTTTACCAATCTTTTTAGACTGTATGTCATTATTGAACGTTTCGGGAAGATTATGACATGTGCCATCATTTCAGGTTTCGCTTTCTCCACTATACTATACTTATGGACTTTATTTATCTCACATGACTATCATAGAATGACAGGAAACCATCTTTATGACTTCTTTATGGGGGCACCTCTAAACCCTCGTTGGGGAATCTTGGACTTGAAGATGTTTTTCGAGGTCAGATTGCCTTGGTTCACTCTTTATTTTATCACTTTGGGCGCCTGTTTGAAGCAGTGGGAGACCTACGGCTATGTGACTCCACAATTGGGCGTTGTCATGTTGGCCCATTGGTTGTACGCTAACGCATGTGCCAAAGGTGAAGAGTTGATTGTTCCAACCTGGGACATGGCTTATGAGAAGTTTGGATTTATGTTGATCTTTTGGAATATTGCTGGTGTACCATACACTTACTGTCATTGTACTTTGTATCTGTACTACCACGACCCATCTGAATATCAATGGTCTACATTGTACAATGTTTCATTGTACGTCATCCTATTGTGTGCTTACTACTTCTTTGACACGGCAAATGCCCAGAAAAATGCCTTCAGAAAGCAAATGTCTGGTGATAAGACTGTCAGAAAGACCTTCCCATTTTTGCCATACCAAATTTTGAAGAATCCAAAGTATATGGTCACTTCCAATGGATCATATCTATTGATTGACGGTTGGTACACATGGGCAAGAAAAATTCACTACACAGCTGATTGGACTCAATCTCTAATTTGGGCCTTATCTTGCGGTTTCAATTCAGTGTTCCCATGGTTTTTCCCAGCATTCTTCCTTGTTGTCCTGGTTCACAGAGCCTTCAGAGATCAAGCCAAATGTAAGAGAAAGTACGGAAAGGATTGGGATGAGTATTGTAAGCATTGCCCTTATGTCTTTATTCCTTACGTTTTTTAGTTTTCTGTATTTTTCTATCCGCTTTAGTGCCTTCTCTTTACCGTTTGTATATAAAAAGTATTGATGTATTTACACGACAAAAAAGTTTAAAAAATTATTCGATTTTCTATTACTTGATCTACTTTTTCGTATAATAAATCCTAAATGAAACGTGTTTGTACGCATATTGAGAGTGATTTCACACTATGTTGTGACAGGATAAGCATATTAATCTTGTTCAGCGATTGCTACTAGCCTTTCTTCAATATTCTCAGCACTCAAGGTGAAGAACTTGTCCTTAATGGCGACACCGACTTCTAAGTCATTCTTTGAGAACTCAGTACCCAATGCATCAATCATATGGGTAATTGCAAATTCTACCACTTTCTCCCACGATTCTTCATTAATATGGTCAATTTTACTCTTTTTGAAATGGTTTTCCAAGTTTGTTGTAACCTCTTGTTGTTTTGGCCCTGTTGCAGTAGCTTTATAACCAACATAATAACCTGCGGGGTCGGTTTTGTAAATGGAGGGACCTAATTCTTCGTCTACGGAAACAAATGTGAGTATAACACCTAATGGTCTCATGTATGCTCTTTGAGTATAAATTTGGGAAAGATTAGCCATTCTCTTAGCCAATACATCACATGGCATATCGTAACCATATTTATAACGGAATTCTGCAGCCTCAGCCTTGGCCCTTAAGGCCGCATTTCTTGCATCCGGTATTGGTCCGTTTACCACCATACCAATCGTTCTTGAAATACAAAATATATACGAAACGGTAGATGGATCTAATAGTTTGTCAGGGACCTTTTTCTGACTTATCACCACAGTGCAATCTTTGCCTCTGACCGCTAATGAGTTTATGTTAGTTTGATTGGTAGCTTTAAAGGCATATTCTACTTGATATAAACGACCTTCGGGAGAAAAGATAGTGATATGTCTGTCATAACCAGCAGCAGATGCAGCAGCAGCTCCGGACATGATTGTAGTATGTTTCTTTGCTTTGATTCGTTTCTGCCCTTATATGACTTTGCATCAAAAATAATGAATTAGCCATTTAAGTTAGTCTATTCTTGCTTGCGGTGGCAAATTGATATGGTCTGTCGTCGATTGTGATATCACATTTAAGGACTGCAATTATCATTATAAGAGATGGGGTAAGGAACGTTAAAGTAACTCTTGGAGAGTGAAAACATGGGAGTCTGTGTAGATGGGATGTACATAAATATAGCAGGTTTTGAGAACATATTTTTGATCTTTTGTTACATAAAAAATAGATATGGGTGAAGGTCTGCTGGATTTGAGGTCTCAGCTTGGATTTTACAAGTTTTATCACCACAACCCTAGGAACGTTTTGATCCACTCCATATTTGTTCCTACCATCCTATTCAGTGGTTGCTGTATGCTCCACAGGGTCAAAATATATCAGGGCATTTCATTGACTGCCGTGCTAAGCGTTTCATTTTCCATATTTTATTGCCTTTTGTATTTCCCTACAGGACTATTAGCAGGAGTTCTTTTACTTTTATTAAATCTTGCATTGATCGATCGCAGGGTCGATTTAACATTTAAGCAGGAACTGAGTTTGTTTGTTATTGGTTGGATTTTCCAGTTTGTTGGCCATGGCGTCTTTGAGAAGAAGAGGCCGGCATTGGTTGACAATCTAGTTCAGAGCTTGGTGCTGGCGCCGTATTTTATAATGTTCGAGTTCCTTTTCAAATTGGGTTTCATGCCTCGGTTAAAGGCAACCCTCGAGCATGATCTTGAAATTAAGCAAAGAAATTCGCGGAAGCAAAAACAATGAAGAAAGAGTGTAAAATTACACTTGAAATACATATACGTTTCGAAGTATTCGCAGAACCTATACCAACAAGGAGGAGCCTTATTGCAAACTGCATCAATGATGTTATAGTCAAATAAATAAATAATTAGATGAGTACGTTAAAGTACGTATTAATAATAAATAAGTAGTTTGGTTCTAGACAAAATGTGAGACTCTTGCTAAAGCACATGTTTTGATTGCCAGATTTAGATATTTTTCATCACCAATCTTGGTGGACTTTGTCGAAAGTAGTTGTAACAGCCTTTCTTCTTGGAACGTTGTCAAACTTTAATAATTTTGACCCACCTTCTAGGAATGAGTATTTATCTCTCCTCAAAGCTTCATATCTGGAAATATATTCTTCCTTCTGCAATGTAATACCAATATCATCAAGACCATTTACTAAGCAGTGCTTTCTGAAAGATTCTATTTCAAAATGATCGACGAGCACATTACCATCGGAATCCAAAATTTTCTGATTTGGTAAATCAACGCAGAGCTTACCACCCTTATTAGCAATAGGGATCAATTTATCAATGATTATTTGTTGATCTAATCTGATTGGTAACAAGCCATTTTTGAAAGAGTTATTATAGAAAATATCACCGTAAGAAGGTGCGATGATGGATTTTATACCAAAATCTTTTAGAGCCCATGGTGCGTGTTCTCTGGAGGAGCCACATCCGAAATTGTCACCAGTAACAATCAATATTTCAGCTTCTCTCCAGGGTTCAACATTTAATACGAAGTCGGTTTCTTGGTCCTTACCTTGATCGTCTTTGCGGAAACGCCATTCATAAAACAACCCCTTCTTTAAACCCGTTCTTTTAATTGTCTTCAAAAATTGCTTTGGAATAATAGCATCTGTATCGACATTAGCCTTATCTAATGGTGCACTGATACCTTCCAAAGTCAAAAATGGCTTCATGCCGGAAGAGCTAGGTTTAGCAGGAGTATCATCGGACTTTACTGGGATGTCCTTTAGTTCATCATTTGCAACATCTTGGGGAGCGTCTTCAGGTTGGACAGGTTCAGCGTGATCGTAAGCAGCACTTTCAAGCTCTTTTTCATCTTCTGAAGTAACTTCAACCTTTGGGCTACTTTGGTCTTGGTTCTTGTACTCGAATTCTCTGATATCCACGAAGTGACCAGTGATACCGGCAGCAGCGGCCATGGCTGGAGACATCAAATGTGTACGAGACAAGGCACCTTGACGACCTTCGAAATTTCTGTTGGATGTAGAAGCACAACGTTCATAGGCATCCAAAATATCAGGGTTCATACCCAAACACATTGAACAACCTGCTTCTCTCCATTCGAAACCTGCTTCTTGGAAAATCTTGTCCAAACCTTCTGCTTCAGCTTGTTTTTTGACCAAACCGGAACCTGGAACAACCATAGCTAATTTAATGTTGTCAGCCAGTTTTTGACCCTTCACTACAGCTGCTGCACTTCTTAAATCTTCAATACGACCATTGGTACAGGAGCCGATGAAAACTTTATCCACTTTGATGCTCTTTAGCGGAGTGTTTGGTTCCAAACCCATATAAGCTAAAGCTCTTTCCATACCAGACTTCTTTATTGGATCAGTAACATTTTTTGGGTCTGGCACCGAACCTGTAATTGGTAAGGCATCTTGAGGAGAGGTACCCCATGTAATAGTTGGAATCACGTCCACGGCTTCAATGTTGATTTCGTGATCAAATTTGGCACCTTCATCCGTTTTCAAAGTTTTCCAGTAGGCAACAGCCTTTTCCCATTCAGCACCCTTTGGAGCTAGAGGTCTGCCTTTGGTGTATTGGAAAGTGATTTCATCTGGTTTAATCATACCCGCTCTTGCACCAGCTTCAATAGCCATGTTACACATTGACATACGCGCTTCCATAGAAAGAGCTTCAATGGCTTCACCTGCGAATTCAATAACGCAACCAGTACCACCTGCGGTACCTATCAGACCAATAATATACAAAATCAAATCCTTAGAGGTGATACCAGGTGATAGTTTACCATTAACAGAAATTCTCATGTTCTTAGATTTAGCTTGAATAATTGTTTGGGTAGCCAAGACATGTTCGACTTCAGAAGTACCAATACCAAAGGCCAATGAACCAAAGGCACCGTGAGTAGAGGTATGGGAGTCACCACACACAACAGTGGTACCTGGTAAAGTGAAACCTTCTTCAGGACCAATGGTATGGACAATACCTTGTCTAGCTTCACTCATACCGAAATATGGGACGCCAAATTGTTTAACATTGTTTTCTAAAGTTTTGACTTGCAGACGTGAATCACTTTGCTTGATAAATGTGTCTAATGACTTGAAATTCTTTCTTGATTCAGTTGGAATGTTATGATCTACGGTTGCTAAAGTACAATCAACTCTTCTAACCTTTCTACCAGCATTTTCTAGACCCTCAAAAGCTTGTGGAGAGGTGACTTCGTGAACCAAGTGTCTGTCGATATACAACAAAAAGGAACCATTTTCATCTTGATGGACAACATGTGCATCAAAAACTTTATCGTAAAGAGTTCTTGGACCCTTTGATGGAGTGTAAACCATTATTTAAAATTGCAAATAATAAAAATCGATAGCGACGAAGATTATCTGTTCAATAGTTCTCTATTTTTGCTAACTGCTTCAGCTGTTTTGAGAAAAGTTCAACGGAAACAGCGTAATGAGTGAGGCAAGTACTGCTGTTTAAATAAGTATTCAACTACTACTAGAGTCAACCCATGTCGCCGGTCACGGACAAAACCGGGCAAATTTGGCCGGTCCCGGAATTTCATTTCCGTAACAAAAGAATCGCTCATCGTTATTATGCCAAGGTAGCACTATAGAAGGTCAGGCTGAACTGAGTCATCTAGATTAATGATGCAAATGTGAGCCTTTACACTATCATGGGGGAAAGGGAATTTGTAGAGCGACTAGCGGCCCTGTTTATTTTGTTGTAATGAAGAAATATCGGTGCGATGAACCGGTAAAATTAGCGAAGGATATACGTACCATTAAATCTTCGGCATTCCTGAGAGGTGGCTTTCGGTCATAGAATAATATGTATTTAATATTCTATAGCAAGGCCCCATTTTCAATTATGTGCAGTAAATGTATATATATGTATATATGTCGTCTGTATGTATGTGCGCGTAAACGTAAGCAAAAAGTGGGGTGAATGAGAGGAAATCTTTAAACTGCTATAGAAAAAAGCTTGCTAAGTATTATGACGTAAAGCCTCCATCATATTAAAGGCGAGTTGCCACATAACTCTCAAGCTCTGCTCAGTAAAAATTAAATGAATAAATTAGTGTGTGTGCATTATATATATTAAAAATTAAGAATTAGACTAAATAAAGTGTTTCTAAAAAAATATTAAAGTTGAAATGTGCGTGTTGTGAATTGTGCTCTATTAGAATAATTATGACTTGTGTGCGTTTCATATTTTAAAATAGGAATTTACCAACAAAGAAAAGAAAAAGTACCATTTAGAGAATACCAATTTTATCAAATCAGATAAAAACAACTAGCTTCGGATTGTGTGTGTGGTGAAGCTAAAAGTTGATGTCATTGGATCTAAAAATTTTAAAGTGTGTGTGTGTGTGAATAAAATCTTAGAATGACAACTCCGAGATGAAACTCTTAAGTAAACTTTAATAGGAAATAAGCGGTTTATTCTTGTTGGCTCCTAATTCTTTTTAGTGTATCAGTTCCCATTGATAAAAAAATTAAAATTAAAATTAGAAAAATTAAACCAGAAAAATCAAGTTGATTAAAATGTGACAAAAATTATGATTAAATGCTACTTCAACAAAATTAGGTTTCCTTTTCGTGTTGAGTAGAGACTCTTTGCATAGCAGCCATGAAGTCTTCGACACTTCTGGTAGACTTCTTTTCCTTCATTGGCTTACCGTTCATCACTCTGTCAAAGGCTTCGGAAGTGGACATTTCGTAGTAGAAACCACCCAAGACACAGAAGATACCAATAGACCAGATCCAGACACGGACGACAGTAACAATATCAGTCCAGTTTTCAGACCACCAACCGAATAAGGTAAACATGGTAGCGATGATGTCGACAGCGAAGACGGCACCAGCCAATTGCCATGATGGAATAGAAGACCAGAATGGACCAGCAGCTCTGGTAATGAAAATCAACCAGTTTTCAGTCAAGGAAATTTGCAAGAACATAATACCGTTCAAAGCACCGAAGTTTTGGATAATACCACCCTTTGGTAAGAACATAGTGGTCAAGGTAATCCATGAACCGACAGCCAAAATAATACCTAAGATAATAGACATACCCCATAATCTTGGTAGGTTCCACTTGACTGGCTTTGGAGAGTAAGGAGCATTATCGTAAGCAATAGCCAAAGTAGCAACATCAGCGAAAATGGCAATGAAAACAATCAAATCAATGTTCAAAGAGTTATCCAAAATAGCAATCCATAGACCCAAGAAGATTTCCAAATGTAAGGACAAAGCAATACGGTAAACAACGTAAGAGTACATTCTGTGGAAAATTTGTCTGGAAGTCTTCAAAGCATCAATAATGGCAGATAAACCAGGAGCCAAGAAAACAATATCAGCAGCAGATCTAGCAGCATCAGTAGCACCTTCGACAGCAATACCAGTATCAGCCTTCTTCAAAGATGGAGCATCGTTAACACCATCACCAGTCATAGCAACCAAGTAACCTCTGTTTTGCAAGATTTCAACAACTCTGTATTTATGTTGTGGGAAAACTTCAGCGAAACCATCGGCATTTTCAACAAAATCAGCTAATTCGGAACCTGGCATGTCACCACCGCCACCTAGACCTAATCTTTCAGCGTTGTAAATGTTGGTACCCAAACCCAATTGTCTACAAGTTTCCTTAGCAATACCGACAGCATCACCAGTTAACATTTTAACTCTTAGACCTAAATGTCTAGCTTCACTAACAGTTTGAGCAGTATCGTCTCTTGGTGGATCCATACATGGCATAACACCCAAGATTTCCCAGTGACCTTCACCTCTCTTTCTAGCAACACCTAAAGCACGGAACCCTCTAGAAGCCAATTCAGCAACCTTGTTTTCGTAGTTTTCATGGACATCTTCTGGGATTGGGTGATCTTCTTCGACAGTCTTCAAGACGAATAATGGAGCACCCTTAACACAAACAATTCTTTCACCTTCTGGAGATTCAACAACGGCAGTAACCTTCTTGGAGACAGGGTCAAATGGGTGGAATTCCAAAACCTTGTACTTGGTCAAAGCATCCTTAGCCTTTGGATATTGTTTCAAAGATTTCAAGAAAGCCTTATCAATAGCATCCAAACCCTTCTTCTTTCTGGAAGCAGCCAAACAAGCAGTCAACATCAAGTCATCTGGAGAAACACCTTCAACAGTGTATGGTTCGTGCAAAGACAACTTGTTCTTGGTCAAAGTACCAGTCTTATCGGAACACAAGATTTCGACACCAGCCAAGGATTCAATAGCGGACAACTTTTGGACAATAGCTTGCTTCTTAGCTAAGTAAGCAGCACCGACGGCCATAGTAGTGGTAACGACAGCTGGCAAACCAACTGGGACACCAATAATAGTAATACCTAAAGTGTATCTCAAGATTCTAACAATACCGTTAGTTCTGTAGAAACAAGCAGTCCAGACCAACAACAAAGTGGCAACGACTAAAACCAATAAGATAATACCAATACCGTTCAAAACTTCAGTGAAATGACCTTGACCACCAGCGGCTTTGTTAACCAAAGCGGCAGCTCTACCAACGAAAGTGTTGTCACCAGTAGCGGTAACAACCATGAAACCTTCACCTCTCTTAACAGTGGAAGAAGAGAAGGTTTGGTCACCGTAATGTTTGTCGACAGCCAAAGATTCACCAGTAATAGCAGATTGATCGATTTGCAAGAAACAGTCTTCAGTGACAATACGACCATCAGTTGGGATAATGGTACCATCTTCCAATTGCAAAATATCACCTGGGACGACTTCGTTAGCTGGAATTTCAACTAATTGACCGTCTCTGATAACAACAGCGGTGTTAGCCAATGTCTTTTTCAATTCATCGACAATAGAACCGGCTTGGAATTCTTGAACGAAACCAACACCAGCGTTTAACATTAACAAACCACAAATAACACCGAAATCGACCCAATCGGATAAACCGGCAGCTAAAATAGCAGCGGCTTCCATAACGAATTGAATTGGACCGACGAAAAACATAACAAACTTGACGACTAAAGATTCCTTTTCGTCAGCCATTTGATTCAAACCGTACTTCTTTCTTCTTTTCAAAACTTCATCGGAAGTTAGACCGTAAGATGGGTCAGTTTGTAAATATTCTTCTGGAACTGGTCTAGCTTCACCGGCAGCAACTGGACCATCGTCATCACTGCCTTCATCGTCGACACCGTGATTAGATTGTAGTTCTTCGATTAAAGCATCGATATCGTCATCGTCAGAAGATTCGGATGCAGCGTCATCGTAAGTCTTGGCAGGCTTTTCTTGAGTTGGCTGATGAGCTGAAACAGAAGATGCTGAAGAGGATGATGAGGAAGAAGATGATGTATCAGCCATATTGATTTTGATAATTAAATCTTTCTTATCTTCTTGTTCTTTTTAATATGATTTTCTTTAACTAGTTTGGGTATAGTCTTTTTTTCTTTCCTTTGAATGTGTGTATAAAAGAGAGAAAAAAAATGGTTATTTTCCAATTAATTAATTATTAACGATTGTTAAAGAAAAAATTTATCAACGAGGTTGATAGAAAAAAAAAGTTTTTGTAGATATAGAAGAAAAAAAGATTTTCACTATTGGTGTTATTAGAAAGTAGAAAAAAAAAATTGAGATAAATTAGATGATATAGCATACTGATAGGATATCTGAAAATAACACAATATTTGGCCTTTTTATATAATCGAAACCATGGGGGGGGAACATAAGCGGTATCCACCATCCACCACGTTTTCGTCACCGGTCATAATTGGAATAAACAAAACAAACAAACGAACTACAGGTGTGAGAGTAACAATGTCCACAGAGGTAAAAAAAAAAAGGAAAACAGAAAAACAAAAAAAGCTCATAGTTCTACTATAACTTCTTCAGACTTTCTGTGAACGAGGGAAAAAGACAACAAAAAAGCAATGGGCAAACGGTCTCGAGAGATTTTTCATGATGGAAAAGGAAGGAAAAAAAAACCCGAAAGGCATATGGATAACATTCTGAAAATGTTTATTCCTGTCAAAAATTCGTCAGAGGTCTCGAGGCCGGGAAGTGCCGCATTGGGAAATACAGATGCAATGCGCGCGAGTTTACGAAATTCTCGCAGGAGTTTCTCCGGCCATGTGCGGCTGGTTCTACGCTTAGTGTATGGGTTTATCTCTGCGGTAATTATCGCCGGATCTCCGTATCGAGACCGGGTTTGTTTTCAAATTACCGGAAAAGTACAAGCAAAATACAGTGATGTATGGGTGATCCCAGCAATGTCCTGTTTATGTTTCTCCGTTTCAGGAAGCTTGTTTTGTTTTTACCTCATCCGCGGTGGTGACGTAAACGACTTTTTCGCTTAAAGCAGAGCTGAGTTAATCTCGGAAAATCTTATGTCCTTCCTTTTTCTGTTAGCTTCCGTTCCGAGTCTCGTCTTCTTTCCCGTGCCGTCGGGTTTGGTAAAGAAAAGTATAGAAAAAAATGTCGTATCGTACCCGAGAAATATTCCAGTTCTCTTACGTATGCGATAGCAGTTGAAAAGATCTGATTCGTTACGATGACTTGATAAGCGGGCTTTTTCGCCCATATACGGCTTGGGCCTGACTAAAAACGTGATTCTATGTTTTATGTACATGCGCGTATATAGAGCAATTGATTGACTTAATACGCAGTTTATCAAGATAACTTCTTTTTCCTGCTTACGGGAGTGTGGGAATGCATGTATACGCCCGTTTAGAAACCCGATGGAGGCTTTTTCTCCCATTCTTGTATTCCATTGGGCATATAATTTCTTTCTTTTTCCCTTTTTTTCTTTTTCCTTAAAACTAACAGAACAAGCTTCAAAACAAATGACGGATGTAAAGACATTATTGATTTACCAAATTCGGCAAACTTATGAAGGCTAGACACAGCTCTACCTTATTTGTCCGAGTACTTTTTTCTTTTCTTCTCTATAATTACTACAAACATAACAAAGTTTTGTGCGTCTTCCCTAAAGGCAGTTAAAATGAAAATCTTATGCACTCATTTGTTGGTTGCCATCTCATCGCATCCCATCCCATGCTGTCTGTAATCGTCTTTTATTGGTCTTTTTTCTTGTTTGTGAATTCCCTTTTTCTTTTTCCCCGTTCTTTTCTTCTTGTCTTTGATTTAGCTGTATTTCTGAGATTGAGGAAAAGTAAGGAAAAAAGTGGGTGGACGCATCCGTGATTGCCCTAGTTTTGCCCCTGCTACTTGGGCCCGCTCAAGAAATAAGGGTTCAACTTCTTAAAATAAAAGTGTCGGTAACAGCTGTACGATGAGGTCTTTGACTTTTTTTCACTGAAAAATGTTTTTCTCCTAATCTCTCATTCTGCTATTAACATGCTGCCTTTCAATTTCCAAGACCTTTTATTACACAGTGCATTGTAGGTTCGGGAGGAATTAGCTTACGGTAATCGTGTTGCCCGGCTTCGATTGTATTTACGCCAATCTTCGTAATTGTGTTATTCTTGGCATCGATGCCTTTTTGAGACTTATTTATCGGTTTTCTCTTCTGCTACAAAAATTAACAAGGTCTCGCCTTCATGTCCAACCACAAGCCAAAAAGGCTAAAGCAAACTCTATATAGTTTGCTAGAGAGTTGCAGAATAGTGAAGTCGGCTCTCGACTAATCAAGTATATATAATATGAAGTAAAAATTTGCGGCAAACGGGATAATCTACTTACTGGGTTTCCTCTCTTACACTTTTTCTTATATTTATTGTTTATGGTTTTACTTTGCTTATTTCTTGACTGTTTGTTTTTCCCAAGGAAGTAAGAAATGTATCGAAACTATAGCAAAACATAAACAAAATATGAATTCATCATTTCTCTTTGTTACAGTAGTATGGTCCTGCAGTTCCAAATCTGCCAACTTTAAAGTGGCGAGCTGTATGCATGCTACTGTAAGTTCTCTTGTTCCCATTTAAAAAGGGCCTTATTTGTCTATCAATTAATTACTTTTAATAGAATTGGTGATATCATATGGCGCTAGCAATTTAATTGCACCCGCGGAAAAGATGAAAAAAGGGTTTTTACCCGGCAAAAAAGTTCCTCCATCATTTGTCAGGGGGAAGCAATTAGGAGGCTCAGGTCCTAGAAGCGTGCTCCACACATTTTAACAAATGTTAATCTTCATCATCCATTATCATTGCCTTTGCCATTACATTTAATGGGCGCCCTCCATCAATATTCGAGTAGCACCAGCCCCCCTCCCCCCCTTCCCTTCCAAAGAAAGCCTTTACTGAAATTGCGTTAAATATTCGACTTTCTTTACCAATTATTACCAAATTCAATTCTGGGCTTAACAAACAAATAAATAATTTCTTCAGATTTTTTTTACTCCTCCAAAATCACATTAGTCAAGTGGGCATATTTCAATTGAGTAGGCTTAGGGTGGGAATAAACATTTTTTTTCATAAAGTTTGAGTAAGAAGGGGCTTTTCTGGCACTTTTCATTCAATAGGAAGGCTTAAGAAAACGTCAAAGTAACACATGCGCCTCTAGTAAAAAATAAAGTGTATTAAGAGAAATTACATCACATATATACGACGTTGAACTAAGAGAAAGATTGAGACTTGAACAAATATATTTTAAAAGAAGTGGTTTTAAAAAAAAAAAAACTGTTGCGTATTAGGAACCAATAATAATAATGTCTAGACAAGGCGAAAATTCTGCTTTATTAGTGGATAGTGAAAATAACCACCCATCATACATGGGAAATGAGGATGGAGCCTACGATTACTTCAGGTTATCAAAAAGTCAGCTTTCCGATCTTCATAATCCTAAATCGATAGGATCATTTATTAAATTATTTGGCTATGAGTCTAGCAGTTTTTTCAAATACTTGAAAACAGATAAAAATGCAGGTATTTCTCTTTCAGAAAAAACAGATTATCGCAAGACTAACCGATATAAAAATTACGGCGATAACTCCCTTCCTGAAAGAATACCAAAATCTTTTTTACAGTTAGTTTGGGCTGCTTTTAATGATAAAACAATGCAATTACTGACAGTCGCTGCCGTTGTTTCCTTTGTTCTAGGTCTATATGAATTATGGATGCAGCCCCCACAGTATGATCCTGAAGGCAATAAAATTAAGCAAGTTGACTGGATAGAAGGGGTTGCTATCATGATTGCGGTCTTTGTAGTAGTTCTAGTGAGTGCCGCCAACGATTACCAGAAGGAGTTGCAGTTTGCAAAACTAAACAAAAAGAAGGAAAACCGTAAAATCATAGTCATAAGAAATGATCAGGAAATACTAATTTCCATTCACCATGTTTTAGTCGGTGATGTCATTTCATTACAAACCGGCGATGTTGTGCCTGCTGATTGCGTTATGATATCAGGGAAGTGCGAGGCAGACGAATCTTCCATCACTGGTGAATCTAACACAATACAGAAATTCCCGGTGGATAACTCACTAAGAGACTTCAAAAAATTTAATTCTAGTGATGGCCACGCCTGCAATAAGCCATTAGATATAGGTGACGGTAACGAAGACGGTGACAAGATTGCTGATTGTATGTTGATATCAGGCTCCAGAATTTTGTCCGGCTTGGGCAGAGGCGTTATCACTTCTGTTGGTGTAAACTCAGTTTATGGTCAAACCATGACTTCACTAAATGCCGAACCTGAAAGTACTCCCTTACAGTTACACCTGAGCCAATTGGCCGATAATATTTCTGTTTACGGTTGCGTGGCTGCTATAATCCTTTTCTTAGTCCTTTTCACCAGATACTTGTTTTATATTATACCTGAGGATGGCAGATTCCATGACCTGGATCCTGCTCAAAAGGGTTCTAAATTTATGAACATCTTTATCACATCCATCACGGTGATTGTGGTGGCTGTTCCGGAAGGTTTACCATTGGCAGTAACTTTAGCTCTAGCATTTGCAACAACAAGAATGACTAAAGATGGTAATTTAGTAAGGGTTTTAAGAAGCTGTGAAACCATGGGATCTGCTACTGCAGTATGTTCCGATAAAACTGGTACTTTGACAGAAAATGTTATGAGTGTCGTTCGTGGCCTCTTGGGCAATTCTAAATTTAATGATAATAAGTCGTTGCCTGTTAGCGAACAAAAAAAGCTGAATTCTAAGAAAGTTTTCGAAGAAAATTGTTCGTCATCCCTAAGAAATGATTTATTAGCCAATATTGTTCTGAATTCAACGGCCTTCGAAAACAGAGAATTCAAGAAAAAAGATAAGGGTATGAACGATAATACTAAAACTTCATCAAAAAACTCTAGTTTTGCAAGTAAGTGGAAATCTAGATTATCGATTTTCAAAAAAAGCAAGGGGAATGATGACGAAGATCAATTATTCGAAAACGTCAACAAGGGGAAGCAAGAACCCTTTATTGGCTCTAAAACGGAAACAGCCCTACTCAGTTTGGCAAGATTATCATTGGGATTACAAGTGGGAGAACTTCAAGATTTGAGAGATCAACCGACAAAGAAATTCAACATCGAAAAAATTGTTCAAACTATTCCGTTCGAAAGTTCCCGTAAATGGGCCGGCCTAGTTGTAAAATACAAAGATAGCAAGGGTAAAAAGTCATTTTATAGGTTTTTCATTAAAGGTGCCGCAGAAATTGTTTCCAAGAATTGTTCATATAAGAGGAATTCAGATGACACTTTGGAGGAAATCGATGAAGATAATAAAAAAAAAATTAATGATGAAATCAAAAATCTTGCGTCCGACGCTCTTAGGGCCATAAGCGTTGCCCACAAAGATTTCTGTGAATGTGAAAGCTGGCCTCCTGAGCAACTACGTGATAAAGACTCACCAAATATGGCTGCTCTCAATTTGCTATTTAACAGTCAAAAGGGCTTAATTCTAGATGGTTTACTCGGAATTCAAGATCCTTTGCGTGCCGGTGTTAAAGAGTCAGTTCAACAATGCCAACGAGCAGGTGTAACTGTACGTATGGTTACTGGCGACAACATATTAACAGCAAAGGCCATTGCGAGAAATTGTGGTATTCTTTCTACTGATATTACCTCCGAAGCTTATTCTGCAATGGAAGGCACTGAATTTAGGAAGTTGACAAAGAACGAACGTATAAGAATCTTACCAAACTTAAGAGTCTTGGCAAGATCATCACCAGAAGATAAAAGATTATTAGTAGAAACATTGAAAGGGATGGGAGACGTTGTTGCAGTCACTGGTGATGGTACGAACGATGCTCCAGCTTTAAAACTAGCCGATGTGGGATTTTCAATGGGGATTTCCGGTACGGAAGTTGCTAGAGAGGCTTCTGATATTATTTTAATGACTGATGATTTCTCTGCTATTGTCAATGCTATTAAGTGGGGAAGGTGTGTCTCAGTTTCCATAAAAAAGTTCATACAATTTCAATTAATTGTTAATATCACTGCAGTGATTTTAACGTTTGTTTCATCCGTTGCATCCAGCGATGAAACATCGGTACTGACGGCGGTCCAACTGCTATGGATCAATCTGATCATGGATACTCTGGCAGCTTTAGCTTTAGCCACTGATAAGCCCGATCCAAATATCATGGACAGAAAACCTAAGGGTCGCTCAACATCATTGATTTCTGTGTCAACTTGGAAGATGATTCTATCACAAGCTATATTGCAGTTGATCGTTACATTCATTTTGCATTTTTACGGACCAGAGTTATTCTTCAATAAGCATGAAGATCAAATAACAAGTCACCAACAGCAGCAATTAAATGCCATGACATTCAACACTTTTGTTTGGTTGCAATTTTTTACCATGTTAGTATCGAGAAAATTAGATGAAGGTGATGGTATATCAAACTGGAGAGATAGGGTTTGTGCCGCTAATTTGAACTTCTTCCAAGACTTAGGTAGAAATTACTATTTTCTCACAATCATGGCAATAATTGGTGGCTGTCAAGTTTTAATCATGTTTTTCGGTGGCGCACCATTTTCTATTGCCAGGCAAACCAAGTCAATGTGGATAACTGCTGTACTGTGTGGTATGTTGTCTTTAATCATGGGGGTGCTAGTAAGAATGTGTCCCGATGAGGTAGCATCAAAGGTATTCCCAGCTGCTTTCGTTCAAAAATTCAAGTACGTATTTGGACTCGAATTCCTTAGAAAAAAGCATATCGGAAAACACGACGATGAAGAGGCGTTGTTGGACGAATCCGATACTCCAGAGTCAACCGCCTTTTACTAATAGACGCGCTCTATATGTTTTGCACAAATGTAAATGACAAAATTAAAAGATTTCTATCATAATTATATTATCAAAGTTGTATATTATAATATAGTCAATAAAAAGAAACTATTCAAAATAGCTTGCCCTTTTAAATAGGCCCCTTTTCACCCGCCTTATATACTGCAAGTAGACCTAGAAGACGTGGAATAGTGAAAAAAATAAGAATTTAAATAACCCATAGGTTTTTTGTCAATTGCAAATGATTGAATTAAAAGTATTTTCACCTTATCACTAATTATGATATTAGCCCTTCATCGATATCCTTGGTTGATAAATAACTTTGTGCTTTCGATTTTATGCCATCTGAAAAGGTAGCATATTCAGCAAAGAACTTATCCAGACCTTTAAACAGACTTTTCAGCTCAGAAAGTGAATCGATTCTCCTTATCAGGTCCATATTTGTTTCATCTTTAGTTTCGTTATCTATTGCCAAACTCAGCGATTCATCGATTGTATCCTCTAGCGCTTTCAATGATTTTCTAAAATCGTTTATCGAAAGGTCTGTGCCCACGTTAGTTGTGTTTTCATTTTCTCTCGTTTTCGAAATATTCGTAACGATCTTAATTTGTTCTAAATAATATACCACCTTTTCAATTCTCCCTTTAATTAACATTAAACTTTGCAGTTGCTGCCTTACATTGGTATTGTCATTATTTTCTTGATCTATCTCACTTAGTTTCTCAGTCACATTATGCATTCCTGTTTCTAATGCTCTTACAGCACTTGCCAATGTATCTAAGTAGTATTCAAGCTTGGATGATCTTAGTGATTCAGTGGAATACAATGGTGAACCATCCCTGTCTTCTTCTTCGTGATATCCAGAAGATGCCCAGGTCCTTGGTAACGTTTGGGATAATTTATCCAAATTCCATATCGTATTTTCCAATTCCTTCGTAAGGTTTTTTGTGTAAAAATCCAACCTGGTTAATAGTTGTGAGGATACGGATTGCGTTTGAATTTGATCTTCGTTTGGGGCATTCGATAGAAGTATATCAACAAATGCATGGGGAACAAACTCCTCATCAAAAAACATACTCAAGATATCATCATCATCCGTAGTTGTCAATTCCACCATTTTCTGCTTCGTTGGTCCTACTCCTCTCAGTAAATTGCCTTATTTCACATATATCTCATATGTAAGTAAAAGCATTATGACATTCGAAGCGCATTACGCCGTGGTTATGCAGCGTAGTAAATTTTTTGAAAAAGTTACAGGTAAAAAAAGAGCTAAGGATTACTTAAATTATACAAAGCGCAAAAGTTGTATTTTCCAACCTCAATCACTTCCCCCCTTGATTCATTATGGGGAAGATGACAGAATTGGCTGACCTCATCGTCATTGGAAACTAAAAAGGTGGGTGTCTCAAATCCAACAACGGGTCGTTCACTTTTTGGGTCTGAAATAATGTCAAGCTTAATACTGGTGTCGAGCCCGGAAGAGACAAACAAGGCTCCAGCCGCAAAGTAGACATTGGTTATTGGGGTGCCCTCATTAATAAGAAATTCATCAACTGGGCATTCTGGTGATCTTAGATCCCACTGAGCTAACATTCCATTCTCATATCCGGCATAAACATAGTTTGCATTATTCATGTCGACCGCCAATGTATTACATGAACATGTGAACTTGCTTGGGAGTTGAATAGTTTGCTCTTTGGAAAATACATTATATACAGTAATAACACCAGAAACGTGACCAGCAATAACATGTTTTCCATGTGTTCCAAACTCTAGATTATCTTTCTTGGGAGTAGATATATCGGAAAATTGCTTCTCTGTCTCCGCGAACAAAGCTATGCTGTTCACACCATCGTATGGATTTTCTTTTCTATTGAATGTGTGGATTGTCGTTGCTGTGCCGCATTCCCATAGGCGAATTGTACCATCCAAGGAGGCAGAAAGTACATTCCTTCCTCGGTCTATTATGGCAATATCTGTGACTGTTGCCTTGTGTCCAATTAGCGTACGAGGATTTACGCCGTCTCTCACTGACCAAATCTTTAATTGCATATCCTGTGAACTAGATATCAAAGCTTCACCGCTTGGGAAAAACTTCAGTTTTGTTATTTCACCAACGTGAGCTTGACTAATTTCTCTCTCTAGGTTGAAATTCGAATCCAATACTTTAATATCACCTTCTGTAGTGCCTAATGTAAACCGTCTCATTTGGATTTCAGTCGTATCTACGGCAGTATAATCAGCACTCTTGAGCACCTTTGAACAATCTCTTTTGATAGTATTGAATAAAAAATCATGCCCATCCAACCGCGCCTTGTATAAATGGAAGTCAATCTTTTCAAACGCATTTCCCTCGCCTGCATCTACGCCCTTGCTATTTGCTAATACTACTATCTTATGCTCCTTAATTTCATTTAGGTTTTTGTCAACATTAACATAAAACTCATCATTATATTCATGCTCCTCTTCCAGGACTGCTTCAAAATCGTACTGAATATGAGCAACTGTGATAATCTTTCTCATTGTCGTTTTTGTCGCACGTCGCTATTTCTCTTTAATTCCAACTTTTACGGTTAGAAACTTCATTTTTTGAAGATTCATTTGCCGATTTCTAGGTTATCGGCCATCGTGTGGCATGAAGTTTGTTTATGTTAAAAAGATTACAAGCGCCAAGAAGGTTAATCGAGCCTTATTTCTCGAATCCTGACTGGAACAAAAACAATTTTTTTAATGTGCAATGAACAAGTTCCATCCGTTTTTTCTAACCGTCGGTAGAGAAATATCATCGAAACTATTTGACCGTCTCTTTTATAATATCTGCGTATTATGTATGCTTAGTAGGTGCGTTATCTCGGTATATATGTATTATTGTTAAATCTTCTCATTGAAACAATTCAACTAATTAATCGACCTTGCTAGCTGAGTACGACGTAAATAGAATTATTTAAACTACTGGATATTAGCAACAATATCATCAGAGATACTAGTATATTCTTTACAAATTTTGGCACGGCATTACTAGTATGAAAAATTCCACTAGCGAATTTGATTGAATGCATCGAATATTAACGAATTCGGCTGTACTTTCGCTTTTGGTTTATCAAAAAGCTTCCAATATCGTAATGTTTCGTCCCCAGCCCCAGAAACTACCGTGATTCCATCATTGGATAATGTTAAATGCAGAACTCTGAAACTATGACCCTTCAGAATTGCAATTGGATCCATAGAATGACAGTCCCATAAAGTTAAGTTATATTTTGAGTAACCATGCGATGTCACAAGCTCGTTAGTATTTTTTGACCATACCATATTACATATTTGAGAGCCGCTATCTATATCACTTATCTTTGTTGACGTATTGACGTTCCAAATTTTTAATCTTCTATCTGCTGTACCGCCGCCGGTAGCCAATATTCCTCGTTTATGGGGAGACCAGGCCATTGCCTTCACAGCAGCCTTATGCTCGTCAAACGTCAAAATTGGAGATTTTGACGTTCCCTCGTAAACATGAACCATGTTATCGTTACCACCCGAGGCAAGTTTGTTATCTGCTACATTCCACTTTAAGCCACAGACTTCCTGAGTATGCGATTCTATAGTTTCAAAAAAAGGATCAGGCATTCTAACATCTCTATGCAGTATTCGATGATCTCTACTTCCAGACGTTAAAACATGGTTATTCCAAGATAAACACGCTACTCTGTCGACATGCCCCGACAACGTTCTGATACATTTTCTTTTTATTACGTCATAAATCTCTACAAGTCCATTTGCTTGGCCTACTGCCAGATGAGAGCCTGCTCCAATCCAGCTTAGGCTTGTATATTCATTTTCCGTGTCGCATAAGTGCACAACATCGCCGCTGTTATTATCTGTTAAAAATATCGATTTCCCAAGAGCAACCGCCAAAACATCAGTACTTGACCAGTCTATCAAGCTATAGTAAAAATCGTCTGCTAATGATGGAGCATCTAAAACTCTATAAGGAACTTTCGCTATTTGTCTAAATTGCTTCCCAGGTGATAATAGGAGCTGTTTGGAATCTGGCCTAACTGGCGACATCGAATCAAAAAATTGAGATTGTAGCAGAGAGGCCGCAGATAGCCTCCTGCCTTGGCGTTGCTGATAGGTCAACAGGCTGGCGCCTCTAACCGAATTGCTCGAAGGCCTCGTGACTTCATCTTGCTGCGATGTGAAAAGACGCCGAGGGGTGACTGGCGTGGAATGTGGAGAAAATTCTTCTAGACTGGGTTCTTCGGGAGGTGGAGTCGATACTCGTTCCAATTCATAACCGTAGCTAGTTGCATTTTCTGTGTGTACGTTGCCTCTAGTACATGGTCTCGTATTCTTAATACGATCTATACTACTTTCTGAGCCCACTGTATCCTTACTTAGCATTTCACCAAAAAGCTCATTCTTCAGCAAAGTATTATACGTTTCATGTGCTTGTCTTTCCTTTTGGTACTCCACTTGATCTTCTGTGCTCGATGGATTAAGGGCTGGAACGCTTGCCATGCTACTGATCGAAACGATGGAATTGAAATCTATGTCTGTTCGGGCAGGAATATACCTATCTCCATATACCGTAGACGGCCTAGATCGCCTGGAGGGGGACGAAACTAGTGAGGCAGACGACGAACTGGATATTGGCCGTTTCGATACCCTCTTACTTTCAGAACCCTTGAGCGGAGAGGAGGAAGGCGTATTATTCATGAACGGATTTAAGTTTGTGGGCATGCAACTAAAACTAGATGAAGATCAGAAGAAAGGGTGACAAAGGTCGAAGTTAGGGGGTGAACCGAGTCTAAGATGACCAAGTTTAACATGTCGTAAATCCATGAAGTTACTCTTCATCGCAACATTAAAAGCTAGAAGCGGTGCAAAAAACCATTTTGTGTGGGATGAAAAAACGTCGTAGGATGAGCAAGTCGTTCTTCGGGTAAGAAACTAACATTCGACATGACAAGATATGATAGAGCGGGGCGTATTGCCCAGAATTCCATTGTCAGACTCTATTAATGAGATTCTGATCAAATTTTCGGTGTCCCCCCCTATTGCCTTAACCTAAAAGGGCCAAAATTTGCCGATGTTATCACACTACATCTTTCTGGCGTTTGTTTTATTGCCATTCAGAGCTTCCGCGTTTTACTTCTATGGTTACGGTGGAGACAGAAAATGTTTCCTGAAGGAATTGTCCAAAGACACTCTTTTAAAAGGTTCTTACAATTTGGGAGTTTACGATGATAAGTTGGCTGATTATGCGCTTCCCAATTATAATGATTACGGCATAGTTATAGATGTAGAAGAAGTCTTTGATAATAATCATAGAGTGGTCCACCAACAAAGTTCTCCTTCTGGAGATTTCAGCTTTTTAGCTTTGGAATCTGGAGAATATAAGATCTGTTTTCAATCTCAGGTAAAGAACTGGGTAGGTAAAACTAAAACAAAATTGGAAATTGAATTTGAAATCGGTTTTGAAGCTATGTTGAACTTGCAAAGAAAAGAAAGCTTGGAAAGTTTGCACGGAAAAGTCAGTATATTGAATTCTAAAATTATGGATATCAGAAGAGAGCAACAATTGATGAGAGAACGTGAAGAATCCTTTAGGGACATATCCGAATCTGTGAACTCTCGCGCAATGTGGTGGACAGTAATTCAAGTCACCCTTCTCATTATAGTTTGTGTATGGCAAATCAAAAGTTTGCGTTCGTTCTTTGTCAAGCAAAAAGTTTTATAATCGTAAATATCAAGAATTGAACCCAAAACAGACCTATGTGAGAATTTTGTTATTTCGATGATTTAATTTCAATCTATATACATGCATTATTATCCCGACGCTTCATAGTGTAGTCATTAAATGAGTATATACATATATATACTAACCTAGAAGCCATCAAGATGTTTTAGGTTGTTTGTGTTTCAATTCTTATATTCATCTATAAAGACAGAATAAATATATACGGTGCGTATCAGATATACTATATCGACGTATTATCTTTCCATAATCGGACCAAAGAGCTCTCCTGACTATTGCTTTTACAAACCTTCGTCCATCCAAGCTAACGTTTTGTTGATACCTTCTTCAATACCAACTCTTGGTGTGTAGCCTAGCAACTTCTTGGCCTTCGCAATGTTATGATAACGGTATGCACACACAATCTTGACTCTAAATGGGGTCAAACCTGGCTCTTTACCCAGCATCTTGGATACCCATTCTGAAAGATAACCGGCACAAATTGCAACCGGCCTTTTCAAAACAATAACACGCTTATCAATATGACCATCTGCCTTCCATACAGTACGAGCTAAGGCCCAAAAATAAGTGGGAGTATCATTTGTAATGAAAAAAGTTTCACCAGAGACAGCTGTTCTTGTTTCTGGATTGAGAAGCTTTTGTGCAGCCAAGACATGAGCGTCGGCAACATTGCCAGCATAAGTCCAATCAAATAAATTATTATTATCACCAATTTGGAACTTCGATTGTCCCAATTTCGCAACCTGTCTTAGACCAGGAACCAATTGCCTATCACCTGGCCCAAAAATACCAGCTGGGCGAAGAGCAACAGTATAGAAACCACTATCTGGATCATTTGCTTTCAGGACCATTTCTTCGGCGATAGCCTTTGTCTCATTATACGCGTCCATAGGAACTTCTGGGATCGGCCAGGTTTCATCTGCATTGTGCACGTCTTGCCCGTTAAAGATAACACCTGCAGAGGAAGTATATACAAGTATATTAACGCCACATTTCTTGCACATGTCTATCACATTACGGGTTCCCTTAACATTCACTATATCATAAATGTCTGGATTTTGACCATGCATTGGAGAAGCACAATGAACAACAACATTTGCTTTACTTTCGTTGATAGCATTTTCCATATCATTTGGGGATGTTAAATCACCCTTGTGAAATTTTATGTTATCTACATTAAAAGTGAATTGTTTCGAAAGTTTTTCAGGGAGGTCCCTAACGTCAAAAATGTGGATGTCTGGTTTGGGATTTATATCAAAGAATTGCTGAATTAAATGCAATCCAAGGAAGCCAGAACCACCGATAATTAAAACTGAATCTATGTTTGACATATTTGCCTTTTTGCTTATCCTTTCCAGTTAGAGTTCAGATGGGATTGGACAAAAATTGGCAGCCTGTACGATTGTATATTCTATTTTATAGCTGCAACATAATCTTTTCCTTGCAGACTTATATGAGATTTTTAAACGATACCATTTTTCGAGAACAATAAACGATCTATGGGGTCTATCGGACCGAGAGATGTAAAATCCATAAACACCGAACAACAAAATAAATTCTAGAAAAAAAAATTCAAGATAAATATTTTTTAAACTTTCCGAACAATTAATAAAATTTAATTGTTCGGAAAGCAAAAACATATTTATTCTGAAAATATTCGTTTGATATATAAATTAATAGTTTTTTATATTTTATATATAAAATAAAAAAATATTAAAATTTGCACGTGTCTATGAGGAACAATAACAATTGTTATATAGCAACTGTTATAGATAATTTTATGTAATCTACGTAATTCAGAAATATTTTGACCCTTTTTAGGCTCCTAAGAAGTCTAAGAGGCAAATTTCCATGAATCACACTCAAAATTTGCGTAACATCTAAATTCATTGCTCAAACCATTAGAATGCTCAGGAAGAAAAGTTGTGATTCTTGTATCCGAATAAACATTGGATATGACTTCAGACATTCTTTCACCTGTACAACTAATGAGGCGGTGCTTAGAAACTCCATTCTTAGTTTTAGAGTTGTCATTTGGTGCTAATAAGGACTTTGCAGTGATAGAGGCTATTTTACATCAGTGAATGGCAGTTAGTAAGACGAAAGGTTATTGGTAAGAGAGAAAAGATCAAGGGAGATATGTTTATAATACATACATTTTGTTTGGCAATCTTCATTCAAAAAAGGTGGGTCAATTAACAATCTGTCAACTTTCCCCTTAATTTGATCACTGAATTCCAGTGGTTTGTTGTAATCATAGAAAAAAAAATGATCTTTTCCAGCTAACAACTCGAATCTCCTATCAAACTCGAACAAGTAAATATGTTCAGTCGGAATTTCACTGACAGGTTTCTTTTGAATAGCAGCATAGACAGATGGCGCACTAACTATTGCGATTACAGTATTTTCATCAGCACCTTCTAATATGGCATCTGCTAAAATTGCGGCTGTTTCATCACTGTACCAAAATTGGGAGAGCTGCCAATCTTCCTTGAAGAGTTTCATCCCTTCTTCTTTTTTCTTCTTTTGGAAGTCTTCATCAGTTTGGTCGTAGAGCTTTTGGAAGACTTCTTGATGTTGTTGTTCCTCTTTTTTAAATTCTTCAAGGGCAGCGAGGGCATTAGCAGAAAGTGTCCTGTTAATTTTATATTAGTTAGTATTTTTGCCTTCCTTTATCGGAACTAGTTTATACGTACAATTCATAATCGGAATCGGAGTCGCAGTTGGACATTTTATCAGTGATTCTTTGCGTTGCGTTAAAATATACAATGGCAGGCTTGTATATTAGTGAGGATGATGAATTTTTTAGTTCCTCCAGTTCAAAAAAATTTTGTAAGATTTAACCGGCATGACGTTCAGCGATGCAGATGAAAAAAGAAGCCCCGAATGAAACAAAGCATTCAAATAAGCATGTCAGGTCGTACATTGAGCAACTTACGCCCTACAAAATAACGATAATATTTACTTATGTACAATTTCCACCTTGGATTTTGCAGCATCACAAAGAGTGAAAATATAAGCTACTTGGGAGATTAGCGGTTTACCAGCACTTAGCATTTGCGTAATTTACGAAAGTACCTCTCGAGATTCTATTTTATGTACCAAGTTTCACGATGCATGATCATTTGACTCGACAATGTCGATCTCATAATAGTAACAAAAAGCATTTCCTGAAGTTCACTTGGTGATAGACATACCAGCCTCGTATTTGTCGACGTGTTTTTTTAAGTCGATAAGGGTATTGATTTTTTTCAAGAGCTCCTCTTGTCTTTCCATTACATCATATGAAGGCATCACAGGGCGAGAAGGTAACGATAGTTCTTGGAGGATGGCAAGAATTTTGTTCTGTAGCGCAGGTTTAAAGGTTGATAATTTTGTAGATCTTAAGTATACACCCGGCGATAGCTTCTCACCATGCGTAATCACACCCAGCGCCTTCCTTTCATCTGAATTAAAATCTTTCAGCAATTGTTCGGCGTATGCGCTTTCGGATTTTCTTTTGAGCGCCGTTTGCATCTCTTGCCTTTGTCTTTTGGTTTTCTTAGGGGAGAGATTTTCCTTGACCTCCAGTTTTTTCACATTCATTTGTTGAAGTTGTCTATGTTGGGCAAACTGCTGTTGCTGCTTCATCCAGGGATTTTCAGGGATGTTCGAATCGTGCTTGCGCTTTCTAGTTTTGTCCGCTAGAAGTGCATTATATAACTGAGACATTCCCTGAGATGTAAGGTATTGTGTAATTGTCTGATCTGAATGTGGCGAATCTAATAGTCGGAGCAGTGATTCCCTTTCTGCGAGTGTTCTCTTGGCAGCCATTTCAAATTTTTTTGACTCTACTACGAGTGCCTCCTCTTCAGCAATTTCTGCTGCGGAACGAGAGAGAAGACGCTGTAAATATTTCTTCCTTTCTATCTCCTTCTCAGCTGAAAAATTCAGAGAAGATAAAAGCGGATTGCTAGGATTACTTGCCTTGAAATAGTTCCTACATATATGGTAAAATTTTTCTTTGAGATCTTCAAGTGTTCTTGAATCATTATAGTTGTATCTATCGAAGATTAAGAACCAACGTAGATCATACTTTCTGCAGAGATTGAAAAGATATTCTATTTCTTCAAAGGTCCAGCTATTTTTATCTTCATTCTTCTTTTCATTTGTAAAGTTGTCATTGGAATTTTTTTCATTTTCCACGCTTTTTTGATTTCCTGTCTCATTCATAAAAGCCTCGTACTCTTCCTTTTTGAATGATGGAATAGATAAGTGCTGATTGAACTTAGAATATGTCGATTCCTTTGGTGTATCTCCTATTAGTTCTTTGGAACCCTTGACCCAATGGCGCAAAGTCACAGAGCTATTGGCTTTGAACTCTACAAATGACCAGGGAGATGGTTTGGACGTCGAAAGCATCTTTTCTTTGAAGTTATTTCCGGATTGAATAACGACGGGCGGTTGATTTTCCCCCAATAAGTTAAATAGTTCTCTTTGCATGCCCGTAACCTGGGGCTTGGCTCGGTTGGCTGCCGAGGATGAAGGCACTGATATCTGGCCATTTGTTGGACTTCTAGATCTTTGTTTAATATTTAGCACATCAAATATATCTGAAGATGACATGTTACCTGTAGTGTTTCTCTCAAATATTTTGGTATCATCGAAAGAATATGTTGTGTATGCTTATTGCTCTTAAAAATACAAAGGCTGTAAATTGCTTGTTAAGATGTTACCCGGAATTGAAACACTTCACTGAATAACTTCTGAAGTATGTATTCTAATCTAATTGTATATAAAACGTACTCCAAAGGGGCTAAACCAATCCAAAATTAAGCAGTAGTACATGATTACTAATAAGAAAATAAAGATAAATGTTCCAGAAAAACTCGGCCTGTCGGAACAATCTTTTGAGGAATCGTGGGAAATAGTTAAATATGCCATTGATCGCATTTACGGCGATGACATAGCCGACCTTTCGTTCGAACAAGTGTACAGGACCATTTATACTGTGGTTCTAAATAGAAAGGGGTCGATACTTTATAACAAATTGCAAACTTATCTAATCCAAAAACTAAGTTTCTTAAGGGAAACGACAATCAAGGACAATGCGCATGATTATGAATTTCTCGAAACAATGGCACGATTGTGGGAAACGCAATGCCATTGCTTTAAAATCACGGGAGACCTAATGATGTATATGGATAAAGTGTATTGCAAGCCAAATAGATGCTTGGAGGTATATGACATGTGCCTCGATCTTTTTCGGATCGAAATATTACAAAAATGCTCTTCTTCTCTCATTTCAGCACTAATATCTGATATAGAAAGCATTCGTGATTTGGGATCCGTCGATTCCAAACACACTAGTCTGTGGAAGGTATTAATAGGAATGATGGAGACATTACATGACAATAGGGATAGTTTTTTCTTGACTGATTTTGAGCCCGTCTTAATTAGCACTACAGAAGAGTACTATAATAAAGCTATTGATATTAAATTGTTAACGCCAATTGACAGCCTGGAAAAAATCAGGAAGTTGAGGCAGTTTGAAAATATGCTCGACTCTTCTTTTTTAAATGTGGATTCTCATAATAAGTTGAAAACTGTGTTAGGAAATGTTCTCATATGGGGAAAGTTGAGTGATGTTATTGAGGATTTAACGCATGAAGCAATGGAGCTTTCAGATGGAAAGCTGCTTCAAGAAATCTATGATTTATCAAGCGAAGAAAAATATCGCAAAACTATCATTGAGTCTATCAAGTCCTACATTGGCAAAAACGCCATAAAAATTCCTTTTAAGGAAGGCAGTCGCAAGAAAGGGCAGAATGCGATCACTTGGTCGTCAGAGACTGTGAGATTATATCACAGTCAGCACTTGTTTTTGGAAAATATTAAATTTGGTTCAATTCGTCTTAACAATTTGACTGCGGACATATCCGTTGCAATACTTAACGATGTTTTCTCGATGTATTTCTCTAAAGAAGGAGCATTACCATCGGAATACTTTTCCACCTACGTGGACTACTGTATGAAACGAGCAAAGGAAAACGATGCCGAGGTAGTGAAAATCAAGCAAGAGTTGCTTGATAGCACCAAATTAATCGGATTGCTAACCGAGAAGGATATATTCGAAAAAACTTATAAAAAGCAACTCTCCAGAAGATTATTGCAACAAAGGTCTTTAGTAGAAATTGAAAAGTGGATGGTACAAATGATAAAGAAGGTTTTGGGAACTTTTTTTACCTCAAAAATGGAGATAATGCTGCGAGATATATCTTTATCTTCTGAAATATTCCAAGCATTCAAAAACTCAACAGCAAACAGCATAGAATATTTGAGTTTTGTGCCACAAGTTTTGACGAGAACGAGTTGGCCCTTTCAAAGTACTAACCCAATTGACGAAACCATTTCACTACCTCCTAGGATGTCACAAATCTTAGCTGCCTTTGAGGGCTACTACTCCTCAAAATACAAAGAAAGGGTGCTAAAGTGGGCTCATCATTTAAGTGTGATTGAGATTGGCTGCCAGTTCAATAGCGGTTATTACGAAATAAGCTTTTCTGTTTATGCTGGAGTTATTTTCCTTTTATTTGAGGATTACGAAGAATTAACGCTGGGAGAGATATATGAACTAACTCATATTCCTGAAGGTGATGTTAACTCACTTGTATTGTCAATGTCGACAATACCCAGATGCAAGATTTTGAAAAAGTCATCAAATTCAGGAATTATTAAATTCTCTGTTAATTATTTCTTTTCTTCTCCAAACAGGAAAGTGAAAGTTCCGGTCATTGCAGGCCCTATACTATCTCACAAATCTGATAACTTGGCAACTCCAAGTTCTGTAGATACCTATGATAATGAAATTATTATGGAGCTTAATGCTACTATTGTTCGTATCATGAAAACAGAAGGTAAGCTAAACCATCAGCAGTTACTTGAAAGAGCTACCAAGCAGTCACGGCCTCGGTTCAGTCTTACACCGAGCCTCTTTAAACGAAGTATCCAGCTCTTAGTGGAGAAAGAATACATTCAGAGAGATGCGGATGATGCTTCTTATTACCATTACCTTTCTTAATGACTCGTAATGAAAATCACAGGTATCATATCTGCTGAATATAATATTATTATAGATAGACAGTTCCTATTCAACTGCTAGAAGCGAACACTATTCTTTTTTTATTTGCTTGGACAATATAAAACAATCTTCAGAGAAATATGCGTCGCTACTGACTGAAAATTCACCCTGCGTTCCTAAACGGGACTTCCAAAATCGTTATAGTATAATTACATACCTCAGTAAACTTATAATGTAATGCGGTATAGATAATGCATATTGATAATATTAAAATATTATTACGTTTCAATATATTCCCATAAAATTTCGGGGAATTTGTTGAGCTAACCGATCTCCTTCTTGAACATTAAGCAAGTTATGAATCGTTTTCAAACGTGCGTAACCTGTTTCAAGAGACACTATTATCGACGGCAGCGTTATGCTCCGTTTTTCAGATGCTTGGCGGCCGTATTTCACTTTTCTTTGGTAAAAAATATATGTTGAAATTTTACGGTATAAGAGAAGCTCACCAATATCTACATCAATAAAGCGGTACTTTTGAATTCGGCAATCTTTCCAAGTTGTCAAGTCTTGGACTTTTCTTTTATTTGATAGTATGAGTGAAATAAGTAATGAAAATTTAGAGCCAAACCAAATTATAGTAGCTGAGTCTGCAGAAAGCAAGAATAAAGGCATTCGTAGCGCTTTGAGAAAACGAAGAGGTAAATTAAGCGCCCAAACTTATGAGGAGGATCAAGAGGCTATTTTATCGTCTCCTTTATTGACCTCAACACCTAAAACAGTCTCCAGATCACTAGTGAGGTTGTACCCATATTTAATCGTTGTGGATAACTTTCTGAGTATCATCACTTGGTCCAATGACAATATCGCTGCGAACTTGCTTGGAATATTCGTATTTACGGTTTGTGTTCTATACTTCGGGTTCATTACGAAGTATTTTGGACATGTAATGATCGTTGGTATAATATGGGTATATCTTTTAATTGACAAGCACGTTCAGGAAACGATGGCATCTTGCCCTTCATTAGATGATATAATACACGTTATGGATAGGGTTTCTATGAAGTCTAGTGCTGTGTTATCTCCTATTACAATTTTAAGCGGTCAGGATGTTAGAAGGCTGTTATTCACCATTGCTTTCTTATCCCCAGTTTACATTTTTCTTACGATGTTTGTGCTATCTCCAAACTATTTAATGTTAATAGGAGGTCTGTACGTGCTTACGTACCATTCTAAACTAATCCGAAGAATGAGAAGATATTTATGGAAATTCCGTGTCGTTAGGTTACTTGTATTCTTCATAACAGGATTAGATCTTGGAGGACCAGATAATAATAAGCGCTTGTTTGCTTCCGTTAACAAGAAAATAAGGTCCTTTGTTTGGAATGAGGTAGGTAATACATCTAACACTAAAAAGACTGTACTTTTTAAGGTTGCTCTTTTTGAAAACCAACGTCGCTGGCTTGGTATCGGATGGACATCAACTATGTTGAGCTATGAAAGGGCATCTTGGACAGATGAATTTCTAAATACTTCCCCAAGCCCAGAAGTGTTTACTTTACCGGAGGAGCAGTCCGGAATGGCATGGGAATGGCACGATAAAGATTGGGTGCTCGATCTAACAAACGATGGAATCATCCAGCTTCCTGCTTCTGCTATCAAGACGAAAGCTAAACCAGGTGCAGATGAAGGTTTCATATATTATGATAATACTTGGAATAATCCCTCCGCAACGGATACATATAAAAAGTACACAAGAAGGCGGAGGTGGATTAGGACTGCAACGGTAACCACGACGTATGACGATGAACCTATTGTAGAGAAAGCTACAACGACTTCCCCTGATTTGAAGAGCGAAGGAAATGATAGAGTTAGAAAAAGGAAAGTTTCATTTAGTGCAGCAAATGAAGTGCATATTATACCTTCCTCGGATAGTAACAAATTAATAGAAATGTCCGATATTTCAATGACTTCTCCACAATGAATGCATGGCATATGGACAACAATGCCTGCGCTGGTCAGCGTAAGGGCACACGGCAGTTCAGAGACTTCTTTTATTGACCAAACGGAGCATAAAATTCAACTTTGTCCTTCATCGTATCTGCGTGTCTATTAGTAAGTGCTCCGTCAGCCTCCTGTTCCAACAAGCTTTTCTCTAAGGAACTTCAATGCACCTAAATACATATGTACAGATAGTTAAAAGTAATAGAAAAATAATTATTCAAGCAAAATTGTAAAATTTAAAAAGAGTAGATATAGGGGTAAAAAAACCGTGTAGATATAAAAGAATAATGAGAAAAATCTAGTTATCAACTAAACGACATCTTCCATTTCTATTTCATCCTCCAAATCAGCCTCCGCTTCTCCTTGTGCACTGTCACCAGCGGAACCTGTCTGCTCATCAGCTAGCTCACCTAAAGTTGCCTTTCTCTCCTCCTCTTTCAATTTTTTGTACTCTGGCCTTAAAGTATACTTGAATGCATACGGGCCCTTTTTCACAAGAGTGGCAACCTTATCTAAACATTCCTTTAAATGTGCTTCAGGTTGCCTAGTACGTTCCTTCAACCCCTTCAAAGACCAGTAGTCATATTCATCAAACAATTTGAACAAATAGTCCAAGATTTCCTTTTTTGGCATACGAATAGATTTGATATTGCTCTTGGCTTTCTCACGTCCCACTTTCAGGAAATTCGAGTTGTCTGACCTCATAGACATACCGGTGTGACTCATCGTCACACCAACGGTTTCATCCAAAGTTGTAATTCTTTCCTTATTATTAAGCTTGACGATATTTCTTCTCTGTTCAACAATTTTATGATAATTAGGATCATTCATTGATGGCATAACCTGACATTCGTGACAGACAGTACCTACAATGGCAGTTTTTTTAGGAATCGTTTTCACATATGGTATATATCTATCTCTTCCATCCCTATCTGTCATAACTCTGTGATTGAACTTTTTTCTATTGTTTCTACGTTTTTGTTGCTGCTGCTTCTTCTTAAGTTCTTCCTCACGTTCTTGTTTCTTCAAGTAAGCTTGTCTTTGCTTTTCAGGATCTGCCTCCAACTCCTTTTTTCGTTGTTGATATTTCTTTAAATTTTGTTCAGTAAAAACATATTCGTTTTCTACCACTTTTTTTGTAAGCTCTAAATCATACTCGTGCGGTATAGAATCGTTATCGTTTTCATTCAGAAGTAGTGTGATTTTACTACCGTCCTTGTTTATTCTAATTTTACCCAATTCTTGACCGTGCAAGTTGTTTCTGTCCCTCCATTTCTCTGCTAGAAACATCGGCAATCTAACTAACCAGACTTGTCTATTACTACGTTCCAAGTCCAAGTCTAAGGATTCTTCATAAACTTTGGTTTCGTTGTTCTCAATATCATTACCGTCAAAAACTTCTTCCTCTTGAGAGAGATATTCGTCACCGGAAATATTACCTGATTTCTCCTTCCCCACAGAAGTCGCAGAATTGTTAGAAAGTGCCGGTGCTCCTGCTGAACCACTGCTCATGGTGTCCGATTGGTTTTCTATTTTTTTGGTTGAAAGCCAACGGAGTTCGTCTTATTCTTCTATTTTTTAAGTCTGAGAATTTATTCATTTTTCGCTTAAAGGAAGGATAAAAAAGTTAGAAATGAAGAGAATTGGCCTTGGAAGAGCCTTTAAGGGAAAGATCTTTACTATTTATGTTCTTCTTTAAGTAATTATAGGTTGAAATGAACTTAGATCTAACTAGTATCTTAAAAGGAGAAATATCTAAGAAGCAAAAAGAGCTGGCTTACTCTAAAGGTGCTCAGCAACCATGCAATGAGAAATCCCAGGCACAGGAAAGTGCAAACATTGACGAAATACCACGAGAAATAGAGCAAGAAAGTACAAATGAAAAAAACCTGCCAGATAATCAGCCAGATGAAGATATTGGGGCCACCATTAGTAAATTAGAAAATCGGCCAGATAGAATACAACAAGCCATAGCTCAAGACAATACTACTTCTGTAATCATCGATCCATCACAAATTGGTTCTACTGAAGGAAAATCTCTTCTGTCAATGAAATGTAATTTATATATTCACGAAATATTATCTCGTTGGAAGGCGTCCTTGGATGAGTATCATCCGGAGCTATTCCTAGACACTAAGAAAGCGCTCTTTCCACTCCTTCTTCAATTGCGAAGGGGCCAGCTCGCTTCGGATTTGTTAATTTCCCTTGCGACCGTTCTCTATCATTTGCAGCAGCCCAAAGAAATAAACTTAGCAGTTCAATCCTACATGAAACTCAGTATCGGTAATGTAGCCTGGCCCATCGGTGTCACCAGCGTAGGAATTCATGCTCGTAGTGCTCATTCGAAAATTCAAGGAGGCCGCAATGCAGCTAACATAATGATTGATGAAAGAACGCGATTATGGATTACCAGTATTAAAAGGCTAATAACTTTTGAGGAATGGTATGCCAGCAACCGCCATAGCTTAGAGTAATTGTTGAGCTATTGTTTTCATTATCGCGTAGCACGATCTTATGCGGCCAAAATGAGAAGTAGGAATGCAGATATCGCTAGCTTTTGTTCAATTTTCAGAGGCAAATGCATTTCAGGATTAAGGCCTAAATACATCGACTGAATGACGGTAAACTTAGACCCAGATAGAGTTTGGATAGACGGCTGCTTTGATTTCACACATCATGGGCATGCGGGAGCTATCTTGCAGGCACGTCGAACAGTTTCGAGAGAAAATGGTAAACTTTACTGTGGTGTGCATAACGATGAAGATATTCAACATAACAAAGGATCACCGGTGATGAATTCTTTAGAAAGATACGAGCATACTAGATCAAATAGGTGGTGTTCGGAGGTGGTTGAAGCTGCGCCATACGTCACAGATCCCAATTGGATGGATAGGTATCAGTGCCAATATGTTGTTCATGGTGATGACATCACCTTAGATGCCAATGGGGAGGACTGCTACAAACTAGTGAAGGAGATGGGGCGGTTTAAGGTGGTTAAAAGAACGTATGGTGTGAGTACCACCGAGATTATACATAGAATATTGACGAAAAAATCTTTGCCACCGACTCATCCCGATTATTATCCTAGCATCCAGGAATTGAGTTTCTATTCGGTCGCTAGAGATGCGGTTTCAAAGCACTGTTATGTCTTCCAGAGGGATTTGGGCAATGTCTTGGTCAATGGTGGATACGACTTTAATGTAGAAGATTGTGTTTATGTTGATGGAGATTTTGACTTATTCCACATGGGGGATATTGATCAGCTGAGAAGGTTGAAAATGGATCTCCACCCTGGTAAGAGATTAATTGTTGGCGTTACCACGAGCGATTACTCAAGTACCATTATGACAATGAAGGAACGTGTCCTGAGCGTTTTAAGTTGCAGATATGTTGATGCCGTTATCATCGATGCCGACAATACTTCATTATCTCAATATAACTGCGAGAAATATCGTATTGGCACGGCTGTTCTCAAAGCCGCCGGAAAGTTTAGCGAATACTTAACTAAGGAGCTCATTATTAAAAGGGTTGAATCTCAAAGGGAGGTATACATTGCGAGGAACCAAAAGAAAGGAATGTCCATCTAAATTAAATAAGCCTAGAAAAATTGTTCAAATGGATGTAAGAAATCTGTATTACATAAGTCATCAAGTAGGCATGCAAAATATATACGTATTATAGATGCATATAAATCAGTAGAGATGAGCCAACCACCATCTAGGGGTATTAGAAGGCGTTTTTTATCTTGAGTACGCCCTCATTCTTTTTGGGAGTTTTCAAACTTTTGTTCATGTGATTGCAAATTTGAACCTCTTCTATCCTTTTTGAACACTGGAGGTATTTCTCCGCTATCGATTAAGTCATCAATCTCGTCACCTGGCTTACCCCAGTTACCCTTGCCGGAGCCTTGTTTCTTGATATGATTTGGAGATTCGCCATAGTTACCAGTGTGCGAAAAGTACTTCGGATCAGGTTTTGCCTCGCGTTCGGTCCACTTGTTTGTTCTAGTCATTTTTTCTGATTGGTTATGTACTTAAGGCGTTTTTTTGGTCTTTATTTGGTCGTTTGTTGTATGATTGATTGTATATGACATTTTTTACGAGAAAAAGGATAGCCAAGCCCAAAGATAAGGACGAGAAGAAGTACACTTATAAATGGTCCTTTTATATAAATGACAAGTATTAGCTTCTAATCTTGTAGCCCCCTGTTTTCGAAGAAGTTTCTTAGCTCAAGGCCAGGCAGGCGCGCCCCTCGTTATCCCTTCGTTATGTTACCGAGAGGTTTCCTCCCCTCCGCGTATACTTTCCCCGCCAGAAAAAAATTATTGTGACAGATAGCGTAAGACTGGTGCCTTTTCTGACGTCGGTCTAGCATTTTTCTGTTGGGCTGCAACATTTCCCTCTGGGATACTTGATGAGGAGATCAACGTAAACCAAGAATATTTTTTATCTTTTTATTTGTTCTTTTTTTTTTTGAGCTTGGTAGAGTTTATAACTATTGTTTGCCAAAATGTTATCCTCTCTATTTACAACCAAACATTAAAAATGAAGAAAAACTACCTTTATATTGATGTGTTTTCTTTAGTTATTTGTCTTTGTTCATAAACTTCTATATACTAGTAATAATAATGATGAGATGATGTTTTACTTGAGATGTTACATAGTTGTTACAAGCCTGTTTCTATCTGATACCAGCCAACCTGTTGGTATTCATATGAAGATTGATATCCAGATCATCAGTGCTTTCTTCAATGTTGTTAAGACGTTTTTGCTGAGAGTCTAGTTCTTTACCAGTGGTCAAGGCCATTTTCTTCAATCGGTTACTAACTTGCTGGATCTGGTCCAAATTCCTATCAATTTCCAATTCCATCTCGTCATCTTCTTCATCATTCTCAAACTGATACCTCTTTGCCTTTTCTAAAACATTCTGCCTCTGATATCTTTCACGCACCTCACTTATGTTATTGTTTGCGTTCATAGCGCCTTCTATTCTTTGAGTAGACTGGGACAGCTGTTGATTTGTCTGTTCTCTCATTAATTTTTCTTCGATTTTCCTATTCTTCAGTTGCTCTTCTCTCTCCCTTCTCCTTCTCTTGGAATTAAATGGATTAGAGACATGAACAGCCAATATACTACGATTCAACTTCTTCAATTCCGCAACTTTTTCGTCTGCAACTTTATTTTGCACTTTCATTAAGTCTAAATTACCTTCTACGTTATTCAACTGTTCGCTTTGATGACCTAGCATACCCAATGTGTTCATACCTGCTCTTTCAGCATCTTGAGCCATTTTCAGTGTATTTCTAGTAGAAGCTACGGAGCTCTGTTTCGTAAATTTGATCTCCTGCTTAATTTCATCCACGGCTTCATCTTCTTCCTGCTGCTGCCGAGCCTCCTCCTCTTTTTGTATTTCTTCGAACGTTTTATAGCCTCTTTGGTCTGCATACTGGTCATTGGTTGCGTTAAAGTCTTGCTGTTGTTGCTGCTGCTCATCCATGAACCACTGTTGCTGCTGCTGCTGTCTTGAATGGTGATCAACTTCGGACGCGTTCAAGTCTATAGAATCGTCATTCGTTACTACTGCATTTAAATCAGGTTCATCTAATGCCGCTCTATTTTCCGCAGACTTGTCGGCATAGACCTCTTCAAAATCAAATTCACCCGCTCTGGGCTCTTCATTTAAATCAACTTCACTATTGGGTGCTGCTTCATTAGAAGCAATAAAGGACGGCGTATAGGTTATTGGTGCCTGTTGATATTGCGGCTGACGCACACTTCTACTTGAATATGGATTTGCGGACCTATTTACATTTCCATTACTATACGAGTCGTTCGTCATAGAAGCGTACGGGTTTGCATTCTTAGAGCTTCCGTGTCGAATACTGCCAGGTTTATTAGTATTAGAATCATACGCACTGCCGTAACTATTCATATTAGCGTAAGGATTTCTCTTTTCTTGTATTGGATTTGATGAGGGACTCTTTTGGTCGACCAATGGGCTATCGCTTGAAGTTGGAACTGGAGGTTGCCTTAATTGCTTCGAAGACCTTGCGTTTAAAGTGCTGCTTGATTGATTTAGACTATTACTGCTATTCGCATTCATCCAGCTTTTTGAGCTGCTTTGGTTGCTATACGAGCCACCGTTATTATATGAATTCAAAGATGTGCCATTATACCCTCCTCCTCCGAAATCACTATATGCCGAAGCATTGGCGCTACTTCCTCCATTACTTCTATTGGCTTGAAATTTTGCATAAGGATCGTCATCATATCGGTAATCATCATTTTCGATAGCGTAAGGATCTTGCACAGAATTTGATTCTGCGCCATTTCTCCCATTTTGCATGCCACTTGACCCTTTGGTAGGACCAGCAGTTGCTTCGTTAGCATTGGCATCTAAGGGAGAAGAATTCAAGTCCTCAAGTTCATCCTGTGGCCTAGCATATTGCTCATAACCTGGTGGTGCATATACCTTATCTTCAGCTTTATCATTCGCGAATTTGCCGTAAGCGGCAAATTTGTCTTTTCTTTTCTTGTTAGGATTTTTGACACTAATACCTAATTCCATTAAAGTATCCTTGTTCTGTTCAGGTGTCGCTTCCTCTGGAGGCTTAATCTTGAAAAATTTCTTCAATCCCATTCTTTTTGCTCTAATAATACGCTTATATATCGCAACTTACTCAAGGTTAGGTTCAGGAGTAGCAAAAGCTTAGGTTCCTTATTTATTCACCGAACTAAGTCGCATAATTACGCAAACCATTCAAAATGATTAAAAATGGGATCAACGAATCTCGTTTCTTTTTAAAAGACGGGTAATAGAAAACTCCAACTTTCACACCATATGTATCGCACTATTTGCATATGGACGGTAAAGTACCTGCGTTACGATTTTATTTAGCTTTGCGATCTCTCAAGCTTATCGTCTTGATTGGTAACTACGTGTTATGGGAGAATCGGCTGTTTCTGGCCACTTTTTCGCTTATACCATACCATGTACCACATTCGCAGTCCATATGTGACGGTGTCGTCTCCAAGAAAAATAACAATCCAAATTAACCCAGCGTGATGAGAATAGATTGTAAGTCATAGCACAATCATACACTGTCTTAATTACTATTGCTCCACTGTTAGGTAGAGAGAAAGTTCGAAGTGAAGAAGGCAAAAAAAAGTGCACATATTACGTAATGGATCCCACCAAGGCACCCGATTTTAAACCGCCACAACCAAATGAAGAGCTACAACCACCGCCAGATCCGACGCATACTATACCAAAATCTGGACCCATAGTTCCATATGTTTTAGCTGATTACAATTCTTCGATTGATGCTCCTTTCAATCTTGATATTTACAAAACCCTGTCGTCAAGAAAAAAATACTCCAACTCAAGCAACCGAATGGACCATATTCCATTAAATACTAGTGACTTCCAGCCGTTGTCTCGGGATGTATCGTCGGAGGAGGAAAGTGAAGGGCAATCGAATGGAATCGACTCTACTCTACAGGATGTGACAATGACAGGAAATTTGGGGGTTTTGAAGAGCCAAATTGCTGATCTGGAAGAAGTTCCTCACACAATTGTAAGACAAGCCAGGACTATAGAAGATTACGAATTTCCTGTACACAGACTGACGAAAAAGCTACAAGATCCCGAAAAACTGCCTCTGATCATCGTTGCTTGTGGATCATTTTCCCCAATAACGTACCTACATTTAAGAATGTTTGAAATGGCTTTGGACGATATCAACGAACAAACGCGATTTGAAGTGGTTGGTGGCTATTTTTCTCCCGTTAGTGATAATTACCAAAAACGAGGGTTAGCCCCGGCTTATCATCGTGTCCGTATGTGTGAACTAGCATGCGAGAGGACATCGTCTTGGTTAATGGTTGATGCTTGGGAATCTTTACAATCAAGTTATACAAGAACAGCGAAAGTCTTAGACCATTTCAATCATGAAATAAATATTAAGAGAGGTGGAATCATGACCGTGGATGGTGAAAAAATGGGTGTCAAAATCATGTTACTAGCAGGTGGTGATCTTATTGAGTCCATGGGCGAGCCTCACGTGTGGGCTGATTCCGACCTGCACCACATCCTGGGCAATTATGGATGTTTGATCGTAGAAAGGACCGGTTCAGATGTTAGGTCCTTCTTGCTTTCGCATGATATCATGTATGAACACAGAAGAAATATTCTTATTATCAAGCAGCTTATTTACAATGATATTTCATCTACAAAAGTGCGTCTTTTCATTAGACGTGGAATGTCAGTTCAATACCTTCTTCCAAACTCTGTCATCAGGTACATCCAAGAGTATAATCTATACATTAATCAAAGTGAGCCGGTCAAACAGGTCTTAGATAGCAAAGAATGAGTTTATTACAACTCCAATCCTTTACCATTTTAAATCCCACTTTACTCTATAAATGGTATTGAATGAGAGTTCTTGATTTACGATTAGAAATGCTTACAGTAGAACAGCAATCATGTGAAGAAAGTTAAACATTTATGTAACACTCAACATCATAATGTAATCATGCCAATTAATCTTCATAACGAAAACCTTTCAGACGAACGTTATAGTGGATCGCGTACGTAAACGCACAAAGGTTACTTACAAGATACAGAAGCATTAGTCAATTGCTCTGCACACATTACTGTCAATGCGGGTAATGATCGGTATAGAATTTTGCACGCCTATAACAATTTAGAAGTCTTGTAATATTAAAAGTAACAATGTGGCATAATACAGTATAATAATCCTATTAATCGGAATATAACAAGACATACGTGATGTCCTGTTCACAAAATAAGACTTCTTTCAATTTGCCTTGGAACGAATGCATATCCATCGCTTCCGTCGTCATTGGCGCGTATGCGTCATACAAATACTATAAGCTATGCAAAACACAGGATATTCCACGTCCAAAAGGAGGTGTGGAGGAACTCATAGGAAACACTCCTCTGGTTAAAATCAGATCTCTTAGCAAGGCTACTGGTGTTAACGTTTACGCTAAACTAGAATTATGTAACCCAGCAGGAAGTGCTAAGGACAGAGTGGCATTAAACATCATAAAGACAGCTGAGGAGTTAGGTGAACTTGTCAGAGGCGAACCTGGTTGGGTATTCGAAGGAACAAGCGGGTCGACCGGTATCTCTATAGCAGTAGTTTGTAATGCGTTGGGATATAGGGCACACATTTCTCTGCCCGATGACACATCGTTGGAAAAATTGGCATTACTAGAAAGTCTCGGTGCTACCGTTAATAAGGTTAAGCCCGCTAGTATTGTCGATCCAAACCAATACGTAAATGCCGCGAAGAAGGCGTGTGATGAATTAAAGAAGAAAGGTAATGGGGTTAGAGCAGTTTTTGCCGATCAGTTTGAAAATGAAGCCAACTGGAAAGTTCACTATCAGACCACAGGTCCAGAAATCGCCCATCAAACTAAGGGAAATATTGATGCATTCATCGCTGGTTGTGGTACTGGTGGTACTATAACTGGAGTTGCAAAGTTTCTAAAAGAAATGGCGAAGATACCTTGCCATGTCGTTCTAGCGGATCCACAAGGATCAGGCTTTTATAATAGAGTTAACTACGGCGTGATGTATGACTATGTAGAAAAGGAAGGTACTAGAAGAAGGCATCAAGTAGACACTATTATAGAAGGTATTGGTTTAAACAGAATTACTCAGAATTTCCATATGGGCGAAGAATTTATTGATGAATCAATACGTGTTAATGATAGTCAAGCTATTAGAATGGCGAAATATCTATCAGTGAATGATGGGCTATTTGTAGGGAGTAGTACAGCTATTAATGCAGTAGCCGCCATCCAGGTTGCGAAAAGGCTCTCTCACGGCTCAAACATTGTAATTATTGCATGCGACAGTGGTTCAAGACATTTAAGTAAATTCTGGAAAGAAGCTAAAGAAATTGGTCATGACATATCATTAGAAGAAATAATAAATATCTGACATATGTGTGTAAAAACGGAGCTGACTTATCTTTTATAAGGTAGTAAGAACAAATATAGAAAGGCTAGTTTTCACTACTATATTTTTTACTTCTTCCCGCGGCAATGATGCCCGCTGAAAAGTGCAAAAGTAATAAAATAGACGAATAACAGAAACAAACCGACACCAAAATTTACCTCAAAAAGTTCCTTAAAAGGACATTGACTCATAGAACATGAAGGATATTATCTTTGTATCCCCACGGCTGTATTTGTCATCACAGGAAGATTGGAAAAGTGTTCATGCCAAAGGTGGATACATCCCCATCCTCAAAAATGATCTACAACGTTTTCAGGATTCATTAAAGCATATCGTGGATGCCAGAAATAGCATATCAGGGACACTGCTAAATAGCAACGATGACGCGACTATAAACGATTCCGATCAGAAAACTGGTTCGAGCAAAGACAAAGACTCTTCGATAGCAGATAACAATGCCACTAACGAGGGCACCTTAAGCTCTTCTCGTTACGAAGAGCTCAAACTATTCCTTCCCATTTCCTTAGACCAGCAGATTCATACGGTATCTTTGCAGGGAGTCTCTTCATCATTCTCTCGCGAACAAATAGAATCATTGCTAGATCACTGTTTAAGTTTAGCTTTGACGGAAACTCAAAGCAATCCTAAATTGAAGGTGGAAGCTTGGTCTTCTTTTTCATCGTTTTTAGACACCCAGGACATTTTTATAAGACTCAGTAAGGTTGATGAGGATGAGGCGTTTGTAAAAATACTAAAGTACTGCAAAGCCTTATTTGCGTTTACTAGAAAGCTACACGAGGATTTCAAGATTGAATTACACTTAGATTTAAACACACAAGAATATATCAGGGATCGAACAGGAACTGTACCGAGTGTTAAACCAGAGAAGGCTAGCAAATTTTACTCCATTTTCAAAAACATTGAAGGCCAAACAGATGAAAGAAATTTGAAGAAAGAACAATTGGATGACTCCTCTACACAATACAAAGTGGATACTAACACCCTAAGTGATTTACCACCGGATGCTTTGGACCAATTGTGCAAGGATATAATAGAATTTAGGACAAAGGTCGTCAGCATAGAGAAGGAAAAAAAAATGAAAAGTACGTACGAGGAAAGTAGGCGTCAAAGACACCAAATGCAAAAAGTCTTTGATCAGATAAAAAAAAATCACTCAGGTACCAAAGGAAGCGCTAATGCAGATGAGGAAGACGCTAATATTGAAGACGAGGAGGAGGAAGATGACGCTGAGGACGACCTTGCCTTAGAGAAAAGAAGGGAAGAGAGGGTGCTGGAAGAATCAAACCGTAAGTATGAGGATATGTTACACCGCTTACATTCTGAAACAGAGCCTAAAATAAAATCTATTAAAGCTGATATCATAAGTGCTGAAAATTATGAGAAGCATTTGGAGAAAAATCGCTCATTATATTTGAAAGAGCTCTTACACCTTGCCAACGACGTTCATTACGAACATCATAGATCTTTCAAGGAGCAAGAGGAAAGAAGGGACGAAGCCGATAGAGCTAAAAACGGAAATGCAAAAGAATCGGTGCCTATACAACTATCTAATGGCATGGCCACATCTGCAGAGAAGGCTGACGCCCTCACCCTTCCTGAAGGAACTGTGAAGGGCGAGAACCATGACGCAGACAAGAATGTATCTGAGAGCTCAGAACACGTCAAGATCAAATTCGAGTTCAAAAAGGCCATTGACCACTCAGTTGAAAGCTCTAGTGAAGACGAGGGATACAGGGAGAGCGAAGAGCCGCCAACAAAGCCCTCTGAGAAAAGCGCGGCAGAGGACCGTTTGCCATTTACGGCAGATGAACTGAATACAAGACTAGCTGAACTAAAGGAATCGCGCTACGTGGACGAATTGGTGCGTGAATTCCTCGGTGTCTACGAGGACGAACTGGTAGATTACATTCTTGAGAACATCCGCGTGAACCAGAGCAAGCAGGCCCTTTTAAATGAGCTAAGGGAGACTTTCGACGAAGACGGGGAAACGATAGCTGATAGACTGTGGAGTCGTGAAGAATTTCGCTTGGGGACCTGAAACAGAAGGGCCTTGGCGCGTGTCCCAAAAGGGAAAGGCTCGCTCTGAAACAGGCGAAGACACGAAAACAAATTACCGATTTTGGGCGTTTTGCAGCAAGTGGCTAGACACGTCGGGCGTTGCCAGATCAAAATAGCACCAGTGGGTGTTTTTTTCCTATCTCATCTTCGTGCTGATATATATAACTTTTATACATTTCTATAGTACCAAGTTCTTTATTTCCTGCATTTTACGTTTCGAATAGACTACCAAGACAACTCGACCTCACTTAGGAACCCCATAATATTACTAGGATAATCTTTTTCTCTTTTTTCCCGTTTCTTTTCTTTTTTCCAGAAGTAACAAGCTCTATCTTAGAAGAACTAAAGCATCTAACATCGGCTCGTTCCAACCGACCAAAATATTTGTGAAAATATTATTCATTCCTTTTAACGACTTATTGTGTATTCTGTTCATTTCTAGTTGGCTTCCACCTCGTTTTCTTTTTTCATTCACTTTTCATTAGGATTTTCTCATACGCATTTATGCAGTTTCCATTCACTATTCTGCTATCGACCCTCTTACTGAGTGGGTCATTGGCTGAGGCCAGCCCGTTCGACTTTATATTCGGCAATGGGACGCAACAAGCTCAGAGCGAAGGTCAGAGTCAAGGTCAAGTCTCTCTCACCAGTGAAGTTTCTCAGGATAGTTCCACCACCACCTTGGCAACAGCTTATTCTCAGAGTGTTCATTCGCACCACTCTGCCACGTTAGTGAGCGCCACCATCTCTTCCCTCCCATCCACTTGGTATAGTGCGGACTTCACTTCCCAGACTTCTGCATCGTATGCTTACCAAGAATCCGACTATACCAGTAACCAAAACTCCTGGAGCCCATCTTTTAACCAACAGCCCTCTACCAGTACTACAAGTTACTATGCCGCAGTTTACAGTACATCCACCGATTTTGCTGCTTCTGACATTAATGTTGCTTCTGACGTTTCCACTGCTAGTGTTCCCACTGTTACGAGTGCTAATTCTGTCTTTTTTACAACTATGAGTAAACCAAAGGCTACAACGAGCACATCTCTTACTTCGGGTACCCCAAGTATTTCCACTAGTACGATGTCTACAACCGGTAATAACATATTCTTATCGTCAGGAAACCTCATTTCTGCCTCCATAACAACTGCCAACGGTGCAGAAAGTTTTGACCAAACATCGGCTGCTGAGTTAACAACTACCATCGCTTCCGCTGCTAGTGCTATTCCGGTACAAAGTTCAGCGGATTTCGGCAGCTCTAGTGCTCCAACTACTGCTGATGCATCGCTATCAGCTGCTCCACTACAAACAAGCGAGTCAGGAAGTTTTATCACAGGCAATCCATCTGCATCAACAGCTCCTCCACTAAGTTCCATAGAAGTTGATGGTTCAAGTGCTTCATCTACAATGAGTATGGCCGCTGCAGGACAAATAACTGGCTCGAGTAGTTTCGGCACGGATAATCCAACTTTGTCAGAAACGCTTCCATTAACCTCCACAGAAGTTGATAGTTCCGATGCTTCATCTACAGTGAGCGCATTACAATCGGCTCCTTTGCTACAAACAAGCACTTCGAGCGGTTTCAGCATCGTCAGTCCATCTGTATCCTTTATTCCGTCACAAAGTTCATCAGACGTCATCAGCCCCAGTGATTCAAGTACAGTTAGTTCACCTTTTTCCGATATTCCCCTTCAAACTAGTACCTCAGGTAGCGTAGTTTCGGTGGGACCATCCGCATCTGCCTTTCCATTTCAAAGTTCAGCAGAAGTACATAGTACCAGTGCTTCGAGTACTATGAGCTCATTGTTATCAGTTACTTCGCTGCAATCTACTACTTTGGACAGTCCAAGTTTAGCTGGTTCCTCTGCGTCTGCTTTTTCAGCGCTAAGTTCTGATCTTACAGATTCTGGCGTTTCCACCACAGCAAGTACACCTTTATTGTCTTCCTCACTACCAACAGGTACTTCGAGCAGTTTCAGCGTCGTTAGTCCATCTGTATCCTTTGTTCCATCACAAAGTTCATCAGGCGTTGCTAGCTCCGGCGCCTCAAATGCCGTTAGTTCATCCTTTTCCGATACTTTACTGCAAGCAGCTAGCTCTAGCATGATCAATCCGTCTTTATCAACTACACTATATTCAAGTGGTACCAGAAGCTCTGAAGGACCTGCGAACCCCACGACTTCTGAACCACTGTCGGGTTCCTCATCAACTTCTATGGCAGAAGTTTTGCAATCGCAACCTTCATCCACTCCAAGTTTGCTTTCGGAATCTCACACTACGGGCACTTCAGCTATCCTAGCCAGTAGCTCAATCGCTACCATGTCATCACCATACACCACTGCAGGCGCTACATCTACAGCCATCTCTTCCGCCATATCATCTCCATCTGCGGAAACTTCCCTGGGAAGTTATTCACAGAGCGCGACGGCATTGCAAATGTCCTCATCCGCGTTGTCTTCAACGACAGAAGGAAGCACAACGTCCACTCAAGGACCTTCTATAAGCTCTATTTCAGTTCAAACACCTTCCTCGATTTTTAGTGATTTTCCGCCCTCCCAGACGACCACCCAACCGGACTCTACCATCTCATCATCTCAATCCACATCGTCCATTAATATGCTTTCTCAAGTTTCAGACATACCAGTGCGTTCTACAAGTTCCGCATCGTCCGTTTCTCAAGTTTCAGACATACCAGTGCGTTCTACAAGCTCTGCATCGTCCGTTTCTCAAGTTTCAGACATACCAGTGCGTTCTACAAGCTCTGCATCTTCCGTTTCTCAAACATCTAGCTTACTACAGCCCGCTACTACATCTGCCCAGCATTTCTCCGTTTCTACGAATGATACACTTTCTGGAAGTACTTCTGTTGTGAGTCAACAAACTTCTGAGATTACTAGCTCAGTTAAATTGACAACTTCCGAGGACAATAGTGCCCAGACAACCACGGCTACTCAATCAACATCACTATCTCTTACCGACGCAAACAGTAGTTCTCCTTCCACCCCATTGGAAGTGGTAACGTCTACACCAATCTCATCCTCCCTGGCATCCTCCCTGTTGCCTACACCATCAACATCCTCTGTAAACGAGGCAGCCACAAATACTAATGTCCAGACGAGTTTGACAACGGAATCGACGACCGTTTTACAACCATCGACGACTAATAGTACCAGTCCTTATAGCCTAGTCACTTCAAGTGACAACAACTGGTGGATTCCAACTGAGTTAATCACCCAGGCACCAGAAGCCGCATCCACTGCATCTTCCACCGTTGGAGGGACACAAACTATGACTTTGCCCCATGCGATTGCAGCTGCAACACAAATTGCCGAACCTGAGGGATACACCCTGATCACAATAGGGTTCAAAAAAGCTTTGAACTACGAATTTGTTGTATCAGAACCAAAATCATCAGCTCAAATCTTTGGGTACTTACCTGAAGCTCTGAACACACCTTTTAAGAACGTATTCACAAACATCACGGTCCTACAAATAGTACCATTGCAGGATGACTCACTCAACTACCTGGTAAGTGTTGCGGAAGTATACTTTCCAACGGCAGAAATAGAGGAGCTGTCGAATCTAATCACTAATACTTCAAGCGCTTTTTACACGGATGGAATGGGTACGGCAAAATCTATGGCTTCAATGGTTGATTCCTCCATACCACTGACGGGCCTTTTACGCGACAGTAACAGCAACTCTAGCGGATCTTCTGATGGATCCTCCTCTAGCAGCTCGAACTCAGGTTCTTCAAATTCGGGATCCGATTCCAACTCGGACGTGTCTTCGTCTTCTTCCGGAAATTCCTATCAAGATGCCGGTACTTTGGAATATTCATCCAAATCTAACTCCAACGTATCCAGTTCTAGCAAATCAAAGAAAAAAATTATTGGTTTAGTTATTGGTGTTGTTGTTGGGGGGTGTTTATATATTTTATTCATGATTTTTGCTTTCAAGTATATCATAAGAAGACGCATTCAAAGTCAAGAAATCATTAAGAATCCAGAGATTTCCAGCATCAGTTCAAGTGAATTTGGTGGAGAAAAAAATTACAATAACGAAAAGAGAATGAGTGTTCAAGAATCCATAACACAATCTATGCGAATCCAAAACTGGATGGATGATAGTTACTATGGTCACGGGTTGACAAATAATGACTCAACTCCAACCAGGCACAATACATCGACCTCTATACCGAAAATTTCGAGACCAATTGCCAGTCAAAACTCCCTAGGTTGGAACGAAGTTTGATAGCAATGTCTGTACAGACTTTCTCCGCTTGCATAACCTTACAAATTTATAACGATACCTACTTATTTCATATCTTATGTATAGTCTCCTACAAGGAGACGTTGTTTTAATACTTTTATCTATTCCTTTTACAGTTATCCCTTTATATTGGTAAACCGAGGCACTGCTGTGTGCTTCGACGCAAGAAGAAAGTGTGTTACGTATACTAAGATTTTTATTCAAAATCCAACGTTTCTTCCACAAAAAAGTCTAAAATGCATTTGAAAGAATCTTCTGGATTCTCCAATAATAGATTATGCCCAGTATTAAATTCCTGAACATCAGCACAAGGAAAGATGTCCCTCAAGAGAGAATAATCATTGCTAATAAAGTTGGACTGCAAACCTTTCATGAATAAAACTTTACGACTGGCTACACCCTTTTGGAAGAAGTCGTCTTGATTAGATAGGTCCGGCCATTTTTTTACTTCATCTAACAAGTGAGGCATGCTGGAGAGGGGCATTGAAAAATTTATATAGGGATCAGAGGCTCTGTCATGCTGTTGTTGTCCATAATATGATTGTGCTTGGTGTACATTATTCGATTTTACAGAAAGAAAACCGTTGGCAAAGTAAAGTGCTACAGCTCCGCCGCACTTCCTTTTATTACATTGCAAACTTTTGAAAAGTTCAAGAACTCTCTTCTGCCAGTTGATAGAACCTCTTAAAATTTTGACATCCCTGCGGATAATCCTCATTATTAAGTCGTAGTTTTGTAATATCATGGGATCTAATTTTGGGGTTTCGTAAGGCGGCAAATCAATCGATATACACTTTCGTATATTAATGTTCTTGTACAACGTGGTCAATAACGCAATTTTACCACCCATAGAGAATCCCAGTAAATAAATAGGTCTCTCCAAGCCAATATGCGTTTCGATAAAATGTATCAAATCGTTGGTTAACGTAACGTAGTCATAAGGTATGGCCTTTGGTGAAATGCCATGATTTCTTACATCAACAGAAAAAATATCAGCGTCAATCTTCCTTGAAAGAAGTTTATTAAAAGAATGAAACATCACGTGTGAGCCTAAGAGCCCATGGATGTTAATAATTGCGGGTCTTTGCTCGAATCTTCTTAGTAATGAAGCATCTGATGGTAAGCGCGTTCTATGGAATGATAACTCGACAATTCTTTTATAAGGCAGTGCCTTATTATGCGCTAGTCCTGACATTTGGAGGTCTTCTTTCCACAGTCTCCTTTTATTTTGTAGTTTGAACACGTCTCGATCTTGGAGTGAGACAAAAACAGTTTCTTCCAAAAGACGCGCTTTGTTATTCAATAAAGACTGCTTTCTATGATAGGTTGAGTTTAATATAATTATAGAGAGAATACTGACTGAGATAAGGAAAATTTCCATCATGTCTAGATTGAGAAGATTTAATAGGAAGATCTTAAGCTTAAGTTCTGAATACATTCATGAGGGTGAATCCGGCCAAGATGATGTATCCGTATTACCACTAGATACAGAGGAACAGGAAGAACTCATTCAAAAGTTTGAAACTAATGCTCACGTCACAAATAAGTTGTACATAAACATTTTGAGCATGTTGTATTTGCTATATGGAGGACTGCTAATGATACTCGTAAGAACAGCGCAAGGGCATTTTAAATTAGCACTTCTTGCTGGCGCTAATTCTTTGATCTGTTCATGCATCACGCTTAGATATGACATCATAAACGACTATCTTTTGTTCAAAAAATTCAAGTTAAGAGTGAGCAACTTTTCTATTAACATATTAAACATTATTTTACTCGTACTTATGGCTTGGATAAGTTTCAATCATGTGATGGAAGACAAAAAAACGGTGCTCTGTTTGCAGGTTCCAATGTTTTTATTTTGGGTCGCTCTACTTGTGAAAAGATGGGCTCGGAATATAGAAGATGAAATTGCAGACCTAAGACGTTTGAAATACAAATACAAAAATGCCTAGTTTCATATCGACATATTATAAAATAATTGCTTAGTCTATCTCAGAAAACTTTACTAATTACGAGAATTGATAGGTTAGCACCTCGTTATTTGCAAACGAGGCCAAGGAGTATATGGCTGCTTTAACATATCTGCTTTTGCATGTGCGGCACTGCTGCGGGCCCATTCAAGCATACATATATAACTGCAATCCCAAAGTGTGATCATCGCCACGGAAATATGCGTGGAAATTCAGTAAAAATATTAAAACAGCTAAAGAGGACATGGAAAAGCTTACAAGATAATTTAATATAGAGTTAATACCCCCTCCGGGACTTGCTCAAATGCGCAGATACGATGAAGGATCAGATCATTCATGTGATTTGCAAAGGCCATGTAGCCCAAAATTCTCTAACTACCATATAATAGCTTGCTAAATAGTGTTCGAGGCGTTGCATGTTACTAAAGAAAACGACATGACAAAAGTACCCAGAATTAAAATTAAGTAGGTGATGCCAGGTAGGAGACAGAGCAAAACCGGATTAATGAAGTAATTTGAGTGAATCTTCATTAGCCACTCATGGCACACATGTCATGAAGTCTTTTGACGAACATATAATAGAGCAGTGATGATCTCCATTACGACCAAGAGGAATGTTTGGCGGTATTGCTGTCGGGTTAAGAATACTAATCTTCTCGTTGCGGTCCGTTCATTTCCGCGGAGTTTACTTTCGAAAGGTTTTTTTTTTCCCGAAGCATTTGGAAAACAATTGATGTGAGAAATTTAGAACAGAATACACGGCAGTAATCTCCCAAATTTGCGATACTACCACAATTCAAGATCGTGCGCGAGAGGAAGCTGAGCACGGTGCTGTATATTTTTTATACATTATACATTCGAGAACCTTTCAACAAGCAAAAGGTATCCACCTGATATTAAACGAAGATTAGAAGAGAGCAAAAAACCAAAGAAAGGCCACCGAAATATTGAGAGTGGGAACAATGTCGCATCAAATGGCGCCATGGGTACCTATGTTTATTCAATCGTGCAAAAATAACACAGAACCTTTTGTATCATTTCAATTTGCTACTGTTGACAAACTAACGAACAAACCACGTTGCAGAACGGTAGTGTTTAGAGATTTTTTATTTCATGACAAAAGAACTAATGTGTTGACTTTTAACACTGATATGAGGAGCTCAAAGATAACTGAATCATTCATAACGCCAAATTCAAATAAATCTGGCAGCAGTAAAAGATGTGAGACTCCATTTTTCGAAGCATGTGTATATTTCCCCGAAACTTGGGAACAGTATCGGTTCAGTGGCCAGTGCTTTACAATATCTAGACAATTTAAGGAAATACCGGCTGATATTGTAACCAAGTATGATATATTTTCACCGCGGTTTTCAGAGACAAACGATGACAGTACTGACGAAGAAATGGATACTTCAATTAACGACGACAACGATAAAAATAATGACGCCGACAATAATGACATTAACGAAGATAACAAACTTATAGAAATCATAGACAGCGATGAACACCATGAGGTGGAAGATGATTACTACCCGCAACCACAAGAATGGGAGGCAGAATTACTAAGACAATGGTCCTCTTTATCAAGGCATACCAAATCATTGTATAGAAAGCCAGCACCAGGCCAAAAACTTACCTCTGAAACTAGCAAACAATTGGACAAACTCCATAGGGGTGTTGATGGTGCTAAAGAGGATGCCGGCCTAGAAAATTTTGGTATTGTCTGTCTATGTGTTGAGTCCGTTGATTTTTTGAACTTGAAAGAGGGAAGAGGTGGTGAAAGATGGATTTTCCAGAAAACTGACGGCAAAGACGAAGATCTGTGGGAGGAACAAGAAGTTTGTCCGTAAGAAATGTTAAATCGTTTTGCTAATGTTCGGTAGTGATTCACGCTTTGTATTCGCGCTATCTCGATTTCTACCTATATAGTTAATCTCTGTACCAAAACAATCTTTCCAACTATCCATTAATCATAATATATTATCAGCGTCGGCGATTTTACAACGCTTGACAAAAGCCGCGGGCGGGATTCTTGGGGGTAGTGTCACCGGCAGTTAATCTAATCAAGAGGCGCCTAAAGGAAAAGATAGAAAATAGAACAAAGCAATCGCCGCTTTGGACGGCAAAGATAGTTATCCATTGTGCGATGATTGGATATGATTTGTTTCCAGTAGTATAAGCAAGCGCCAGATCTGTTTACTATGGAATTAAGTGAGTAATCTCGCGGGATGTAATGATTTAAGGGAATCTGGTTTCAAGATTTCACATATATTTATATAAAAGGCCATTCGTAACTTCTATAATTTTAGGATTTTCCTTTCTCCTCAAATACTAACTTGTTGTATTACATTACAGAAAGCCCAAACAAGAAACCACAATTAAGAAATAACTAAAGCAATGTCTATTTGTGAACAATACTATCCAGAAGAGCCAGCCAAACCAATTATCAAGACCAAGTCCATTCCTGGTCCTGAGTCTCAGAAGCAATTGAAAGAACTCGGCGGAGTTTTTGACACAAGACCAGCATATTTCTTGGCTGATTATGAGAAATCCTTAGGTAACTATATCACTGATGTGGATGGGAACACATATTTGGATTTGTATGCTCAAATCGCCTCAATCGCACTTGGTTACAACAACCCCGCTTTGATCAAGGCGGCACAATCACCAGAAATGATTCGCGCTCTAGTCGACCGTCCTGCTTTAGGTAATTTCCCATCAAAGGATTTAGACAAAATGTTGAAGCAAATATTGAAATCTGCACCAAAGGGTCAAGACCATGTCTGGTCGGGGCTTTCTGGTGCGGACGCCAATGAGTTAGCATTCAAGGCTGCCTTTATTTATTACCGTGCCCAACAAAGAGGCTATGATGCTGATTTTTCTGAAAAAGAAAACATATCTGTCATGGACAATGACGCTCCTGGTGCCCCCCACCTCGCTGTATTATCGTTCAAGAGAGCGTTCCACGGTAGATTGTTTGCCTCCGGCTCCACAACTTGTTCTAAACCAATTCACAAGTTGGATTTCCCAGCCTTCCACTGGCCTCACGCTGAATATCCATCTTACAAATATCCACTAGATGAAAACTCTGATGAGAACCGTAAAGAAGATGACCGTTGCTTGGCCATTGTTGAGGAATTAATCAAAACCTGGTCTATTCCAGTTGCTGCCTTAATCATTGAACCCATTCAGTCCGAAGGTGGTGATAACCACGCTTCTAAGTATTTCTTGCAAAAGCTAAGAGACATTACCTTGAAGCATAACGTTGTCTACATCATAGATGAAGTGCAAACAGGTGTCGGAGCCACCGGTAAACTATGGTGCCATGAGTACGCCGACATTCAACCACCTGTAGATTTAGTGACATTTTCCAAGAAATTCCAGAGTGCAGGATATTTCTTCCACGATCCTAAATTTATTCCAAACAAACCATACAGACAATTCAACACATGGTGTGGTGAACCTGCCAGAATGATCATTGCAGGTGCCATTGGACAGGAAATCTCTGACAAGAAGTTGACTGAACAGTGTTCAAGAGTAGGTGATTATTTATACAAGAAATTGGAGGATTTGCAAAAGAAATACCCTGAAAACTTTCAAAACTTGAGAGGTAAAGGAAGAGGCACATTCATTGCCTGGGATTTGCCCACTGGTGAAAAAAGAGACTTGCTATTGAAGAAATTGAAGTTGAATGGTTGCAATGTGGGTGGATGTGCAGTCCATGCAGTGAGATTAAGACCTTCATTAACATTTGAGGAGAAGCATGCTGATATCTTCGTTGAAGCATTGGCCAAGGCAGTTAATGAATTATGATGTATATTAGTGAGGCCGTGTCACGTTCCCTTTCTTTTGGCCTCTGTATATGTGTATCCTTTTATAATTTTTAGAAAAAAGTTTTATATTAATCATCAGCTGACTATGAAAAGTATGGGCGGGTATTAACAATAGGAAAAAAAAATCGGCTTATGTGACTGTAGTAAAGACATGTGGTAAAAAAAAATAATTTTATCTGAACCTTAAATATATCATTTATGAGTGTATATATTATACAAACGCAATAACAGTGGCACCCGCCCTTCACCTCCACCTGCTACTTGTAATTTGTGTTTGTTTTGGAAAAGATCTTTTGCTTACTCACCGAACAACTTTCTGACTCTTTTCAATACAGAATCCTTTTCAGGATCATAAGGATGGTCCTTGGATGGAATCTCTAAAATAGCAGGGAATGCATTGGTGAAGGAGTCCACTCTTGCTCTTATGTTTTCCGCGATATGCTGGTTGATTAGAAGGATGGCAATATCGTCCCTCTCTTCAGTGAAGTGATTAAACTTATCAGTGATTTCCTCCTTGGTACTTTTACCTTCTTGGTAAACAAAGAAGTTCTTTTCTTGAGTTTCAGGAGAGATTTGTCCAATGCCGGCTAACAATAAACCGGTCGTAGTATCTTCGTCAGCTATCACAGCTATAAGAGTACGTTTCTCAGCCATAATTTAGTTACTATACGTCAGTGAGACTAGTTATGGATATAGATGTGTGATGCTCTATCTTCCAAGCTCTTCGCCAACCTGATACAATAAATGTAGTGTTAGCAATTCACGTCGGTTTTCCTGATATCGTTCGCCTTTTTTTTTTTTTTCTTTCCTTTTCCTTCTTCCCTTTACCGGCGTGAGGCAGCGAAATTTTTCCAGTACGCATGTACGCAAGTTTCAGCAGCAATAAGGGGAAAGATAATGATATAGCTGGAAAAAATCAATAGCTTTAGCATAAACCCATCAAAAGTCGGAAAATGTTGGTAAGAAATGGGTATCTCGGTAAGTTTCTGAAGAACTCTCGATCATTCAGTGTGCTGAATTCTTCGGTACGCTCAGGTCACAACAAATGGTCAACCATTAAGCACGGTAAAGCCAAGAACGATGCTGAACGAAACAAGATTAACAACAAGTTTGCAAATCAGATAGCAATGTCGGTCAAGCTGGGCAACGGTATTACCGACCCAACCATGAATATTAGATTAGCCACAAGTATTGAGCTAGCAAATAAAAACAACGTCAGTAAGAAAGTTATTGAGAACGCCATTCGGAAAGCTTCTGGAAGCAGCGGATCGGGTAAGGACTCGAACACGTCCGAGCTATGTGTATACGAGGGAATGGCGCCTGGTGGGGTGGCTATTGTGGTGGAGGCGCTTACGGACAATAAGAACAGGACTATAGGTCTGATAAGAAGTGCATTTAATAAAGCCAACGGGTCAATGACTCCAACGTTGTTTTTCTTCGACAAAAAAGGGTATGTTACAGTGATACCTCCGAAGGAGTTAGACTCTGAGGACAAGGTGCTGGAAAGCGTACTGGAGATTCAGGGCATTGAAGACATTACGACCCTGCAGGAAGACGCAGAAGACTTAGAGTGTGATACTGAAACTGAAACTACAGGCCCCACTTATGAGGCGGTGACAGAACCAGCAAATACCAACAAGGTGGCCGCCCTATTGAAGGAGCGTGGTTTCCACATCAGGGACTTAGGCATCGGCTACAACGCCAAGCCGGACATGGCAGTTTCCGTGCAAGGCGATGAAGCGTTCGAGAAATTACAGAAGCTGACCACCGCGCTCGAGGACATTGACGAGGTAACGTCGTTGTACACAAACGCCAGCGACGCCTAATGCGAGCAAACCGTAAATAGACAATCAATACCACAAATACCTGTATATAGCAAACAAACAGTAGTGATAACTGTTATAGAAAGTATAAACAACAACAAAGACAAAAGGAAGTAAACGTACAGCAGACACCAGTGCTTGCCTGCAGCGCACCGCTGTCTGCGGACTGGCGGGGGGCGAGCAAGAGCCGAGGAACCACCGACGGAAGGCGGGCGGAGACGGAGACGCAGCCGAGATCTATTTTTGCTCAGCGGTAATATTAGGTCATAGCTAGGGGGATCTGGAAGCACAGCGATGTGCCCCCTCCTCTCAAACGACACCAGCATAAACTAAGGGCTCATCTCGAAACTTCAAAGTGCTTCATTCATGTCGGTGGTGGTGTCTGTTGTGTCTTCCATGGGCAAGGAGCGCTTTATTACTTGTTATCCGATGAGGTGTCATTTTTTTCTTTTTTCCCTCTTTCTTGGGGTCTTGACAGTCATTAAATCGAACTTTTTCAGTTTTTCTTCTTCGGGAAGATCAGTTTTGGCAGAAAAAGTGTGCATAAAAAACGAAGGATACACTGTTATTTACTATAAGTAGTCTTCGATTCGTATAGGGAGGCCAAGGCACATAAAGATCTATTTTGAGGAGGTAATTAAGATCTATTCCTTCACGCTACCACAGTTTGTTCAATTAATTTCGCTTCATATCGGTTTGGTTCGGTTTCATTTCCACTTTAGCTTGCTCCCAGTTAGTATTATAAAAGCATTCTACAAAGTGATCGTATAAGTAGTTGAAATATGGCAAGCCGCACTTGGATCAGGAAGGAGAGCTTCGGTTCAAGCCTGTATATGTGGCGACTGATTCTCATGGCGTTATTAACAACACTGCCGCTAGGCGTTCTTTCTCAGGAGTTGGCTCCGGCTAATAGCACAATATCGAGCACAGCTCCTTCTATCACTTCACTTTCTGCGGTTGACTCATTTACATCTACTGTCGATACAACGAGCAGCGCAAGCTTATCAACACCTAGTATAGCGTCCGTATCCTTTACTTCCTTCCCCCAAAGTTCTTCGCTCCTTACCCTTTCATCAACGCTATCTTCAGAGCTTTCCTCTTCTTCCGTGCAAGTTTCTGCATCTTTCACATCATCTGTTTCTTTATTCAGTTCCTTTTCTTCGGAGGTTGCGTCATCATCGTCATCATCGTCATCATCGTCATCATCATCAACATCATCACCATCATCATTATCGTCATCATCACTGTCGACATCCACCACGGCGTCAACATCTTCGACTGTTGCCTCTTCCACATTTTCGACTAGCTCACCGTTGATTTCCTCTAAGTCCTCGTCCATTTTTTCGTCAACTTTTTCATTTAATTCATTTAGTTCAAGCTCTTCGTTTTCCTCTTCAATTTCAATTTCGTCCATTTCGACTTCTTCAATATCATTTCCCTCGTCTTCAACCTCGTCTCCGTCTTCGTCCTCATCACAACCGACACCCTCTTACTCATCATCATCGGACTCATTGTTCACATCCTCATCCTCCTCGCCGTCCTCTTCCTCCCTCTCTTCCTCTACATTCTCCTCTTCCTCCTCATTTTCCTTCTCCTCCTCTTCCTCATCCTCGTCTTCCATGTATTCGTCTTCAATGTATTCGTCTTCCATTTATTCGTCTTCCATTTATTCGTCTTCGTCATATCCTTCGTCTTCATTCTCATCCTCTTCGAACCCTAGCTCGTCAATCACCTCCACCTCTGCTCCATCCTCCGTCACTCCAGCTTCCCAGTACTCTAATCTGGCAAAAACCATAACTAGTATAATAGAGGGACAAACTATCCTTTCCAACTACTATACTACTATAACGTATTCACCAACAGCGTCTGCATCTTTGGGAAAAAATTCACATCACTCAGGCTTATCAAAAAAAAACCGTAATATTATCATTGGTTGCGTCGTCGGTATAGGTGTCCCCCTCATCCTAATTCTACTAATATTGATTTACATGTTTTGTGTTCAACCTAAGAAGACAGATTTCATTGATTCTGACGGTAAAATTGTCACCGCTTATCGTAGTAACATTTTCACCAAAATATGGTACTTCTTGCTGGGTAAACAAATTGGTGAAGCAGAGAAATTCAGCTCAGATTCTCCTATCGGCAGTAATAATATTCACAGTTTTGGCGATATCGATCCTGAAGATATACTTAATAATGACAACCCCTACACCCCTAAACACGCAAATGTTGAAGGCTACGACGACGATGATGCCAACGATGAAAACCTATCATCCAACTTCCACAACAGAGGCATCGATGATCAATACTCGCCTACTAAATCTACATCATATTCAATGTCAAATAGTAATAGCCAAGATTACGGCGATCACAACGGCGCTGATGAAATAATGCCCGATGAAAATATTCATCGTGTTTATGAAGACAGCGAAGCTAGCATTGACGAAAACTATTACACAAAGCCAAGCAACGGATTGAACATTACAAACTATTAAACCATAGCAGAAATAGCTTTGCCGCAATCATTCTTTTCAAATTCACCTTAATTTTCATTTCGTTCTTCTTTTCGATTCTATTCCTAATACTTTATGCATAGTTCCAGAACTTTTTTTCCCTTTTTTTCTGTCGCAAGTTCTCAAAATTGTTTCTACGACCATTAATAATAACGATACCATTACGTTCACTTCCCCGTATATATACCTATATACTTAATATTATTGACGCATATACTTTTATAAACTTAGAATAAATATGATATATTTATTTTGACCATTCAGGAAGGCTTTATTTTACACATTAGGAGAAAAATGCGTTTGGAAAGTCTTCAGCTGTTGCTCAATTACACACTGCTGGCGATACGGATTCAGAGATCAAAGGGATCGAGAAGAACTAATACACAGAACCATATTAATTAAACAATCCATCCCATGCAGAAGTATCTATGTGTCAAGAAATTGGTCTTTTTGCGACCCTCCCTCACCCCTTCTATTATCATGCGGACAAGTCAGATATCTCATTCGTAGCCGAGTTACAAATACATCAAAGTGTAATTAAAACGTGTACGGATAAATCAGTGTCCTATACCCCACTTTGTGTTGATACTGCGTACGATGTTAGGCGTTTGAGAAATGATATTATAAACGCTAAAAATTGAATTGCACGTTGAAAACCTAACAATAATCTGCAATATCAATGATGTTTCCACTGTATTTCTGACGAGAGAAGTGGCGGAATGGGTCTTACGCAACTTTCCATCCGAGAATTGAGTGAATAATTAGATAATTGTTGGGATTCCATTGTTACTAAGGGCTATAATATTAGGTATATAGAATATACTAGAAGTTCTCCTCGAGGATATAGGAATCCACAAAAGGGAATCGATAGTTCTACATAGTGTTATTGCCTTATCTTCTTTCCTTTCATATGTTGTCATTCGTTTTCCTATTACATTATCAATCCTTGCATTTCGGCTTCCATTAGATTGGATGACTGTTTCTCAATCTTTATGCCATCCTCTTACACCGCATGTGATAATATAGTAGTAGCATGAATGCTACTAAATAGATGATGTTAGAATTTCATTCCAACAATCTAATTATTCACCCTATTCTCACATCCTTTCGTTAGATTCAGATCTTATATAGCTTATATAAGACAAGCCACATTCTGTGAATCAAGTTGATAATACTTGACGACAAGTTACTCTGCTAAAGACGTTGGATTGTGAAAATATCTGGGCTTACTGAGGAATGTGATAAAACAGAAATATCAGAGTTGCATCCGTGATAGTTTAATGGTCAGAATGGGCGCTTGTCGCGTGCCAGATCGGGGTTCAATTCCCCGTCGCGGAGATTTTTTTCTCGTATGGAAACGTTGTGGATCTTACTCTGCAAACGTACTGAACTAGTAATCACTTTTAGAAAGACCATTCAACATCAACAAAAATGAATCTCAATCCCCTGAAAATATTCGAAAAATGCAGGGGTTCATTACTTCGGCACCAACGATGATGATCGGATATAGGTATATATATATTTATTAATAGCCCTCGAACAACTCATCTATCTGTGCGATGACGTTGATATGAAGGATCTCTCCTTTCCTAGTTACTAATGAGCCCTTTTTAAACATTTCAGGTTCATTATTGTAGTTTATTCCACATTCAGAAAACAGTATTTCCTGTTTATCACTACTAAATGTTCCACATAGTTTCTTCTCGGATTCCTGGGGAGTTAAACCACACTTTATTATCAATTGCCAAAACGTTGTATTATAAAGATTGTTTATATGAGTATCGACATATCTCCAGGATAGATAATCCTTTATCGTTTGTAAATTAGGGTACGCTACACACCTTGAATCGAAGTATGGTAAATGCTTGATATCCAACGGCTTGTCCGGGAAAAATTTGGTCCATAATGCGACATAATTGGATGTAAAAAAAGAACCGAATAAAGTTGCAAGCTTATCTTTTCTTCTGTTGAATAAAGCTGTATCTGACTTCAAAATAAATGAATATTCGTCACTTTCCCCGAAGGCCAATATAGTATCATTTTTGTACTTAAGCAAAAGGTTCTTTGCACAGGCATTCATCAACTTCAAAGCGTTTTCATCGTTTGGCTTGGCAAACTCGTAGAACGTGGAAAATTCATGAAACTTCTTGCCATCTATTCTTACCACAATATAACACTGAGGCAAAATAACATCGTGCGTTTCAAATTGCCTCACGTATCCAAATTTAGAGTTAGCCATTTCGCCCGCATTAGGAAGTTGAATCTTCGTCCATTAATGCTTATGGGTAGCAATAACTCTTTAAAATTTTTTCTGTATGCTCGTATCTTTAATTAATTCTCAATAAGTGATCATAGAAACAATAAAAAATTTCAATCCGGGTAAAACACCAATAAAGAGCGAAAAAAGCGTATGAAGGACAAGGGATACTTACGCCAAAGAGAGCATAATCAATTATTAGAAGATATCAACTTGCACAGCGCCGAAATACTCAATTGGCTGTGCTTCTTCAAAATTCAATTAACATATACACCAAGAATCAAATTTCAATTTCAACTTGGTCATCTCTAATCTAGGAGTTCGTTGTAGGAGTAAATAAAAATTTTGCAGAAAAAAATCAACAAACGTTAAACATGGCGAAAACCATTGAAGTTATCAGGAAGAAGGACCCCAAAAAGAAGAATCAATCCGATCCATTGGCGAAACAAAAACTTATTTGGAAAATTGGGCACGCTTTGACCTTGGTTTTTGGTTTATTATTTTCCATCACGTATTTCTACCATGTCCTAATCTTCTTCAAATATCGTTCCTGGAAGTGGTTGTTCTTGAGAGTCAATAAAAACTACTCGTTTATTCAAAGTAAGAGATGGTACATGAAATTATTGAGTTGGGGCCCACAGATAATGTATCGTTTGTCATTAATTGGTGTATTTATGTCTGAGTCCGTTACAATGCAACAGAACTGGGTCGGGCTTAACCCTACCTGGAATGATTTGTTGTCTTCTGAGAACTTCCATACACTTTTGATTGCTTGTTTGTGGTTTTTTGGTGGTGGCAAGTCTTTTTACAAGATTTTACCATACATGATTTTAAGTTATCTACATTTAACTAAAATGAACTACGAATTGAATGCTGACAAAGAAGAAAGGATCCCTTTAACACCTAGAGACAAAAAAATGCTACACTTGCTTGCCTATTCTGAATTGTTTGTTATCTTGGCGTTAACTCTGGACACTGTATTGTTCAAGACAGGAACATCCGGATTTATGTTAGTCATTTATGTTGGTATTTATTGGTTGCGGCTGAACTTCTCACCGTATGCCCAAGTGGCTGTTTTGGAGTTACTTGTCAAGTCTGAAAAATACGTTCCCAAAAAATATAGAGGCAAATGGCAAGTTATAAAGAACTTTGTTTATATGAAAATGAAAGAGCACGGAAAGAGAACAGAAGAAGTTGCCAGATACGCTTAAGAAATTATTTAACCAAAGATGAGCAGAAGTCGTGTTAGTTTACTTATTTGTCCCTCCTCTTACTTCTTTTTGGGCCACTGACATTCGTACAGAAGTAGACGGCCCATTATATACAGTTTATTCAATCATATCAAGTATTGTTTTATACTCATTTCTAACCTTTCAACCGTTAATGCTCAATTTTCTAGACCATCATATGTATCACTACTTCCTGAATGATGCCTTTTATAACACAAATGTAGACGCGCAAATAAACATACATAAAAATATTATTGAAAATACAGATTATTTAAATTATATAACCCGTTCCCAGTTTATTCAGAAGCAGTAGCTCTGGTGTAGATAGCTTGCTTGGAGTGCTTGGAGATTGGCTTGATGATACCTTCTTTTTCCAAGTGTCTCAAAGCAATTCTAGCTAAAGAACCACCGATCTTTAATCTATCGACCAAAACAGAGACAGAGACGTATCTGTAAGTTGGGACCTCCTTCAAGATCCTGTCGTATTTTTCTTGGTCTAAGATGACAGCGTGTTGAGCTCTGTCTTTCATGGACTTTTTGGACCACTTCTTCTTAGACTTCTTACCACCAGCAAGGGCGGCAGCGGCTTTGGCAGCTTTAGATAATTGTTGCTTTGGAGGCATGATTTATTATATGTTCTAAAATGAAATAAACAGTAAAAATGTACTTGTTAGTAAAAAAAAAACTGAATTCTAATAGAATTAAAGATAAAGATTACTTGCTAATGACTTGAGTTTGAAATTGAATGACTGGAGTTTTGACTGTAAATCATTTCGAAGTGCGTATTTTTATGCCGCAGGAATAACTCGGGCAGTTGATCTGTGCTGTAAGCCATATAGAAAGACATGTGGACAGTCATCTCGTTACGGTAGAATAGTCCTTTATGACATCTTAAATTCTGAATTGGCTAGTCATTAGTTCATCTTATCCGCCTGGTTCTGTTTCCAAATTTATAGGTACATACACTAAAACTAACTGGGCTTGGCGGTTTTTAGCAAGAAAGAAAACGACTTCAACATTCAACAGACCATCTTAATAGTAATAAATGGTTCGTGAATTTTAGGAGATACTTGGTGAAGCGGTTCTGTCGCGCGATCCTTTCCTTAGAAGGCGTCTTTCATTTTTTGGTCTTTGCATGATAAAGCGTATGAAATAACTGTAGTGGTGTCTGGGTTCACATAATGCACGGATGCATATAGAACAAATCACTTTAAACCCTAAGCCTACTAGGACTGCATCCAGTGTACAACACTCTATTCATTACGTTGAAGTGAAGATGTGCAACTATTTGGCTCGTGCAATCATTTTTATAAGGTTTTTCGAGTGGTGCATTGGTTAGTTTCGATTTCATTCTTTTTTTCCTTGAGAAGAACTTCTAGTATGTTCAGAATGTTTAGTCTTGGTATCTCATGAAATGATGAAATCCCAACAATTATCTTAATATTCACTCACTTCTCACTAACATTGCAAGTACTAATCAATAGACGATAATTGGTTTCCATTTCAATATAATTCATTACCGCCGGGCATTTCTAAAGGAAACTTTTGATTCAGCTATCATCCTAATTTCACCAAGAAGTCTGACAAAGCCAGCAGTTTTGTGAATTACTATCCGATATAGTGTAACGGCTATCACATCACGCTTTCACCGTGGAGACCGGGGTTCGACTCCCCGTATCGGAGTAACTTTTTCCCATTGTTTTCTTCTGGGCGGAAGAGCAATGAAATAATAGTACGACTAATATAAATTCTGGGTTGGAATTCTTCATACAATTGGTCAAGTGGTTATGCCTTGTCAATGAACCATATTTGTTCAAGACGATATGTTAAACCATGGAAAACTGCCTATACTTGACACGCCGAAATCGATAGTTTCGCTTTCCTAAAAATCGTAATATTATTTTAGACATTTTGACACGTTTTGTAAGAGATAAGAAGCAAGAACAAAAAGCGATAAGCATTCAATAGAAAGGGCTCCCAATGTCTCGCAGATTTGATTTAAAGACGATTACTGATCTTTCCGTCCTAGTCGGGACTGGGATATCATTATATTATTTAGTTAGTCGACTACTCAACGATGTCGAATCAGGACCATTGTCCGGTAAATCAAAAGAATCAAAGGCCAAACAATCCTTACAATGGGAAAAATTGGTGAAAAGATCACCGGCATTGGCAGAGGTAACACTAGATGCATATGAAAGGACTATACTATCTTCCATTGTCACGCCGGAAGAAATAAATATTACATTCCAGGATATTGGTGGTTTAGACCCGCTTATTTCAGATTTGCATGAAAGCGTTATATATCCCTTGATGATGCCAGAAGTATACTCTAATAGCCCTTTACTCCAAGCACCTAGTGGGGTCTTGCTATATGGGCCTCCAGGATGTGGTAAAACAATGTTGGCGAAGGCTCTAGCCAAAGAAAGTGGTGCTAACTTTATCTCAATAAGAATGTCGTCTATAATGGATAAATGGTACGGCGAATCAAACAAAATAGTCGATGCAATGTTCTCATTGGCGAATAAGTTACAACCTTGTATAATATTCATTGACGAAATTGATTCATTCCTAAGAGAACGGTCTTCTACAGACCATGAAGTTACTGCAACCTTAAAAGCTGAATTTATGACTCTATGGGATGGTTTATTGAATAATGGAAGGGTTATGATTATCGGTGCTACTAATCGGATAAATGACATAGATGATGCATTTTTAAGGAGATTGCCAAAAAGGTTTCTTGTTTCTTTACCTGGTTCTGACCAACGTTATAAAATATTAAGTGTTCTATTGAAAGAAACTAAACTTGACGAAGACGATTTCGATTTGCAACTAATTGCGGACAATACCAAAGGATTTTCGGGGTCTGACTTGAAAGAGCTTTGTAGAGAGGCGGCCTTAGATGCAGCAAAGGAGTATATAAAACAGAAAAGGCAACTCATCGATAGTGGTACAATCGATGTTAACGATAATTCTTCTTTGAAGATCAGACCATTAAAAACAAAAGATTTTACAAAAAAATTAAGGATGGATGCTACGAGTACATTGTCATCTCAACCACTTGATTAAAGAAGAAAATTGGTAAAAAAAAAGCCTTTTACTTATGCATAATTTCATATCACAAATGCTAGTTTTTACCTAATATATACGCAGCATGCTTTTGTACATAACTTCTTTTATTTCTGCGTTATAATTATATATTGGTTATTTTTCTTTGGCCGCTTTGTAACATGACGGCACTATTCTTTCAGGTTTAGTCATAATCTAAATTCAAAAGGTATGAAAAATTCAAACAATGCTCAACCTTTGATAAATACAAAGCCCCCCGTGAGAGCAATCGATAGAATGACAGATAATCTTCCACAAGAAGGTTTAAGTGGGAGGCAAATAATATACGACGAAGATGGGAAACCGTATGTTAAATTATGCAAAACAACTCAGGATCTTCTGGTCCAGTCAAGCGTGTAATTTTTATTAACAAGTTCTTTATAATAGTTGTCGATCATGTAACACCCTACTTGATTTCCAATATGTGACTGGCAAGATATCGAACGGCCTGAAGAACCTTTCATCCAATGAAACCCTAGCAAATACGGCGGCTTCGACTAACACACCTTCAGATTTAGTACCTGGCTCAAGAACATACAGGAAAATTGACCCTCCTGACGTAGGGCAACTAGGTCGGTCTTCATGGACACTGTTGCATTCTGTAGCTGCCAACTATCCTGCTAAACCTACAGATCAACAGAAGGGGGAAATGAAACAGTTCTTGAATATATTCTCACATATTTATCCCTGCAACTGGTGTGCTAAAGACTTTGAAAAGTATATAAGAGAAAATGCACCACGAGTTGGATCAAGAGAAGAGCTTGGAAGGTGGATGTGTGAAGCTCATAATAAAGTCAATGTGAAATTGAGAAAACCTAAATTTGACTGTGATTTCTGGGAAAAAAGATGGAAGGACGGCTGGGACGAATAAGTACACTCCCAGCGTTTTAAAGAAACGCATAAAGATAATTTATACATATTTACGAATTCTCATGTATATAGTACTTCAAGTGTATTAATTGGTCCACAGTATCACCTTCTTAGGGTTACACTCGAGCTTTTCCTTTTTAAATGACTATGACCTTTTTACTAATATCGTTAAGAGTAAAATTTCTAAATGTAAAAAAATATTTACCCAAAATTTATTCCAAGGTAGTTTATTGTTTATAAGAACAGTTGTGTTTACACTTACTGCCTCTGAGTATTTAAGGATTCCCAGTTTCTTGTTCAGAGGTCATTAAGAATGAACTTTTAATTTGCCTCATCGGTAGTATTAACGTCTTCTGGTGAAAAAAAATCTCCGCGACGGGGAATTGAACCCCGATCTGGCACGCGACAAGCGCCCATTCTGACCATTAAACTATCACGGAAGTAATACTGTCACGTAGCGAACTTGCTTATCCAAGTGTTAAAGAACTTGCTTATCCAAGTGTTAAAGGGAATTCAGATCTAAACTTAAACTTGTTCTTCTTCTATTTCTATATATCACATCTTGGATTGTAGTTTCCTAGAGTGCTAGTATTTATATATGTTGATTTAATACTGTTTGAGACAATGTGTCTGTTGGAATGTGTTGGAATGAAATTCTAATATCATCTATTTAATATTATATTATGATATGCGGTGCAAGAGGATGGCATAAAGATTGAGAAATAGTCATCCAATCTAATGGAAGCTGAAATGCAAGGATTGATAATGTAATAGAATAATGAATGACAACATATAAAAAGAAAGAAGATAAAATAATAACACTATGTAGAACTATCGATTCCCTTTTGTGGATTCCTATATCCTCGAGGAGAACTTCTGGTATATTCTGTATACCTAATATTATAGCCCTTAGTAACAATGGAATCCCAGCAATTATCTAATTATTCACCCAATTCTCAGTGTCTTCGGTCGTTTCAAATGTAATTGGCGATTACCCTTTTAAGTAATCGTTAGCGTTTCATCTGCGACATAGTTATTACTATCAAGGTACGTTATCCAGTTTCAACCATGACAAATACTCTGAGATCTGAAGATCTCAGAGAATATATTTACCGGATATAACTCCAAGAAAACATCACGAACACCGCCCCCCATTGCAACATTTATTTAGTAACAGCCTCACAGTAACTCTTATCAGTATCATTTTATTTGTAAAAAGGGAAAACTGCATCGCATCGACGGCCGTATTAGGAGGCATTTTTGTTGGAACGAGTAGTAATTAATGTGACATGGGTTGCTATGGTAACAATCTAAATGCTTACATCGTATATTAATGTACACCTCGTATCTTTGTTTAAGTGTGATTGCACCTATTGCAGAAGGAATGTCAAACGAGAAGCTCAGACAATACTGAAGCTGAGTTAAAGATCTATTAGTTGAACATAATATGGTAGCTACATATATGAGGAATATGAGTCGTCACATTAATGTATAGCAACTACCGGAATCACTATTATATTGGTCATAATTAATATGACCAATCGGCGTGTGTTTTATATACCTCTCTTATATAGTATAAGAAGATCCATACTTGCTCTTCATTAATACTATTGTTAACCTCTAATTATCAACAATTTTTGATTTTTAACTCAAATTGAGCATGCAAGATGTCGATATACTTGCGATTTTATTGCAGAGAAAAATATGATGAGGCAGCGTTGCTTTCACCGAAATTTGCAATAGATGAAAGAACCAACGCATTATATGGTAAAAATAACGTGACTCGAAAAAGCAGAAAGCCCTAACTTTTATTGTTTCACTTGGTATCCTCCATCAAACGTGAAAGGTGACCAAGCACGACTGGTAAAAAAATTTGCGTCCTCATAAAAACCAGAGATTTTTCCATGTAGAAACATAATCATCAATATAAAACGCATTAATACCTGATCAGATCTGATGCCTTTCCTTTTAACCTAGCCGGTGGGAAGTAATATTTGCATAAGGAAAGAACCACACAATGATCACTGACGCTAAAAATGAAAATAAGAAAAGTTGCTAGGTAGGAGCCTAACAATTTTTTTCTATTTTTTTTTTCTTTCGTATTTCTGTATTTCCATGGGTAAAGAATTTAAATGTTAGTGAGAATTTGGGGTTCTTGTAACAAGCTTCACCAAGTTTAAGATGGCCTCTTCGAAGATCCGTAGATTTTGCATTTTTGCGGTGGTTTATGGATTCAAAGCGAGGCCTAAATTAACGATCATGTCTTTATTATTTTTTTATAAAAGAGGACATATCATTGAATTTCCGATTTCCAAAGGGAAGAAAACAAATAAAGCTGTGCCATTTCATGCATTCCTTTTCTTTCATTCAATGATACATACTTCTTGTAGTAGGAACAGTTGATAGTTCTGGTATCGGTTAAAACCTTCTAAAAGTATCTTATATTATAGAGTACAAATGCAAAAATAGCTATGGGTGCTAAAGAGTTTGTCGATTATTGTTTAGTAAATAATTGTAAGTTTAAATCCGTAATCTCTGAATCAGATACGAGGGTAACTAAAATCGGAACCTTGAGTCTATTCTCATGTAGTTCATTTCTGCCCTCTCTTGTTATATCGAACGACGTTAATTTATTCCATTGATACAGTTTTTTATTGTTCTTGATGTAACCCTTTTTAAATATTTCCAATATGCTTAACATTTTTTGAATATGTGGACCATAAGAGAATACACAAAGTGCATGTTGTTGGCTCGAACTTCCATCGGTCGCGTTGATCTGCTTGTTTAACTTATTTATCGATTGCTTAATGTTATCATTTTTCGATATGCCATGATACAGTATTGATGTACTGTTGTCAGTATTACTTGCTAAAGACGGTATAACTGTTTCTTGGAGAAACCGAAGACACTGGCTGGAGGAAGAGATGTCCAAGTCTCTATTGATTGCATTGTAATATACGCCATTGACCATTTTTAATTTGCTGATTATTTTCTTCTTCTTTTCTTCCAATCTCTGCCGAACAATACTGGTCTCATGCAATTTTTTTTTCAAGAGCGTGCAGGGGTTATCCATCAGATATGTCGCTTGAAACCGCCAATAAAAAAAAAAGAAAAAGAGAATGGACTAATAAACTGAGGGTGAACGCCATTTCAAGCTTTAGAGAATTGTAAAGGTGATACGCGGGAGCAAATTGGCAAATATATAATATAATGATGCTGGGTAAGGGGTTCATCCTGGCACAGTATGGAACAATACATGTGAAACAGAATATAATTCGAAGAACTACAAATTTCCGTATTTTTAATCAGTCAATATGTGCCTTTCATTCAATGCTAAAGGTACAAGAGCAAAAGCAAGTTCCACTGGACCTTTCATATGAGGTGGTCAAGACAGATACGGTAACAACAGGCGATAAAGGGAAGCCAAGACCACCCATTATCATACTGCACGGCCTATTCGGTAACAAACTCAACAACCGAAGCATTGGCCGAAACCTTAACAACAAATTGGGAAGAGACGTGTACCTGTTAGACCTAAGAAACCATGGGACCTCACCGCACAGTTCAATACACAACTATGCCGCGATGTCGGAAGACGTGAAGCACTTCATCGCAAAACACAAATTAAACACCGATGGAGGACCTATCATAGTAGGTCACTCAATGGGTGGTAAAGTCGCTATGATGCTGGTCTTGAAGAACCCGCAATTGTGTTCGATGTTAGTCTGTATAGAGAACGCCCCAGTCAGTCTACGCCCTAACGCTGAGTTTGTCGAGTACATCAGAGCGCTGATGGAAATCGTCAACGACAAAGGCAAAACCATCCAAACACTAAAACAGGCCGATGAACGCCTTGCGGAAAGAATTAGCGGCAATGAGCTAGTTAGGCGGTTTCTTCTGACGACGTTGAAAAGGGTTAAGATCGACAATCCGTCGTCTGCATCGTCATATACGTTCGAAGAACGAATTCCTCTCGAGACCCTGAAAGATGCTATCGTCAAGGGTGAGATAGCCGCCTGGCCTCTGGATCCTGTTCGTGAGCGATGGACGCGACCTGCGCTATTCATCAGGGCTACCCAGTCGCATTATGTGGTCGACGAGTATCTTCCGATCATCGGCGCGTTCTTCCCGCGCTTTGAAACACGTGATATCGATGCGGGTCACTGGGTAAATGCGGAGAAGCCCGGGGAATGTGCCGAAAGCATCGTCAACTTTGTGGAGCGGCACGAGGACTAAAGGCAACTGCCCGGAGCAAGGGGATAGTGGCATCAACCGGTGGCTGTGCGTTAGCCGTAGCTCATGACTTGCGGACTATTATGTAAATGGCGGTGGGGTGTGGGCCGTGCCACACCAGTCTAAAGGCCTAGTAACGGCAAATCGCCAAAAGAGATGATGCTGATGCATACGATAAGATCGCCAAGTTTCACGCTGGCCGTTCCAACATGGACGTGGCTAAAGACGTTTGGGCGGTATGATGCAAATAGAGGTGCACGTATGTATATATAGGAAAGAGCAGAACAAAACGGAATAGAGCAACCCCAGCCTCGTTCTCTTCATTTCTTCTTCGTTTCCTCTTTATTTCTTTTACTACTTATTTTAAGTTTTCACCAAAGAGCAGAAGAGACAGATACACAAGGAGTGTGTGACACGAAATTACGAGATACAAATATAAGGGCTTATTTTGCGTATTTTTCCATTTTCCTGATTTCTACCTGGTGTGCTAAGAATAGAGTTTCATAAAGTATTATATTTCATACATATATTATTTTGTGTTATTTGTATATATACTACTAAAAACTCTACCTAACACGCATCCTTCGTTTATTTTTACATCTCTCTTTTTCGCTTTTCCTTTTTTTTTTGGTGGTTACTTAGATATTGCTGAAGACTGGAGGTTACAAAGAAAGCCGCATATATTTTCTGCAGGCATATAGAAGAAGTTACAAAAGAGTTAATTGGAACGCTGCCTGGATATACTGCTATACAAAAAGAAGAAAAGAAAAAACAAGAAGTGGGCCAATAAATAATTATTAAACGGTCATAGTTATGTCCTACAACGATCCAAACTTGAATGGCCAGTATTACAATAACGGTGATGGGAATGGTGACGGTAATTACCCTACGTACCAAGTGACACAGGATCAAAGTGCGTACGATGAGTACGGTCAACCGATTTATACTCAAAACCAACTGGATGATGGTTATTATGATCCAAATGAACAATATGTTGATGGTGCACAGTTCCCTCAAGGACAGGATCCTTCACAAGACCAAGACCCTTATAATAACGATGCTAGTTACTATAACCAGCCCCCAAATATGATGAATCCGTCATCTCAAGATGGAGAGAACTTCTCAGATTTTAGTAGCTATGGTCCTCCATCCGGTACTTATCCTAACGATCAATATACTCCTTCACAAATGAGTTATCCCGAACAAGATGGCTCTTCAGGGGCTTCGACTCCCTATGGAAATGGTGTGGTTAATGGTAATGGCCACTACTACGACCCTAATGCCATTGAAATGGCCTTACCAAATGATCCATATCCCGCATGGACCGCAGACCCCCAGTCTCCCTTGCCCATCGAACAAATCGAAGATATCTTTATAGATTTAACAAATAAATTCGGTTTCCAAAGGGATTCTATGAGAAATATTTTCGATCATTTCATGACACTTTTAGACTCTAGGTCTTCGAGGATGTCCCCAGAACAGGCTCTTTTATCTTTGCATTCGGACTACATTGGCGGTGATACAGCCAATTACAAAAAATGGTATTTTGCCGCTCAACTTGACATGGATGATGAAATTGGTTTCAGGAATATGAAATTGGGTAAGTTATCGAGAAAGGCAAGAAAGGCTAAGAAGAAAAATAAAAAAGCCATGCAAGAAGCTAATCCTGAAGACACTGAGGAGACTTTAAACCAAATTGAGGGTGATAACTCATTAGAAGCTGCCGACTTTAGATGGAAGTCAAAGATGAATCAACTTTCTCCATTCGAAATGGTTCGTCAAATCGCTTTATTTTTATTATGTTGGGGTGAGGCAAATCAAGTCAGATTTACTCCGGAGTGCCTTTGCTTCATTTATAAATGTGCCTCTGACTACCTAGATTCTCCACAATGTCAACAACGTCCTGATCCCCTACCCGAAGGAGATTTCTTAAATAGAGTCATTACTCCTCTGTACCGTTTTATTAGGAGTCAAGTTTATCAAATTGTGGACGGTCGATACGTGAAGAGTGAAAAAGACCATAACAAAGTTATCGGGTATGACGATGTCAATCAATTGTTCTGGTATCCAGAAGGTATAGCAAAAATTGTCATGGAAGATGGAACCAGACTGATCGATTTGTCAGCAGAGGAGCGTTATTTGAAACTGGGAGAAATCACATGGGATAATGTCTTCTTTAAGACTTACAAAGAAACACGTTCCTGGTTACATCTAGTTACCAACTTCAATCGTATTTGGATCATGCACATCTCAGTGTATTGGATGTATTGTGCTTACAATGCACCAACTTTCTATACTCACAACTATCAACAATTGGTCAACAACCAGCCTTTGGCAGCCTATAGATGGGCCACTGCGGCATTAGGTGGTACTGTGGCATGTTTGATTCAAGTTGCCGCTACTTTATGTGAATGGTCATTTGTTCCAAGGAAATGGGCCGGTGCTCAACATTTGTCTCGTAGATTCTGGTTCTTGTGTGTCATTTTGGGTATTAATTTAGGGCCTGTGATATTCGTTTTCGCTTATGATAAGGACACGGTATATTCTACTGCCGCTCATGTTGTTGGGGCAGTTATGTTTTTTGTCGCTGTGGCAACACTTGTTTTCTTCTCCGTAATGCCATTGGGTGGATTATTTACATCCTATATGCAAAAATCCACAAGAAGTTATGTTGCTTCACAAACCTTCACTGCGTCTTTTGCTCCATTGCATGGTTTAGACAGATGGATGTCTTATTTGGTCTGGGTGACTGTTTTTGCTGCTAAATATGCAGAATCATATTTCTTTTTAATCCTATCGCTAAGAGATCCAATCAGAATATTATCCACTACCTCAATGAGATGTACTGGTGAATACTGGTGGGGTGATAAGATTTGTAAAGTGCAGCCTAAGATTGTTTTAGGTTTAATGATAGCGACAGACTTCATTCTGTTCTTTTTAGACACTTATTTGTGGTATATCGTTGTTAACACTGTTTTCTCCGTCGGAAAATCGTTTTATTTGGGTATTTCTATCTTAACACCATGGAGAAATATTTTCACCAGATTACCAAAAAGAATTTACTCTAAGATTTTGGCTACTACTGATATGGAAATAAAGTATAAACCGAAAGTTCTGATTTCTCAAATTTGGAATGCTATCATTATTTCCATGTACAGAGAACACTTATTGGCCATCGACCATGTACAGAAATTATTATATCATCAAGTTCCATCTGAAATTGAAGGGAAGAGGACTTTGAGAGCTCCTACTTTCTTTGTTTCCCAAGACGATAATAATTTTGAGACTGAATTTTTTCCTAGAGATTCAGAAGCTGAGCGCCGTATTTCATTTTTTGCCCAATCTTTATCAACTCCGATTCCTGAACCACTGCCAGTTGACAATATGCCAACATTTACTGTATTAACTCCTCATTATGCTGAGAGGATTCTATTATCGTTGAGAGAAATTATTCGTGAAGATGATCAATTTTCAAGAGTTACTCTTTTGGAATACCTGAAACAATTACACCCTGTGGAATGGGACTGTTTTGTTAAGGATACGAAAATCCTTGCTGAAGAAACTGCTGCGTATGAAAACAATGAAGAGGAACCTGAAAAGGAAGACGCTTTGAAATCTCAAATTGATGATTTGCCCTTTTATTGTATTGGGTTCAAATCTGCTGCACCTGAATATACCTTACGTACGAGAATTTGGGCTTCCTTAAGATCACAAACTTTATATCGTACTATTTCAGGGTTCATGAATTATTCAAGGGCTATCAAATTACTGTATCGTGTGGAAAATCCAGAAATCGTTCAAATGTTCGGTGGCAATGCTGATGGTTTAGAAAGAGAACTGGAAAAAATGGCAAGGAGAAAGTTCAAATTCTTGGTTTCTATGCAAAGGTTAGCCAAGTTTAAACCACATGAACTAGAAAATGCTGAGTTTCTGTTAAGAGCTTATCCGGACCTACAAATTGCCTACCTGGACGAAGAACCTCCCTTGAGCGAAGGTGAAGAGCCAAGAATTTACTCTGCTTTAATTGATGGTCATTGTGAGATTTTGGAGAATGGTCGTAGACGTCCCAAATTTAGAGTTCAACTATCCGGTAATCCTATTCTTGGTGATGGTAAATCCGATAACCAGAATCATGCTTTGATTTTCTACAGAGGTGAGTACATTCAACTGATTGATGCTAACCAAGATAACTACTTGGAAGAGTGTTTGAAAATCAGGTCTGTCTTAGCAGAATTTGAAGAATTGGGAATTGAGCAAGTTCATCCTTATACTCCTGGTTTAAAATATGAAGACCAATCAACAAATCACCCTGTTGCGATTGTAGGTGCTAGAGAATATATTTTCTCTGAAAACTCTGGTGTTCTAGGTGACGTAGCGGCTGGTAAAGAACAAACTTTTGGTACATTATTTGCCCGTACTTTGGCGCAGATTGGCGGTAAATTGCATTATGGTCATCCAGATTTTATTAATGCTACATTCATGACTACTAGAGGTGGTGTTTCCAAGGCACAAAAGGGTCTACATCTAAATGAAGATATTTATGCTGGTATGAACGCCGTGCTTCGCGGTGGTCGTATCAAGCATTGCGAATACTATCAGTGTGGTAAAGGTAGAGATTTAGGTTTTGGTACAATTTTGAATTTCACTACTAAGATTGGTGCTGGTATGGGTGAACAAATGTTATCTCGTGAATACTACTATTTGGGTACGCAATTGCCTATTGACCGTTTTTTGACGTTCTATTATGCGCATCCAGGGTTTCACTTGAATAACTTATTTATTCAATTATCTCTGCAAATGTTCATGCTAACTTTAGTGAACCTGCATGCTTTGGCCCATGAATCCATTTTGTGTATTTACGACAGAAACAAGCCAACCACCGATATTTTGTATCCAATTGGTTGTTACAATTTTCATCCTGCGATTGATTGGGTGAGACGTTATACGTTATCTATTTTTATCGTTTTTTGGATTGCATTTGTCCCTATCGTTGTTCAAGAATTAATTGAGCGTGGTTTGTGGAAAGCGACTCAAAGATTTTTCCGTCACATTTTATCTCTATCTCCCATGTTTGAAGTTTTTGCTGGCCAAATCTATTCTTCTGCACTATTAAGTGATATTGCTGTAGGTGGTGCTCGTTATATTTCAACGGGTCGTGGCTTTGCTACATCCCGTATACCGTTTTCTATTCTTTATTCTAGATTTGCCGGTTCAGCCATTTATATGGGGTCAAGATCGATGTTGATGCTATTATTTGGTACTGTGGCGCATTGGCAAGCTCCCTTATTATGGTTTTGGGCATCATTATCAGCCCTAATATTTGCACCGTTCATTTTTAATCCGCATCAATTTGCTTGGGAAGATTTTTTCCTAGACTACAGAGATTATATCAGATGGCTGTCAAGAGGTAATAATAAATATCATAGAAATTCATGGATTGGCTATGTGAGAATGTCGAGATCTCGTATTACCGGTTTTAAGCGTAAACTAGTCGGTGATGAATCAGAGAAATCCGCAGGTGATGCCAGCAGGGCTCACAGGACCAATTTGATTATGGCTGAAATGATACCGTGCGCAATTTATGCAGCAGGTTGTTTTATTGCCTTCACGTTTATTAACGCTCAAACTGGTGTCAAGACAACTGATGAAGACAAAGTGAACTCCACTCTACGTATTATCATCTGCACCTTAGCACCTATTGCTATCGATATTGGTGTTTTATTCTTCTGTATGGGTTTATCCTGCTGTTCTGGCCCTTTGTTGGGCATGTGCTGCAAGAAAACTGGTTCCGTTATGGCAGGGATCGCACACGGTATCGCTGTTGTTGTCCATATTGTTTTTTTCATTGTCATGTGGGTTTTAGAGGGTTTTAGTTTTGTTAGGATGTTGATTGGTGTTGTTACATGTATACAATGTCAAAGGTTGATTTTTCACTGTATGACGGTATTATTGTTGACCCGTGAATTTAAAAACGATCACGCTAATACTGCCTTCTGGACAGGTAAATGGTACAGCACTGGCTTAGGATATATGGCGTGGACTCAACCGACGAGGGAATTGACTGCAAAAGTCATTGAGCTTTCCGAGTTTGCAGCGGATTTTGTTTTGGGACATGTGATTTTGATCTTCCAACTACCAGTTATTTGCATTCCGAAGATAGATAAGTTCCACTCAATCATGTTGTTCTGGTTAAAACCATCCCGTCAAATTCGTCCTCCTATTTATTCTTTAAAGCAGGCGCGCCTACGTAAACGTATGGTGAGGAGATATTGCAGCTTGTACTTTTTGGTACTAATCATATTCGTGGGATGCATTGTTGGCCCTGCTGTTGCTTCAGCCCATGTTCCACTTGACCTTGGATCTGGGTTGAAGAATACTTTCCATAACTTAGTTCAACCAAGAAACCTATCTAACAATGATACTGGGTTACAGATGTCTACTTATAAGAGTCACTATTACACTCATACGCCATCTTTGAAGACCTGGTCTACGATCAAATGATTTTCAAAGTTTACAGTCCTTTTTTCTATCCCATTGAGTTTATCACGTAAATACATAAGTATTTTTTACTTCCTATTCTTACTAGTTTCTAAATTATTTCATTATAATTTTCTTAGAGGCTCGCCCCTCTCGCTATATAGTAAGTTCTTCCAGCGAATTAAGTATAGATGTCTTCCTTCTCTTTTAGATGTAATGGCCAACAGCATCACAGGTGATATACATAGAAATGCACGCGAAAATAACAGTCATATACGAATATTTACAACTTGAGCAACTCTGACAAATTTGTCTTTAATCTTTCCTGGGGCCCCATCTTATTCCCAGGAAGCCTTTCGAATTAGAAACCGGATGTAATTTTGGTTTGATCAAATAGTAACGCTTCTCTCCAGGAACATCGACGTACATATTGATGAAGTCAGGTTGGTAGTTCTGTTTGGATTCTTTAGCCTCTAAGTGGACCAATGCTATTTTCTTTTTGGATTCAATGTGGAATCTCATATAATGATGCGTGCTGCCTTCTCTATCTATTTTTTTTGTAGAAACTATAGGCCTGTTTCTTGTCCATTTGTCATTTGTTATAAGTTCACCGTACGCTTTCAATCTTTCTTTTCCAGTAATGCCGTCGTCGCACTGTAGTAAGTTTCTTATATCTTTGTTTTTCTCTACCATAGAAACCGCTCTATTGAAAAGTTGTGTGTCACCTGAAGGCGAAAATAGTTCTGAAAGAATCAGGTAAATAACAATAGCAGATATGCCGACAGCCCCTATAACAAGTATGCCTGAAAAGGTAAACGTAGAGGCGGATTTTACTTGGGGCCACAATGGTTTAAGCCTACTGCCAGCCTTTTCACCCTTCTTTCCTGATGTTGCGCCAGCGTCATTACCGTATAATCTTGTTCTGCCCGGTAGCGTTCTTCTAAGAAGTGATGTGTGACTTATTACCGGAGAGGCGACGAAAATATTAGATCGTGGAAACGAAGCTTTTCTATGCCCTAAACGGAGTAAAAACTTAGACAAGCTTGAATTCATTTCGTAAACTTGTAGTCGGGAAAACAATATCCTAACACTTTCCCTACTTGATATTTAAAACTGAATGCAGAACTATAGTGTGTTTCTTCACACTAACTGAAAAAATAAGCCTTCGGATTTGAACTAACAAAGTTTTCAAGATGTTTTTACTGCTTTCTGTATCCTTTATTTATTGGAGTCTCCGAAACTCTCCAAGGAATAGAAGAAAAACGAAGAAGAGGAAACGATATTTTATACACCAATAATGGCTACTGTTTATTTTCCGCGGAAAAATTCTTAATTCACCCACCTAGTTCAGCGGTTCGTACGTCAACTTCCCTTGTCATTTTTACCTTTCCGGGTTCGAAACCGAACCTATATTGAGTTCTTTTTTTGTCAATCAACGACAAAAAAAAATCAAATCACAAACTTGATTGAAGCTTGCCAATTTTTCTTGCCCATTATCCTGTCTTTTATTTAAGAAATATATCCATTAAAAGGCGAATTAAATTTACTCTTTTTTGTTACCTGATGGAAGTTTCCACAGAACTTATTCCTTTTACACCTGTACCTCTATCTAATGTTTGGGTGGAAAAGTGAGCAATGTCAAATTTCTTCGACAATATTTCTGCGGTTCTCGGCTTGAGCGACTCACGAGGATTTGGAAATTTTCAGGTGTGAGTGTTTAGGATGGGCTGTCAATAGACGGTGGCCGCCGTGGGAGGGAAGCCCCATACGTTTACACAGATAGTGTTTGAAACTTAATAGTAGCAATAGCTATCTTGCTCTTTTTGAAAGATTAATTCGTTTTCTGTGCTTATTTTCTTCAAGGAATAGCAACGGCAAGACCAAAGATATATCAAATATGGCTAAGCAATCTCTAGGTATGTTTGGAGGATACGAACAACAGTAGAAAGCATGAGTGAATTTCCGTCCACGTAAATATGTTAATATGAAGCGCAAGAGAACAAACAACTGAATAGTGTAGGATTATTGTGGAACAATTTGTATCATGAGGAGGCAAGTACTCGAGCAAACAATCGTTGTATATTCAATGTGAGTCATTGAGCCGATCATTCAGCAATCAAAGATTCTCAAGCTTGTTTATTGCTTGCATAGATTTAAAAAGAATGAGTACGCAGAGAAAATAGAATAGCAGGAAGTTACCGTTTAAATCGTGACTTAACGAAGAGGCCTTTGTATTGTTGATTTTATGAAGTTTGTACTCCGCTAGGGGTGGGAGCAACATAAATATTAAACGTGGAATGAAAATTGTGTGCTCATTGTGAAAAGAGAAGTTTTGCTTTTACTAACAATTTTTTATCATTTGTTTTCAATAGACGTTTCCTCTGACAGAAGAAAGGCCAGAAAGGCTTATTTCACTGCTCCATCCTCTGAACGTCGTGTTTTGTTATCTGCTCCATTATCCAAGGAATTGAGAGCTCAATACGGTATCAAGGCTTTGCCAATCAGAAGAGATGATGAAGTCTTGGTTGTTCGTGGTTCCAAGAAGGGTCAAGAAGGTAAAATTTCATCTGTTTACAGATTGAAATTTGCTGTCCAAGTTGACAAGGTCACCAAGGAAAAGGTCAACGGTGCTTCCGTTCCAATTAACTTGCACCCATCCAAGCTTGTTATCACTAAATTACACTTGGACAAGGACAGAAAGGCTTTGATCCAAAGAAAGGGTGGTAAATTGGAATAAACTAGCTCAACTTTAACATAGATCGTACAAAAAATACAATAAATAAATCCTGTGTTTCTTTTATGTATATTTTTATCAAATTCAATTTAGTTTAGTTTAGTTTCTTTAAAAATAAAATTGTAATCTCTCTCACTTTTTTCTTTGGCCCATATTGTTAATTAATAGACGAGTAGGCGTGTGTCTAACTGAGCGGCAGATGCACAAATCCAATGTAAGAAAATAATAAGAAAATAGGAAATTTTCTAACATTAAAACGTGACTGTTTATATTTCGTATATTTATGGCAGTATATATATATATACGGTAATTATGAAGATGAATGAGATGCGAGTAGATATTAGGAGAAGAATTTTTTGAGATAATAGGGAGGCAAAAGAGGAGCTAAGTAGATTGACCTCAGGGCTGCTATATGCTACTGCCAGTTCGTTGAATTTCTGAAGTAGTATTAGACACCAAAATTTCTTCATTATTTCTACCATTAGAGCTTTTTCTGAGTTTGTCTTGTCCTTGGGACTTGCTTCTTTTCAAGTCGTTTTCAGCGGCAGCTTTCATTAAATCATATCTTGTAATTTTACTCGGGGAACTATTGCGTCGGGAACTTTTACTGCTTGTGACAGTATTAGTGAGAGATGTGATGGGCTTGACCATAAGGGAAGAAACTATAGCACGCATGATTGAACTATTGCTTTTACTGCTACTGCTGTTGTCACTAGAATTTGCTGAGTCTCTCGTTCTTGTAGTCTTGGCTGGTGTGAGTAGCATTACGTATTGTTGTTGTAGAGAGGATAAGCGGTGCCTTTCCTTCTTATCACTATTTGTTTTAACTTTACTCGTTTGTTACAAGTTTTTATGTATACTTATGTTACAATGCTTAGAAGAACTGCGGAAATAATCGAGAGAGAAGAGTGTTGCTATATTTATACATTTTATTTATTGCTCTCAAAAGTATATCTCATCTTTTCTTTTGCAATCCTTGCTTTCGTAATCTAAGTGTGGGTGACATGTTAAATCCGTGGTTTTCCCTTAAGCTTTTTCACAACCATTCAATATGTCGTGAAGCACCGCTAATTATCCGCGGAAAAGGGTCTTATTCTGCCGTAGGAAACTTTTTCTCGAGAAAAAAGTGAGTTCATCCACGGCGCTCTCATAAAACCCGAGCGCCGATTCCTTCCCTCCGTGGAACAATTGCCCCGCAGTGTCAGGGTATTATTTCCGCAACTGATAGAACTTACATATCTTTACTCTTCTCATTGTGATCTTCCTTTGCACGATGTCACAAACTTTTATAATTACCGTCGCTTTACACAGTACTTGCTCTAAAAGAGAGTGTTCTTAACCAGTAATTGTGAGAGCATACTTTTGACTTTCTTATATGAGAAAAAGGGCTACTTCAGCCTACCAAATGCTATCTAATTATACAAATGCTTAAGATTGTTTCGCTAAAATAAAAGAAAAAAATGGAGCGTTGAACCGAACCTACTCTTTTTTGGCTTTATCATTGAGAGGTTGCTGATTTATTCTTTTCCAATACGCTTCGTAGTTCTCTTTCAATGTCAAAGGTGCCAGATTATATGAATCTGTCATGTAAAATAACCTGATAATGCGTAGTTTCAGAAACCAATTGACTAAGCCCAACTCTCTTATGATGCCAACCATAACAAAATAAAGTGATCCAGTCAGTGCTCCTACGCTGAATCCCACGATTACTTGATCTAAATTGTGGTAGTGCAAGTAAACTCTGGAAAAGCAAACGCAGAACGACAATAAAGCTAATGCGCCAGAAAAAATGTATTTTTCCCATAAGTTTAGATTTCTCCATGAAGTGTATATTTTTAAGGAGTTATAGGTAAAACAGAACCCCATGAATTGGGAATGTGCGCTGGGCATTCCATAACCAGATCTCATAGTATCATTTTGGAACGACGCACCGAACGATACTGGGCGTGGTTGTTTTATTATGTTCTTGATCACATTATTAAATATTTCGTTCATCAGCTGGCCGAAGGCCACGATGCAGGCTTCTAACTCTCTCGTGATGATGAACCACGACAAATAAAAAGATAGCACTAGGATGGGCATCAGCGAGAAATATGCACTTAGGAATGATAGAAAGTCATGTGGATCATAAAGAATATACGTATCATCGAACGGTATAACATTTGGATTTGGATTTATTGCGGCAGCGGTACTATTCATGATCTGATCCGATTCAAAATAAGTTCTGATGTAAATGATATGTCTGATATAATGGGTGGTAGGGAAGAAGGTAAGACAGAAGGAATGACGAGGAAATAATAATTCAAAGTGACCACAGTGGCAATCACTTACCCTTTTCTAACGCTGTTGAACTATCGATGGATATTTATCCTACGTAGCATTTTCCCAGCAGGCAAACTTTTCTTTTTCTTTCTACGTTTCCAACAAGAAATTTTAAGTTTTCCCAAAAACCCGAATTCTCCCATCCCATCTACTACGTAAAAACGGTTTTCTTTCCTAGCATGATAAAAACATGAAGAAAAACCAAAGAAGCTCTAAAGTTAGATCAGGTGTACATGGGGTGCGCTTCAGCAAGTGCATTGTACTATCAATTGATCTGTTGTCACAAGAGTTGCGCACTCGTGCAGAGTAATTAAATCCCTGTTTTTGCCGCCATCAAATGAAACTGAAAACTTGACATAGCCTTTGAATGTAATATGAAAAGGTATACAGGCAAAACTGTACATAGATTACCGAATTTTCTTAGCATTCTTGAGAATGTGCCCATTCTAGTCTTTGTTGTATTGGCATCAGTGACGTTCTCGGCGTGACTTAAATATACGAACCCCTAATTGCGACTCAGTATTCCAGCAAACGATGGAAATTCTAATGGAACAGAAAAGATATACATTTATTGACATAGTTACGCCTCGTCCCGAAAGAGAGTAGTATGGGATATGGGCATTTATACATGTATATAAGTTACGTTTTTGCAGCCTATAAAATATAGCAAATAGAATAGTGACAAGGAAGGCTAAGCCAAAATCTCCTTACAAGGAGCCGGTGGGCCTCTTTCCTAAGAGGAGTACTTGGCAATCAATTGGTCAACAAGAGCAATGTATTCCTTTTCGGCATCTTCCTGGGATTTACCTTTTAAGTTTTCCCAGGCCTCCCACTTGTAGCGGTCCTTCATGTTGAATATACCTGGCTTTTCCTTGTCGTTATCACCGACTGTGGCTTGCTTGTACAGAGCATACAATTCTAATAATTCATCAGTGGAGGGCTTTGTTGGTAGCTCGTTGACGGCTTTAGCTTTTTCTTCGAATAATTGAGAAACCATTTTGCAACAAATATTAATTTAATATGTTTTCGTCCTTCTTTTGCTTCTCACACTGCACTGATATACACAACATGTCAATTTCCGAGACAGACCAACTAATCCAAGTCTAGCTATATATATGGCGGTCATTGGGGAGTTGGCCTGGAGCTGTTGAGTTTGCGGACGTGTCAGAGACCGCGTAGGGCCGCCGGCGCCACCAGCCTTCAGGCACCAAAGGCGCATCTCTTTCGACGGTCATTTCCAGTAATATGTTCCAATACGAGGTTTGTAGAATGTGGTGTAAAATCGGATCATAGTGAGAAGTCGCAATACCCTTTTGGCCCACACAGAGTTGCTAGGCAACTGGCGTTGAGTATATCTTCTTATTCTTTGCTAATGGAGCCAAGGTAAAATAGGCCATTGTGTACCCCCAAAACGTTACCCGACCACTATCGGATATAGCGAAATGCCCATGTTTTTACTTCAAGACCTTAAAAAACTATCATGAGATCTTGCCTTCAGATTTAGCAAATTTCAGCGAATTCACAAAACAAAAAAAAGGTTAGAGATTGGCAACGTTTTCCTCTGCTTGATATCCTCTTTTTGAATTTCCTCAGCTATCTTTGTCGTTGCCCGCGTATTCTCTCTAAACAAGTACAATCATTCTTATTTTGTATTTCACAGCATTGTTATCCAATTAGTTAATGACTGAATTAGATTATCAAGGAACTGATGAAGGGGTTTCTACCTCATATAGTCGAGATCAAACGGATCTTAAGCCGTTTCCTTCTGCAGGCAGTGCATCTTCATCAATTAAAACGACGGAACCTGTGAAAGATCATAGAAGAAGGCGTTCTTCTAGCATAATTTCACATGTGGAACCAGAGACCTTCGAAGATGAAAATGACCAGCAACTCCTACCAAATATGAATGCTACTTGGGTAGACCAGCGTGGTGCTTGGATTATTCATGTGGTCATTATTATACTGCTGAAGCTGTTTTATAATCTGTTTCCTGGTGTTACCACAGAATGGTCGTGGACCCTAACTAACATGACTTATGTCATTGGGTCCTATGTCATGTTCCATCTGATCAAAGGTACTCCCTTCGATTTCAATGGTGGTGCCTATGATAACTTAACGATGTGGGAACAAATTGATGACGAAACTTTATATACTCCTTCAAGAAAATTTTTGATCAGCGTTCCAATCGCGCTATTCTTAGTCAGTACTCATTATGCTCATTATGATTTGAAGCTGTTTTCATGGAATTGTTTCTTGACAACCTTTGGTGCTGTTGTCCCGAAGTTACCTGTCACTCATAGATTAAGAATTTCGATTCCAGGTATCACAGGTCGTGCCCAAATTAGTTGAGGACAGTTTGCTTCAATCTTGTATCTAAATTTTTTTTGCTATATCTATATTTTTTAAGCCAAATCGTTAAAGCTTTGAAATTTCCAAAGCCAACAACCGATTTCGGACTTCATATATGGAAATGAAAAAGAATGGAAACAAAAAAATGAAAAAGTTCTAGAATAACATGGCTTTTAAACTTATTTGTTGATATTATATTTAATTCATATAATAATACTCTACATGAAAAAGAATAATCGACAATATCAGTAAAAGTTTTGGCAGTGGTGTGTCATTAATGATATCGCAGAATATGTATCAGAAAATTTAAAAAATAATGACGACAACTGCAGGACTCGAACCTGCGCGGGCAGAGCCCAAAAGATTTCTAATCTTTCGCCTTAACCACTCGGCCAAGTTGCCGTTTCACATGTTATCCTGCTGTATCTTAGAAAAGCATACCTCAGTGGTCTTATATCATCCCAATGTTCAATCAATACTTTTATGAAACAATATGAAACAATATTGAGAATTATTTGGGTAATTAGATAATTGTTGGGATTCCGTTGTTGTTAAAGACTATATTATTAGGTATACGGAGTATACTAGAAATTCTACTCGAGGATATAGGAATCCACAAAAGGGAATCAATAGTTCTACATAGTGTTATTACCTTATCTTCTTTCTTTTTATATGTTGTCATTCATTATCCTATTACATTATCAATCCTTGCATTTCAGCTTCCATTAGATTGGATGACTGTTTCTCAATCTTTATGCCATCCTCTTGCACCGCATATCATAATATGATATTAAATAGATGATATTAGAATTTCAATCCAGCAAATATGAAACAACCTGACTACGAAAGGAACAGATTGAGCGATATAAGGAAAAAGTCCTGCCCTCCTTAGATGAACTACCCAGACGTAAATACCTGAACAATTATGTTTAGATCCGAGATGCCGCGCTTCTACCCTTTAGTTAGATTCAGATCTTATATAGATTATATAGGATAAGTAACCTTCTGTGACAAAAGTTTATAATATGTCCTAACAATATGTCACTCTTAAGATATCAGGATTTGACAAGACATCCGGTATTAATAGAGCCCGTAACATAGCAATTGTAGGTAACGTAGGTGATATACTTGGTAAAATATTAAAAAGAGGTCAAGTTTATATTTCTCGTTCTCTTCCCACGTATCTAATTTTCGTTAATCAGTAGTTAATGTTCATCAAGAAAATAGCATATCTTCATATATTGTATATGAGAGATTTATAAAACTGAGAAATGGATGAATTTTGAGATAACTGTTGGGATTTTATTTGTAATAAAGGTGGTATTATTGGGTATACAGAGTATACTAGAAGTACTCCTTCAAGATATAGGAGTCCCCAAACGGGAGTTAATTATTTTTCACAATAAAACTATTGGCTCTCTTTCTGTTTACATGTCGTCATTCATATTCTATTGGAATTATCAATTCTAGTGTTTCAGCGTCCACTAAATTCGATATCTGTCTCTCAACATTTATGCCGATTGCGAACTGCTACATATAGTAGTATATTTTAGTTGTTTTCAAAACTAATTGGTGATCACTCATTGAAGTGATTGCTTTACGTTTCACCTGCAAGTTAGTCGTTGCCATTCAAAGATTTTTCTGTTTCAACTCTGACATGGTATTAAGATAAATACTCTTAATTAAATATTCAAAATATACAAACTTTATTATTACAGTAACTTAGAGGAAATATTTGTTTACATTCCTTTGACGATATTTTTTTCATTGCTGCTTTCTGCCCCCTGGCAGAGAAATGAATGACGCAGAGCTGTAAATTTATTTCATTTGTACTTCTCACAAGCCAGAATTGGTTTTGAAAGATGGAAATGCACTTTATCATTACCGTTTTGACCATACAAAGAAATCTTCACGTGGCTTAGATATATGACGAGAAAAAAACTTTTCTAACCCTCCATTATTTATCTTCCGTCAGGAAAGCGACTACTTGAAAGTACACTGAAGGCTTGCATTGTGTAATTGATGAATCAGTGTGACTCCCTCACACGCTCAAGCACCTCGAAATCTAAATATCTGTAAAACTTTATTAGAGTGACAACATATAAAAGTATAGAGAATATAAAATCGAGGCTTATGTATTCTTTACTTTGCCTTCCGTGATTTATCATAATATAGACCTCATAAATGAAATTTTACCCGCTAGTGGATATTGCAGGTTTACCTTTCGAATAGCAAGAGCAAAAGCTTCTGCCTCACCTTTTTTGAAGAAACAACTGAAGAAGGGCTAAATTTATGTTATAAAACTGTAGTTATTGTATTTATGTTTTGTTCCTTTTTTCCGGTTAGTTTTATAAATAGGAGAATTCGGAACTGAAAAGTAAACATCAAGATTATTAATCACATTTAGCTCAGAAATTAGCATTAAATTTTTTTTATAAATTACGAACGTCTAGCCAAAATAAAGATACAATACTTTTTTTTCCCATTTGTGAGAAAAAATAGAAAGTATTATTTTTTTCCGGTATAGTAATACTGAACTACTTACTGTAGGGAAAAAAAATTGGTTACTTATTATGTATTGCCCACCGGATCACTTTGAAATCCCTTAACCGTTTAAGCAGTATGCTCTTCAAAATTCAAACTTTTTGGATGTCTTTCCTTCACATTCCTGATTTTTCACATTCAAAACGCGTTGTGAAGCTGCTAGAGAGGAATTTTACATATCGAGGCATATTTCTATATATGATGTATCTTTATTAAGATACCTAGTGCACTCCCATTATTCTATAGTTACTGCGTTCTCACTTGACCCGAAACCAGACTTCAACAGCTACACATCGTGCTTTGCAATCGTTAAGTTTCCCGAACGGTCCTCGTATTTTTTTTTCTTTTCCTCCTTTCCTCTTTTCCAGTGGATCAGATCAAAGCCGACTAAAAATTTAACAATTTAAGAAAGTCTCTTTTAAAGGTAGAAAAGGTCATTTCAACAAAAAAGTGTCTTATCTTCACTTTTCTTCCAATAATTTAAAGATGGCTAGAACAATAACTTTTGATATCCCCTCACAGTATAAGCTCGTAGATTTGATAGGTGAAGGTGCGTACGGAACAGTATGTTCAGCAATTCACAAACCTTCCGGCATAAAGGTAGCTATCAAGAAAATACAACCGTTCAGCAAAAAACTGTTCGTAACGAGAACCATACGTGAGATCAAGCTTTTACGGTATTTCCATGAACACGAAAACATAATAAGTATACTGGACAAAGTAAGACCAGTATCCATAGATAAACTGAATGCTGTTTACTTGGTCGAAGAATTGATGGAAACTGATCTACAAAAAGTAATTAATAACCAGAATAGTGGCTCTTCTACTTTGAGTGATGACCATGTGCAGTACTTCACATACCAAATTTTAAGAGCCTTAAAGTCTATTCATAGCGCACAAGTTATCCATAGAGACATAAAGCCATCAAACCTATTACTGAATTCCAATTGTGATCTCAAAGTTTGCGATTTTGGACTAGCTAGGTGCTTAGCTAGTAGCAGTGATTCAAGAGAAACCCTGGTAGGGTTTATGACGGAGTACGTGGCAACGCGATGGTACAGGGCACCCGAGATCATGCTAACTTTTCAAGAGTATACGACTGCGATGGACATCTGGTCATGCGGATGCATTCTGGCTGAAATGGTTTCTGGGAAACCCTTATTCCCAGGCAGGGACTATCATCATCAACTATGGCTAATCCTGGAAGTCTTGGGAACTCCGTCTTTCGAAGACTTTAACCAGATCAAATCCAAGAGGGCTAAAGAGTATATAGCGAATCTACCGATGAGACCACCCTTGCCCTGGGAGACTGTATGGTCAAAGACCGATCTGAATCCAGATATGATAGATTTATTAGACAAAATGCTTCAATTCAACCCTGACAAAAGAATAAGCGCAGCGGAAGCTTTGAGACATCCTTACCTGGCAATGTACCATGATCCAAGTGACGAGCCGGAATATCCTCCACTTAATCTGGATGATGAGTTTTGGAAATTGGATAACAAGATAATGCGTCCAGAAGAGGAGGAAGAAGTGCCGATAGAAATGCTTAAAGACATGCTTTACGATGAACTGATGAAGACTATGGAATAGCATTCACAATAGTACTGTTTCCATACCCCTAGTAATCTCCTTACATCCAACTTACCGAGGAGATTATTGTCGTCTGTAGTCAATACGTAAATAGAAAGACTTCAAATCACATATGCACGATGCATGGGCAACGGAAAATGCAAGGAACGAAGAGAAACCACCTACGGCGACGAGTTTTTTTTCACCAGCTAGAAGTACACGAAATGCGGCTTCGTGCGCCTCTACGCCGCTTTGCCTAAACGGGAAATGCAAAGAAAAAACCAGCCATCGCGTGCTGGGAGGGCTGACGCGACTGCAATTAAATAGGCGATATCAACATCTTTTATCCAGCACTCTTCAATACTGTATGGCCTCTCAGGGAAATCTTGCCATCATGCTTTCTATTCTCAAGTATTAGGCAAAACCTTTGTTTACTGGGTTTGTTTATTTCTATCTAGAAGTTCGCATTTCCTTTTCGAACTGGTTCCTCTTTACGTAGAATTCACAATTAACACCCAGTCGAGGTAGTCTAAAAGCTAATTTCTCTAAAGGGGATAAAGTTGGTAATTTTTTTATCTCGCATTATTATATATGCAAGAACATGTTAAGCTATAGTTATAAAGTTTCATCTTAATTGCCACATACGTACATTGACACGTAAGAGAATTCATTATTTTTTCATTATTCTAGCATACTAGAACCCTTGTGACATTCCAGGTTATTCCATTCTATTGACCTTCATTTCGTAAAGGTGACGAAGGATCACCATACTACAACTTTCAAATATCATAGTACATTTTTAACCTTGCAACTATTGTTACACGTTCGGCTTATCGTTATCTTCCAGCTTTACCCTCGATTTTTTTTTCAATTTGATTTTTAAAGCTTTTTGCTTAGATATACCAAATCATCCGCTCATTTGACAGCTTAGTTTCTTTTTTTTTCCCTTTTAAAGACAACATCCAACTTTATACGTTCATTACCTTTTTTCTTACAATTTTATCCTTCATTCTATGAAATGACAAAAATAACCGGAAATGCTTCGATCACGACAGACAGTTCAACGTCCACATATGGATCAGCAACGGCGTCGTCCGCATCTTTACCTGAAAACGACCCACAATCATTTCATCAACCGCGGGCAAGAACAAGATCTGGCTCATTATTCATCGAAGGATCTGATCCGTCTCCATCGTCAGAAGCGAAATCATACAACGTTTATATTGATGATAGCAAATATAGTGAGATCCTCAAACGAGATACAAATTCGAGTAGCACAGATAGTAAGCAAGTCTTTGAAGATGCTAGAGATAACAATTTCTACGAGGAATCGCATAAAGTTCTAGAGAACTCAATTTTAGATTTAATACGACGAGATCCAGAAGTAGCAACATTCCCTTTACCTCCGCCGGGTTCAAGTGAGAGGAACAGAAATTCGTCAAACGGCTCTTCCGCTGAAACTAACCCAAATGGACACAGCAGCAGCGGTACAATCTCGACTTCGGTACTGTTGAACATGGGTTCTGCCGAAAAGCACACTGGAACGGCCAGAGGAGATCATATGGAATCATCTTCAATGAGATCGTCCGATAAAAAGGGAACCAGATCTTCCTTATTCTGTCCAAGGGTTGAGGGAACGTTACCGTACCAAGGACCAGGAGATACCGTTTCCTCAAACAAAGCTACCAGCCAAGTACAAGATACATATTCATTTTCTTCTGTACGGTATGATGACGATCTCGTACCATCTATTGAAGAGGCTGTTGAGGTAGCAAAGAACAGAGTTCCTAACAGTAGGCTAAATGATGATTTTTCTGATAAGGCTTTTATTCCACATGAGTTTCAAATTCCCAAAAAGGCCTGGAATAGACAGTCAGTGAATGAATCCCCTAAAATCAGAACTCCAAGAAATCATTCCCTATTAATTGACATACTAAAGCCATTTGAAGCAGCTGACCTTGCTAACGACCAACGAAGCTATCCCGCAGTATTAAAAAACACAATACATTCTAGTGCGCTGTATGATTCAACTATTGAATATCCCCGGACCCGAATGCAAGATCAAAGGCAGATGGATATCAACGAAATTAGTTCAGAGAAAATACCTGATCCTCAAGTCCCTCTTGGTATTGCAATGGACACCATTGGTAATCCAAACTTATCATATGAAAAGGAGTACCAAAGTAATGTAGAAGCTGGTTTAGCTTCTGGGGTCGACAAAGGAAACGACGCTATTAAGGAATACCAATATCAAAAAATCCCCCAACAAATCGATCAAGATTGGCAATCAAATTGTCAAATGCACACAATGCCTATTCAAAGAATAGATTCCTCCTCCATACGTTCATACGATTCTCAGATATATGGCTTCTCTGAGATTTACAGTATTCCAAGGGTTTTGATAACACTGTGCGTTTGTCTTTTTGTTCCACCCTTGTTTTTTTTCTTTTCAGTTAATGGAGAGAGTGGCATTTCAAATTACAGATTAATGAGAATGATAATGAATTATGAACATAGAATCGGTCTCCTCAAAGGGTTCGAATGGGACATTGATGTACGATGGTTCAGAACATTGTGCTTTGTATTAGGATGTATGGAGATGTTAGTTATATTTGCTGCTATAGGAATAGGATTTGGTGTAGGAATAACAAGAGAGTAAAATCTTTATTCTGGACTTACTTACTGAAGATTCCGTACTACTCTATGTAATTAAACACCCATGTTATAGATTTCAGAAAACAATTTGATATATGCAGTAATTTACTGGAACTATCGAAGGGAATATCTTCCACTCCAAGAGCTCATATTCGTAGGAATAAGAATAGTATTTCTTTACCGCAATCATATATATATATATTTCCTCTTCTGATAGGTCTCTATTTGGCAGAAAAAAAGGCGGTTTGGGTGCTTCTCGCGATGTGGAAGTCAATTTGAACTACACGCCAAATTAGTCCATTTTACGCACACCGTAAAGAAGTGGTTTCAAAAATCGCATGGCAGGCCATGCTCTCGCATATCGTTGAGTATGAATGCCAATATACTGATCAACTTTACAAGAAACGTAAAGTCTGGCACGATGGGAGATTGAAGTATTTTCAGATAAACAACAGATTCATGCTATATACAGAAAAGGATAACGTTTTGTTAGCTAGTGAGTTCAAGATAAATTCAAAAGAGCTGAAGGCGATTTTAAATCCAGAAGGTTTCGATATTGAAGAACATAGGATTTTTAGTCAGTTTTTGGTGATTATTTCAAATATTATTGAAGAGTACGATAGAGATATTCAAGTAGCAGCATCACACGTTAGAACAGATCCTATGAATCTATCGGTACAAAAACAACGGCCTCTTATCTCAGATAGTGCACCTAGTATGAATCATATTTCAACTGCGAGAGAAATTCATTCAAATACAAAAGTCACAACTTCTAAACATAGGCAAAAGGAGGATAGTAATACCGAAGGAGGATTCAACATTAGCAAGCTTACTTTGAAGGTCAATAAGCCTTTCAAGAAGCCCAAAAGAATATTAAGCACTGATGTGGTAAATGAACTAAATAGACCGAGTATAAGGAATCAAAGGATCCAAGAAACAACACCACAACTGCACGCGGCAAATACTGGTAAAATAGCGCACACAGTCCCAAAAGTGGTGCAGGATAATAGTATTGCACAATATGAACATATCACAATTACTGAAGAATTTAAAGTCAAAGATGATCCCGACCAAGAAAGAGAAATGGCAGAAGTATCCAAGAGTGGTATTAAGAGGGTGGGCAGGATAAGAAAAATTGTTCATAAGCCCCTCAGCATTTGATCATAAGTCAGAATTTTGATGAATATATTAGGTCTGTATACTATTCATATATACTTAAACTAATTCAATACTAAGTATCGAAAAGCCAAATGAAATATATATATATAAGTAGATACGCATAGTCTCGATGATCACATTTTCTCTTCAACCAATTTGTACAGCGCTTCAATGTCCGCAGAGAACTTTCTGATACCATCAGATAACTTCTCTGTAGCCATTTGATCTTCGTTCAAGACATATCTAAAATGAGGTTCGTCGTTGATGAAGGAGACTTTTTCAACACCTTCTTTCTTAGCACTCTCAGCATTCAATTTATTGTCAATAGGGTCTGTTGATTCATATAACTGTTCTAGAAGATTCAGTGGGAGCGTCATATTATCAATACCCGCTAATGCCTTCAATTCATCTAAGTTCCTAAAGGAAGCCGCCATTACCTCAGTTGCATAACCGTGCTTCTTGTAATAACTATATATCTTCTTAACAGATAGAACGCCGGGATCGGTTTCTGCAGTATAGTCTTTACCTGAAAGGGCCTTGTAAAAGTCCATTATTCTTCCCACGAATGGAGAGATCAAAGTGACATTTGCTTCCGCACATGCTACTGCTTGCGTAAAGGAGAATAGTAACGTCATGTTACAATGGATACCGTGTTTTGCTTCCAACTCTCTGGCAGCTTGTATACCCTCCCATGTAGAAGCTATCTTGATCAAAACTCTTTCTTTAGGTACGCCCGCATCTTTATATAATTTGATGATGTGAAGAGCTTTCTTGACAGTCGCCTTCTTATCAAAAGATAACCTTGCGTCCACCTCAGTAGAAACTCTTCCTGGGACAATCTTCAAAATCTGGGTACCGAATTCCACCAAAATCTTATCCATGGCGTTCTCGATTTTCTCGTGATCGGTTTTACCATGCTTCCTCCCATATTCAACGGCTGTGTCGATAAATCTTGCATACTTCTCCAATTTTGAAGCTGCCAGTATCAGAGAAGGATTAGTCGTTGAATCTTGTGCTTCATACTTCGAAATAGCCTCAAAATCCCCCGAATCAGCAACCACATGGGTCCCAGCCTTCTTTAATTGGTCCAAGGATGATGTAGCAACTTTTTGTTTTTTCTCTGAAGGTTCTGACATTTTTCTGTTATTTTTATATGTGTGGCTTACTATCCTATATAGTTTCTTTGGCCTAAGCTATCAAGAATTGATGATGTAGTTTGGCAAAAAACGTGTGAGTTACGAGATTGTTCTTCCTTTATATGCCTGCCCACCCCATCCAAGATGCCTAAAGAAGGAGCCATTAGGCTCCCCTCATCCGCCCCTACCATGAAAGAAGAACATAAGACGTAATTCATTACAAACTAAGAGGTGCCAGGAGTGCAAAAACCACAGCAAGAGCCAGAGCCAGAACAAAAAAAGTAACCTAGCTCACCCCGCGTAACAATCCCTCCGATCGAAAGGTTCGTCATCTTAAATATCCTTCAAACCCAGACCGACTGTTGAAAAAAGCCCTTTTGTGTCACAAATCTGTCTCTCTATTACCCTACGTACATCCGGGAATAATTGCCGCTCACTTTTGGGAAACTCTCTAAAAGGGAATACTCGAATTGAAGAAAAAGCCGCTACCCCTATTTGTAAAACAGTATATCAGCTACCAACATGAGTTGGTTCAACTCAACGCTGACCTTGAAAAAAATTAAAGGAAAAAATAAAGTAAAAAAAAAGAAAAGAAAAGCTATCTTTCTTTGGTCTTAGTTAGCCAAAACACTGAGCATTTACTTTACCATCAGTACTTTCCTTCAAGAAAATTATAAACAAAATGCCATTTTTCTTCTTTTTCTTCTTCTTCTTGGCTATGCAAATCTTTTTCCATAAAATGATTGATCTAGCGGTTATTGTTTCTTAACGGTTTTCCGGTTCCGCAACTATTCTCGAGGGTTGCTATATTACTCAAAGATATTTTCAGAAAGTGCGCGTGCGATGTATGTTTTTCACTGAGGATATTCTGAAAAAATAACCGCCAACAGTGAGAACATAAAAATCTTAGTTGGAAAAGAACTACGCAAGACGCCATTTGCCAGAAGCTTCGTAAAAGCGGGCTAAGGAACCAGGAGGAGAAATACAGAAAAATCATTTTGGAAACTACGAGATTCTCGGCACAAGAAGCGCTAATGTCCTACTTGGCGGTTGACGTCTTGTATACGTCTAAAATAAAAAAAATTGTGTCTTATTTTTATTTTTATTGTACTGGAGTTTGAGTATGTGTGAATTATCAAAGAAAGCACGTAATTGCATCGAAATGTAGGGCTCCTAAGCCATTTTTTTCAAATGTTTTTCTCAAAAAACGTCAAATATGCTCCAGCCATATTTTTGAACTTTTCCCTTTCAGCGGCAAGTAGAAATAAAAAAGACGGAAATATTTATTATTGAATAACTGTCCACTTAAGCAAAGATGAAATACAGAAGGAAAAAATGCGAGTATTTAGGAGTTTTTTATTTAGCGAAGTAACCAACGCAGTGTGATATCCACGACATAACAAGCGTCCATAGTTGCAAGCGTTTCTTTTTTTTTTAAGAATGAAAATGCGGTGGCTTTCGTGCCTGCACGCACTTAAAAAGAATCCTTATAGGGTATATTTTTATGCTCCAGCTATTTGGAAATATTATTCAACATTTTCTTCAAACGCTTGTTGAACCTTGAATCAGCGTTATTATGCACCATGGCCACATGCCTTTTATAGGCGTCTTTGCGCTTGAAAGTTTTCTGACAGATGGGAAATGGGCAATTTAGTCCCGGGTACTTTTCTACTTTTAGATTTAACAATTTCTCCATCTCTACATCAAGCTCTCCTATATGTTGGGAGGCACAATGTCTTCTTAGGCCAGTTGCCTGTTGGAAACCCAATATTTTCCAGGGACATTGCTCTATGGGGCACTTACGCGGTCTTTCAAGGTTGAATTCGTCCAAGTGCGCGGCAAACTCAAGCAATGTTGCGAACTTTTCAGAACAATGAGCGCAACGGTAACTTCCTCTTTTTGTTTGCCCTTCAGAAATTGAACTGGATAATTTGGGGTCCTGATATAGCTGTTCCACGTGCGAGTTTTGCGGATAAGTTAAGAGGCACCGTGAAGGAGTCTGTTCTGTCGTATTGATCTTAATAAATGCAGGATTTGCTTCTCTTTGACGTCCATAATTCATAAGATCTCTGAATTCCTGATCAATTAATGGTATGGTACAGTGCGTATTGTCCGTTATCTCATCTAGCTGTAACTGAAGTGCTGTATCTCTCTCAGTAGGTGAATCAAAGTCATCAGTCTGTCCTTGAATTCCAGCTACAACCGCAACCGTGTTTTCTAATGACAGCAGTAAACAATCTTCAGTACTGGAATGCAGGTTGAGATCCTCATTTAGAGGCGTAACTGAATATTCTTCCATATTTCGCCCTACGTCGTGCCAATGATAAATCGGTTGCACTTCTCGTAAAACCTCTCTGCCCCAACACCCCTTCGAAATCGCACTGTTTTGTCCATAATATGGTGACATTAGTGCTTAAGTTCCCAAATTCCAGTAGGGAGCTAGCCAGGTTAACTGTATGATTTATTAAAGAAGGGCAATGACAGTTTCAATGAGTTAACACTCCAGAAATGTGTCCCCTCGAAGCAGCTGCTCTATCGTTAGTATAGATTTGGTCGATTTAGATATAAAAAATATTTACAAATGAATGGTAAAAAGAAGTGAAGCAAATGACACAAGACATATTTGCCGCACTGCTCCCTTTTAATTCCCTCGAAGGCACTGGCCTTTGTTCTTTGCATAAGAAAAAGCCAGCAGAAAATGCGGTGATATATTTAAAAACATGCCCGGCCACTTTTTCTGCTGGTAAAACCTGCCGGAAAAGCTCGGATTTTCTTATCCAATATACGCCGACCTTTTGATGTAATCTATAACATCCCACTCCGGCGGCCATTTTACGTGACGCAGCATCCCTTAGAGCAAGGTAAAAAAAAAGGTACGACGCTTTAGCTGCTTCTATCTGGCGTTTATGAATTCATAGGTGCTGCTCGATTACGCACGATAATTGATTCTGGTCCAAAGTCGCTTCATAAGGCAAAAAGAGAGTAAAAAAGTACTTTCTACATTCACATCAAAGATTAGAAAAACTGTCCCTAGACGGCTCCCCTCTAATTTTGAATTAAATGTAGAATATGGAACTCTTAAGGGGTAGGTAGCCAATGGTGTGAGACCAGACTCTCTATCTAGCGTCTAAATATAAAATTTCACGGTTATTTCTTGCAAAAAAATGCGAAAAAGTTCGTCAACAGACATCATTAGAACCTGCTCATACAGACATTAATTAACTATATATCCAAATGTTCACTTACTTATAATGCGCTTGTTTATCCCACGTTATTATTTTCTCCCCACATTATAGGTCAAGTGACCTCTTGTTACCCGGATAATGTGAAAAAGGAAAGAAATCATACCCTTCAGCCTATTTAGCCATAAATAGTATAGAATGGATGTTTCGACGGGCAAAAGATTGTGAAAAAGGTTTTAAACATTTGAAACTATTAATCGTGAGAAAGTCATAATTGGGTTGAGCTAATAATTTGAGCTAATAGAGAGTGTGCTTTTCATTTTGGTATTGTCTGAAATTATGTTACGAGTTTCTGAAAATAATCTACGGTCTCTGCTAAAATGCCATTCAACTCACACAAGCTTGTTTAATAGGCTTCTCAGTACCCACATAAAGGAGGGGAGGAGTTCCATAGATGATGCTGGCATTATACCCGATGGAACTGTTTATGAAAGGCAAAATCACCACATCGAAGGAATTACTAAAGACAGTGATCTGGAACTCTTGGAGAAAGGTATAAGGAAATCTGACGAAATGACTTCCAATTTTACCAACTATATGTACAAATTTCACAGACTGCCCCCCAACTATGGAAGTAATCAGCTCATCACCATTGATAAGGAGCTAAAGAAAGAGCTGGATGGTGTCATGTCATCCTTCAAGGCTCCATGCAGGTTTGCATTTGGTTACGGCTCAGGAGTTTTCGAACAAGCAGGGTATTCTAAGAGTCATAGCAAACCACAGATCGATATCATCTTGGGTGTCACATATCCATCGCATTTCCACTCTATCAATATGAGGCAGAATCCTCAGCATTATTCCAGTTTGAAATATTTCGGTTCCGAGTTCGTGTCTAAATTTCAACAGATTGGCGCAGGCGTGTATTTTAACCCATTTGCGAACATAAATGGACACGACGTAAAATATGGAGTCGTTTCTATGGAAACACTTTTAAAGGACATAGCTACTTGGAATACATTCTATTTAGCAGGGCGACTACAAAAGCCTGTGAAAATATTAAAGAATGATTTAAGAGTGCAATATTGGAACCAATTAAATTTAAAAGCTGCGGCTACATTGGCTAAGCATTACACCCTAGAGAAAAATAACAACAAGTTTGATGAGTTTCAATTTTACAAGGAGATCACTGCTTTAAGCTACGCAGGAGATATTAGGTATAAACTAGGTGGAGAAAATCCTGACAAAGTTAACAACATTGTTACTAAAAACTTTGAAAGATTTCAAGAGTATTACAAGCCGATTTTTAAAGAAGTAGTTCTAAATGATTCATTTTATCTTCCAAAAGGATTCACATTAAAGAATACTCAGAGACTATTGCTCAGCCGTATAAGTAAATCAAGTGCATTACAAACCATCAAAGGTGTTTTCACTGCTGGAATCACGAAGTCAATTAAGTATGCTTGGGCCAAGAAACTGAAATCGATGAAGAAAGGCTAGTTCATTCAATGTAATCTACACATTCCCTTTTATCAAAACTTTACTCTATCGCCGTTTTATCTCTTATGAAAACTTAATCTATTCACATTCCTAATTTCTGGCGTCGGTCAATATTTATTCATTTTTATTTTTCCTTCTTCTAGATAATATACATTTCCCCATATCGCCATCCAAATTGTCCTTCAACGGTAACCTGCATTCTGGGACGAGGATCATACGTCCCAACATTTGCAAAGGACGTCGTATTTATAAACTCATCGTAGTAGTTAAGGGAGTACTTTTATTTTTTTCTATTGTCAAGGTTGTATTACAATTATACTTTATAACTTGAGATATTTAAACAAGTTTTTAAACACTTAAATACTTCTCCATGAGGTTATCAGCCAACTCAACATTTCCACTTTGCTGATATATTATAATACTGTTATAGGCAGCATGTTTTTTCAACTTTTCATCATCGTAATTTTCTAGAACTTTATTATAATATTCAATTGCAATCGATACCAGACCGATTAAATGGAAAGCACGCCCTAAGTTGTAATCTGCTTCTTGCTTTTCCAAATCCGTATATAAGCTCTTCCTTATTTTATAATAACGATATAAATATCGTAATCCATGGAGAATTTGGAAATGCCGTTGAGCTGTTAGTCTCTGCATCGCACGATGTATATGCGATAGTCCCATTAAAAGGTTGACCATTGGATCGTTTGGGATATCCTCTTCTAACCTCGTTAAATACTGTAGAGCTGAAAGAAAACCCCTACTGGAGTACAGCAGAACGGCGTAGATATAATATAGATATGGCGACGACTTTTTATTAGGGTTGTACACTTCTTTGTTCGTTATTGAGGCTTGCCCATTAACCTCAGTATTATATCTACAACTGTCAAAAGCTTTCAGTTGTCTTAAGAAAAATTTTTGTTGAATAGTGGAGCTCAAGATATTCAGGGAAGAGGGTCCCTGGCATAAAGAATACATAAATACCTGCAAAACTTTCCTATTGAATTGAAATTGATTTAGTAAACCTCTTAAATTTTCAGCCAATTCTTCTTCATTATCCATTTGAAGAACAATAGCTAATTTAACAAATTTCATCATTTTAACCCTTTCTGGATCCTGGAAAAATACGTTCACTTCCTGGGCTGTTTCTACCACACTCAAGCCGTCCTCAACACTTTGATACTTTGCAATCACTAAAGAAAGTTCCATAAATAACTCAAACCATTCTTCATACGACAGCCCTCTCAACTCTGTGGCAGAAGTTAAGGTTACTCTTTCCTCCATTAGCGGTCCTTCAAACACACTGTCTCCTTCAGCCAATTTGGACAACCTTTCGATCTGGAAATCAAGTTCAGTGTTAAATTTTTTGGTTCTTCTTAAAATTCCGATGAATTTTCTAGACCTACTTTTCATGAAGAAGTTTTTAACACTTGAAAATATATCGACCAATTCAGAAACTGTATTGATCCATACAGAGGCCTGTTTGGCCTCATTAAGACCTGCGTTTAATTCAAATTTTTTGATCTTTTCATACTTATCCACAACTTTTGCCGTTATTCTTCTTTCCCTTTCTATTCTCTCTCTTTCTGCGTCATAAGGCGTGCGTTTCTTTTTCCTGAAAGTTCTAAACTTACTATCCTCCAGTAGCGGTTTACTAGAAATATCGTTCGACGTATCGTTAGAGCTTTTTTCAGTGGAGATCCTATGGAGTGTTTCATCGACCTGATGTTTTCTCATTTCTACAACATCAACTAACATATGCTTAAAAGTCTCTGGATCATTTAAGTGATAGTAAACTTCCGCGAGAGATACGCGAATATCTAAGTCACCTGGCTCAGACTTTATGGCTAGTTCATAAAACTCTTTAGCCGTTTCATAGCTCTCCGTTTCTTTGTAGCATCTTGCTAGCGGTTTAAAGACGTCAGTGGTACGCCATTCATCAAGAGACAATAACGGCGTAAAGAAATCAATAGCCTCTTTATACTTTTCGGCCCTTGTTAAAGCAGTCGCAGCCTCAAAATACAAATCCGCAACATCACTGAAAGTTTCATCATACAGACATTGGAAATGATTCAGAGCTTCAACAAGATTATCTGTGTTCAATCTTAACAATCCTAATCTAACTCTAATATCGATTGGAATATTATACGATTTTTCCTTTTCTGCAGCAGGTAGCGAATCAAAAGTGCTGTTTTTGAACCTTCTATTATCAAATTCTGAATCATCCGGAACACCATCCCAAAATTCTTGACTTTCGCGGCGTTGAATCCAACGTGCACATTTTTTAATTGTCTTTATGCCATCGACCTCACTAACTGCGAGTTTTAAGAAAAGTTCCGCAAGAATGTTTAAAGAAGACCAGTCAAATGGTATGCATTTATACTTTGCATTGATTTTTTTCCAGTTAATATCCGGAAACATCTGCATATCTTCATCTTGCTCAGGGGGTTCCTTTTCGTCTCCATCCTCCTCTTCTGCCCCGCTCTCCTCATCCGAAGAATCTAAAGCATTTTCTAAAGCAGCCAATATGGCTTTCCTTCTTTCGACATTCGCATTGAACACTTTCATATAAAGCTCAATTGAATCATCAATCCTATCATAATCGACATAAAGAATGGCCAATTCCCTCAATATGTTCGCATCATAAGGATTGTATATGTAAAGTCTTTGGAAGCCATCTAAAGCTCTTGCCAGCTGACCTGTCTTCTTGTACAGCATTGACCGGCGATATATCGATTCCCATTCCATAGGATTCAAACTTATTACTCTAGAAAAGCAGTAGATTGCTTGTCTAACATGATCTAAATCAGCGGACAATATGGCGACTATCTTCCAGAATTCCCAATCGGAGGCATTCAAGTGAGCTGCCAGAAACCAAGAGTTACAACAATCGTTAAGCCTTCCTTGCAATTGATATATATCTCCCAGTGTCTCATACGCAGCAAAGTTACGTGCATCTTTTTTGATGACTTCATTAAATAATCTTTCGGCCACTTGTAGATCGTTTCTGACAAAGGCTTCATTCGCTTGAGAAAGTAATTGCGCTACTTCTGGATCAAGTACTCTCTCTTTTCTTTGGCGGCCGTAAGATTTACTCTTATCATTTTTCTTCTTCTTTTTTACTTTAAAGTTACTTGCTTCCCTAATCGCATTCATGAAATCTTCTTCGTCGTCTTCAGATATTTCCCCATAGTCCGAGAACTCTGCTAATAAAGAACTGTCCCGTTCAGAATTGTATTCATCTTCGCTTAATTGTAGATCATGAGCCACATCCTCATCATCATATTCCTCATCCTGTATTAAATGCTTATAGTCATCAATATTACCATACAAACGTTCTTCATCTTCTTCATTAACCTTACCCGTATCAGGGCTTTCTCGTTCAGCTGATTGCTCCTTTTTCAATTTTCTTGCTGCCATCACGGATTCACTCAGGGTTTCTTTCTCTAGTTCCAATCAAATTCTTCGTTGACAGATGTTATTGCACAATGCGCTGCCATTATTATCGTTCGTCTATTCCTAGCCGAAGCGCCTTAAGAAAAAATAAGTGTCCACATTGGGAAAATATGCCTTTACGACGAAAAAGTCGACCTTGCGTTCAACGAAAGAGAAAGTTCCTTTTTGGGTCAGGTGGCGAAAAGTAAAGGTAGTCAAAAAGTAATCCTGGCTAGTTATGTAAATAGGGAAGAGATGGGATGTAGTTTTCAATAGATAATAGGACAGACAATAGCAAAGGAAAAGAAAAAAATACCGAGGTGATACTATAAAATATATTAAAAATGTTTTCTGGCTTTAGTTCTTTCGGCAGTGGAAACGGTTTTGTTAACATGCCTCAAACGTTTGAGGAGTTCTTCAGATGCTACCCTATAGCTATGATGAACGATAGAATACGGAAGGATGACGCAAACTTCGGCGGGAAAATCTTCCTGCCACCAAGCGCTCTAAGCAAGCTATCTATGTTGAATATAAGATATCCCATGCTTTTTAAACTAACTGCCAATGAAACAGGACGTGTGACGCATGGGGGTGTTTTAGAATTTATTGCTGAAGAGGGCAGAGTCTACTTGCCACAATGGATGATGGAAACTTTAGGCATACAGCCAGGATCCTTATTACAAATTTCGTCTACTGATGTACCCCTGGGCCAGTTTGTGAAGTTAGAACCCCAGTCTGTAGACTTCTTAGATATCTCCGACCCCAAAGCAGTCTTGGAAAATGTACTGAGGAATTTTTCGACTTTGACTGAGGACGATGTTATTGAGATCAGCTATAATGGTAAGACATTCAAAATTAAGATTTTAGAAGTGAAACCAGAATCATCATCGAAGAGTATATGTGTCATTGAAACGGATTTAGTAACAGACTTTGCTCCACCTGTAGGGTATGTGGAACCCGATTACAAAGCGCTGAAGGCTCAGCAAGACAAAGGAAAAAAGAGCACCTTTGGTAAGGGCCAAGTTTTGGATCCCTCAGTGCTTGGACAAGGATCAATGTCTACAAGAATTGACTATGCGGGCATTGCCAACAGTATCAGAAACAAACAATCTAATTTTGTAGGTCAAGGACAAAATATATCCGGTAAAGCTCCAAAAGTGGAACCCAAACAAGATATAAAAGATATGAAAATAACTTTTGATGGTGAGCCCGCCAAGTTAGATTTGCCCGAAGGCCAATTATTCTTCGGTTTCCCAATGGTACTACCGAAGGAAGACGAAGGGAGCGGCAATGGTAGCAAATCCAGCGAACAAAATTTTCATGGTCAAGGGATCTCGCTAAGGAAGAGTAATAAAAGAAAAACAAAGAATGACCATGATTCATCTAAATCCAAGGCCCCTAAGAGCCCCGAAGTAATCGAAATTGACTAAAAGTTGTATACATATATACAAATTATAGGGTCTTAGACAGATATATAGAGCATTTTCAAGTCAACAGATCTTTAAATCCGAGGGGTCTATGCATTGCATTAGCTTTGCTGCATTTGGTGTTCGTTTAGTAAAATATATACGTGCGCGGTTGCGCGATATTTCCCTAGCTTAATGCCGAAGTAATTCCCTTCGTTTATTCACACTCAAATCTATTGTGTTGTTGAAAAATAAAAAAAAAGAACCAGGTTATATAATCGGGAGCTGATCTGTATATAAATGAGGGAAAACAATATTTCATTGTTCCCAAGTCATATCTTTAACTCGATTTTTTTATTCTTCCTCCACAAAAAGCAACTCTAAGGCAAACAAGTTTTAAAAATCCTTACATATACTAAAAATAAAATGCAAGTCTCTCCAGCTATTGTAAAAGGTATCGCAGTCTCATCATTAGGTTTATACGCCGGTATTCTAACTTCTTCTACTGTGATCTCCATTACTACCCCAATAAACGTTTTAACTCAACATTTGAAAAATGTTTTGTGCACATTAGGATGCTGGAGCACCGTTTTGGGTGGTATAGCCACTGGCGCCTTTGGCCTCAGCTATTACTTAGCTGCACCAGGTGAAAGGCCAAACTACCTTCTATGCGGGTTAGGTGTCGCCCCATTATCAGCAGCCTACTTATACTTAGTATCACTGTTCAATCACAAGTTAGCCCCAAAATGCACACGTGATCAGAAAGATTTAGAAAAGCAAAAGGATGAGAAGTTACCTCAAAATCACCCAGATGTTAAAGATGGGGAAGCGGCATGCCCATTCTCAAAGATGAACAACGCCAAAACCTTAAAACCTGAATCCGAAAGAAGCGTGAAGTGTCACTCATACATGTCATTACACATGTCCATTGTAACTGGTATAACAATTTTTACCTTTGGTAAGTGCATCTTAGATGGATTCAAAGCATGAACGATGAACCACGTGACCCGTTCCCATTAAACATTATAATTATTTATGCCAAACTAATATACATATGTTTAGCAAAAAAAGGCCAAGAAACTAGTAAATAGACAAGCAAATTATTTTTTTGGCGCTTGTCCTCCTCATTGGATAAGTAACTATTTATTTTACTTCACAAAAGAAAGATTATATACGTAGCTTTAGGAAATGAAAGACACCTTTACGTAAAATGTGATTCAATCTCATTTAGCCCCTTCTCTGTCCCTGTCCCTGTCCCCATCTTCCCTTCCCATACGTATTCGTAAAATGCTTAATGCTAGAAGTAGTTTCGGAACATCTTCTTACGTAGAGAATGCGTTTTTTTTTTTTCACCTGCAGCTTAAGCCAAACTAAAAACTGAAATCCGGATAAACTATTAATGAAGGATCGGAAAGTTCATACGACAGTTTAATGGGAATGAAACGGTATTGCGAAGTGACGTCAAGAACCGACTTTTAAGCTACTTAAAAAGTCAAGAAAGCCGAACTTTACATGTTCCCGGAAGATAAAGGAAAACGAAAAAGGAAATTGGTTGTCATGTCCGCTATATTTACCTCGTTTGTTTTTTATTTTGGCTTAATCTAATGCATGTATATCGGAAGTTGCAACACATCCAGCCCAGTTGAGTCGCGCTTCCTTAGTCATCGTCAAAAAAAACCGGATACTATCTTTTCCATTATGACGTCCGTTTAGGTCAATAGGCTTTTTTTTTTCTCGCCCGTGCCTCTCCGTATTCGATGAATGTACAGATTACCTTCTGAGCGGGCGGGCCACCTGAAGCGGGTGACGAAATAGTAGAAAAGAAACGGGGAAGTAAAATCTATGCTGTTCTGGCCCGCAGCGGATGGACGTCATTAAAAGCGCTTCTTTTCTGTCGTGAGGGTCTTTCGGTGCGGTAGTGTGGCTGCGTAAACAAGTCGCTTTTCATACCCCTCCCGCGGAGCCCAGCTCGGAGGGCATGAGCACATCCTCTGCTAAGTGGTTCCGTAATACTCCGTAACGTCCCGCTCACCATTTTGCATGTGGCCTCATGTACGGCGGTCTCTATTCGGCCCTTCGGCCCGTTCCGGTTTTTGTACCCCTTACCTGCCCTGTTTCTAGAAGACGTCTCCTCTCCGATGGCGTGGTACGGGGAGCACTGGGGAAAGTTGCACATGGAAGTATTTGGAAGACAAGGTTTACGAAAAGAAAAGCCGAGCGTAATATTGGGACAATACCTGGTTCTCAGCCTTTTCAGCGCGGGTGTCAAACAGCTTGCAACAGGTAAAAAAAGTTAGAAGAAGAGTTAGGTGAAGGGAACGATGATGCTGCGTGAGAGCAAAAATACAGCTGCATATTACAATAAAAGGAAGGATAATTAAGGGGACTATGAGATTAGGGACAACTTAATTCTGGAAAAATCGGACCTTAGTTGCATCTACTAATACTTTTCCCCAAAGAATGATACTGCAAGCATAATATATATATGTATGTGACAACTGTTCTTAACACAGAAATTCTTCCCCTTAGTCATTATCATTCTTACTTTTACATAACTCATTACTAACAATAACTATTAATAATAAGAAGTAAGAAGGAAAAGCATACAACAAAGGCAGCAAACCTGAGTCTCATCCCTCCAAAGCAAATCTCGCCCGTATACACAACCTTTCTGAAGATTTAGATAGATACATCATCATCAGCATATAGCAAAACTTGAGAAAAAAAATGTATACAAAACTAAGATCTATACAATCAGGAACGTTTAGCACAGTTTATAAAGCATGGAGTACAAAGCATAACCGCTATGTCGCTTTAAAGATCACTCCTAAATACAAAACTTCAGAAGCCAACATGAAGAACGAGTATGATGTCATGAAGGTGTTGAGTTCTTGCAACCCCCACCCCAATATCTGTTCAATGCTCGATTTTTACACTGATGATTTGTACTACATCATGGTGTTAGAGTACTGCGAGTGCGGTGACCTTTATGACTTTCTAGATATTGCTAAAAGTCAAGGTAGCCCATCGTCTCCATCTCTCATTCAAATTGATATGCAAAAGATAATAAAACAGTTGTGTTCAGCAATCAGCTTCGCTCACAGCTTGGGCATTGCCCATCGTGATATCAAACCAGAAAATGTTCTGCTAACGATCAACGGTGACATCAAGTTAGCTGACTGGGGCCATGCTATCCAATCCCCTAAGTCCAACGACTTCCAAATCGGTACTGATAATTACAGAGCACCAGAAACTTTCTCGGGCCGCGTCAGCAACTCTTGCCTTCAGAAGAAGTCGGATCGGTCATCGGCTCCATTGTATAACACATATCAAGCTGACTACTGGTCACTTGGTGCCACCATATTTTACCTGATGTTCGGGGATTGCCTTTTCAGAGTTTCCAAATCAAAGAAGGTTCAGCATCTAAAAAATTTTGATGAGTTCGAGGAGGATCCATTTGCATTCATTTACAGGAAATACGTGGTGCCAAGGCTCGCCTGTGGCTGCAATGATGAAGAAGACCTACACGTAAGCCTACAGCATACAAGGCAGTACGTTTGGCAAGATCTGCCTGACATTTATGATGTTTTCCATTTATGCAAGATTATGGTTGACACCTTATTAAGAGTATCTAATGCTAAAGAGAGATCAATGGAGAATTTCATTAACAAAGTTGATTCTGCATGGAACAAAGACACTTCTATGGACAGCTGCTTTTCTTACCAAAGTAAGATTGATCTATTTTGGGAACAGTGGTCTGTAAACACGGAGACAATACCGGCAAACTTCCAATTGAAAAATTTTGAGAAACCTTGCCTAGTCCAAGATAGCAAATAAAAAGTTAAAAATGCTTCAGACGTTCGCATAATTTACTTTGATCTAACTTTTCATCCCCTGCATTTCAGATTTTTAATTGGAACTTTTCAGCATAATTTCAGATTACATACCACCCAACCGATATATAACAATTCTACATATTCATTCTTCTAAAAAAGTATCCTTTATGATTAATTCACTCTTTGTTGTAGCCTTTTTGTTTCTATTCAGATCAGATAGTTTATGATGTATTTATTATTTACAAAATAAAGATGCTATATAATTGTTGAATTATATTGTATTAACATGCAAAGGCACCTCCAGTGGCAATTTTCTTCTCGTAATGGATTAATTCAACGTCTTCAATGGTATGAACCAGAATTTTAGAATTTTCTTCATTAAATTCAAATATAAACGTTCCTCTAATCAACCTTGACAAGCTTTTCTTTTTATTCCCTTTACTATCGCCATCAGTTTTCTTGTTTTCATCTACTTTAGAATCTTCACTTGTGCTGAAACTTTTTCCTACTGACTTTTCCGCTGCATTCTCAATGTATTCAGAAATCACACCTTGGTTCAAATGATTGGCCGTAGGGTGTAAAATGTAGTCTATGACCGGTACCGATCTCATTGACAATGCACTATTTTCTCCATTCCCTCGTTTCTTCTCCTTTAATCTGTCATTAATCTCTAATTTGGAAATTTTGCAATGATCCTCTGGTACGCAACTTTGCCATTTGATTACCAGTTTATCATTACAAGTTATAGTATTATAATTTTGAGAAGTACTTTTGGTTTCTCTGTCAAGTGATGTCGAAGTTAAGGTCTTTACTGAACTTATATGCAAGCGACATTCTTCGCCCAATATGAACTTTCGTACTATCATTCGCATTGCATTCAAAGAAGCCTTGTATTTTGATTTCCCATGCAACACTGGAATATATGGATGCGAAGTTGGAAATAGCCTAAAAATGATATTATCCGCCAACACAGACTCTTCGAACATTTTTTGTAGCAAATTCGGAACACCTTTGTCGACTAAATAATCAGTTATTTGCCCCAAATTGGCGACATTTTGAGAGTTCGAATACCATCGAGGAAATATTCCCTTGAGAGATATTATACCGAATCTGGAAACACACTTTGAAAACATAAGTCCTGCCCGCCTATTATTGGGAATGTAAACTGCCTATTTTTTCTTCGCCGTGATGTATTGTCTTACATAGAAGATTCCAACTTGTGGACTTTGCCTGTCATCCCTCTTTACAGGCCTTTTAAGGGCGCTTTCTATATTGCATGTTCTTCATTTTTTTTTCGTAACCGTAACTACGCGCCTTCTTAACGTAAGGCGCTCGACTCATCATAAGGTATATATAATAATGCCTTTTAGTGTACGAAAAATATATCTCATCAAATCTCTTTATTCTGCTGAACACTTACTCCTTCAACATTTGACCGTAAGAAACTCAGAAACTGCATTTTGTGCTCTCCTTTTTACTTCTTTTCTGTAGTGCTTGTATAAAAAGAATTCCAAAAAAAGATTCCAATAGGTTTCCAAAACTCAGTTCTGCCTGTTAACCCCTGAAAGATAAACAAGTATCATCTATCATTGGAGCATTAAAATGCTTCTTGAGATTCTTTATTTTGTAAGGTGAGCAAAATTTATGAAAAAAATTTGCCGCTGTCACATTTTACGGATTTATTACCCGACCACAGAAAATTCCTCGACACTTTCTTTTTCTTCCTTTTTTTTCACTTCTACTTTCTTCATGTCCATCAATGAAATTTCAGTTTCATAGCGATTTATTTCCAGTGTATGTTATTCAGTGATAGTTCCCTTTTCTCGCTGTATATATTACAACTAGACATAGCGAGGAAATTTTACGGTAGAAACAATCTATAGATTACCGAATTTTAACCTTGTTTAGTGTTGATTGAGACGTGTTGTGTTTAAACTATCCATTGCATCTCGATAAAAAAATAGCACTACAATAGACAATCAGGTTCAACAACAGTTAAGAAATATGTCATCTCAGTTTTTCCTAAAAACATCTCAAGATATAGAGCTCTTCCAAAGCTACCCTACTTTTGAACAATCCAACACAAACGCCAAGGATTTCCCTGTCATTTCTTCGGTTTTATCGCCATGTGGCAGATTTTTGGCTTTATCTACGAAGGAGAACGTTAAAGTCTTCACAGGTCCATGCTTAGATAATGTTCTATTAACAATGAAGTTGGCTGATGTGTATGATCTGCATTTCTCTCCCGCAGGTAACTATTTGAGCACTTGGGAGAGGGCGTCTATACAGGACCCAAATCACAAGAACGTTAAAGTTTGGTACTTGAATAAACCATTCAAGAAAGACTGTGTTTCGGAAGAAATAGTCCCTGCTTATGAATACCAAGCCAAATCACAAAGCGGTTGGTTTTTACAATTTTCCAAATTAGACAATTACGCACTAAGGCTTTTCAAACACGACTTGAAGATTGTTAAATTGAGCTCCGCCAATGCCGAAAATTTCGACTTCCAATCGCCATTTGCTGTCTTGTCTGATAGTGAAACATCCCAACATTTCACCACTTATCTAATCTCTCCAGCAGAACATCCAACAATTTGTACTTTCACACCAGAAAAGGGTGGTAAGCCGGCCCAATTAACCATATGGGCCCTCTCTGAAGGTGAAATTACCAAGAAGATTGCCTCCAAAACTTTCTTTAAAGCCGATTCCTGCCAGCTGAAGTGGAATCCGTTAGGCAATGCTATTTTATGTTTAGCTATTACTGATTTTGATTCCTCAAATAAATCATATTATGGTGAAAACACACTATACTTACTCTCTTTTCAAGGTGTGAACGGCACTTTAGGTGGTAACTCCGTACGTGTTTCTTTAACCACTGGCCCTGTCCACGATTTTACTTGGTCGCCAACTTCAAGGCAATTCGGTGTCATTGCTGGTTATATGCCAGCAACCATTTCCTTTTTTGATTTGAGAGGTAATGTCGTCCACTCCTTACCTCAACAAGCCAAAAACACTATGCTTTTCTCTCCTTCTGGTCATTATATCCTTATCGCCGGGTTTGGTAATTTGCAGGGCTCCGTGGAAATCCTGGATCGTCTTGACAAGTTCAAATGTGTGAGTAAGTTTGACGCTACCAACACTTCTGTTTGCAAATGGTCGCCGGGCGGAGAATTTATCATGACAGCTACCACTTCACCAAGATTGAGAGTGGATAACGGTGTCAAAATATGGCATGTATCGGGCTCTTTAGTATTTGTTAAAGAGTTTAAGGAGCTTTTGAAAGTGGACTGGAGGTCACCATGTAATTATAAAACTTTGGAAAACAAAGATGAAGATTTTTTCGAGGACCATGTCATTAACAATTGGGAACCGCTATCTGATTCGAACACATCTTCACTTGATCCTAAAATATCCAGTAAATCTGAATTGCAAATACATTCTAGTGTTCAAGAGTACATAAGCCAACACCCAAGCAGAGAAGCAAGCTCCAACGGAAACGGATCTAAAGCCAAAACTGGAGGCGCTTATAAACCGCCCCACGCAAGAAGAACGGGCGGTGGACGTATTGTTCCAGGGGTTCCTCCTGGTGCAGGCAAAAAGACCGTTCCAGGGCTAGTCCCAGGCATGACTGCCAACAAGGATGCCAACACTAAGAACAGAAGAAGAAGAGCCAATAAGAAGTCAAGCGAAACATCACCTGATTCTACTCCAGCGCCATCTGCTCCTGTCACTACAAATGCCCCAACACCCAATAAGGAAACCTCTCCAGAGGAGAAGAAAATAAGATCATTATTGAAGAAATTGAGGGCTATCGAAACCTTGAAAGAAAGACAAGCCGTCGGTGACAAATTAGAAGATACGCAAATTTTAAAAATCCAAACTGAAGAGAAAGTTTTAAAAGATTTGGAAAAGTTGGGTTGGAAGGATGAATAAACTAAAAGAAACTGATGTATTCGTACAAACTGTGTAAATATTAACAACGTCAAGTTATATTGCTCTGAATTGTTTTTACTGTCTCCCAGGAGAATTACCGCTACCCCCCATCTTTTTTTCCCCTGTTTATTGTACTTCTCCACATTTATTTTTAACATCAAATAGTTATCGATACATACATAATTAGTGAGCATTTTCCTTATTTTCACATCTCTTGGCAGACGTCAACCAGCCGCATACAATGTTTGCCCGTACCGCCACGTTACTGCAGTAGTGAATGTGGAGTGTCACTTAAGACCGTAATAAAAGTCTGCTACATCCGCCACCACAGTTTTTTTGCGTCGCTGTCGCCGCCTTCTTACAGAAAAAGAAAAAAAAAAGAAACGGCGCCGTGCCAGGGTTTTGTATCACAGATCGGCCCCGCAGCCAGAGGATGGCACGGCGCCAATATTGAAAACTTAAACTGTGGAATTGCCGTTCACCACACGAGTGGCATCCAATAAAGAAAACTGCCACAGTTAACTCAAGCATTTCTACTTTCGCAGTTAATGCGCACAGTAGTAACACATAACACAGTCTTGCATTCGAAGTGTGTTTCCTCCCTACTTAGCGGGAAATTCCTTGAGTCAGCCCGTTATTTTCATATAGCGATGAAAGGTTAAAATATATATCTATATATATAAGAAGAGTTTAATACAGACTTTCTCCTGTTCATTACAACCTAATTTTACACTAGGCTTCCACTTTCTGAAGAGAGAAAATAAGGATAAAGGAAAAGGAAACGAAAAGACGCAGCAATGTCGGAAGGAAGAACATTTCTCTCACAGTTGAACGTCTTCAACAAGGAAAACTACCAGTTTCCCTCTTCTACAACTAAAAAGGAAGTGAGTAACTCAACGGTAGACGCTGACAATGATGCCTCTGATTTTGAGGCAGGCCAGCAGTTTGCTACAGAGTTGGACCAAGGTGAAAAGCAATTAGGTATTTTATCATGTATCGGGCTTATCTGTAATAGAATGCTTGGTACAGGTGTTTTCGCCGTCTCCTCGACAATTTACACACTATGTGGGTCTGTTGGGCTTGCATTAATTATGTGGGCTGTCGGTGCCATCATTGCCATTTCTGGGTTATATGTATATATGGAATTCGGAACAGCTATACCGAAAAATGGTGGTGAAAAAAACTATCTAGAGGCCATTTTCAGGAAACCTAAATTCTTCATTACTTGTATGTATGCTGCATACATCTTCTTCCTAGGCTGGGCCGCTGGTAATTCCATCAATACGGCTATTATGTTTTTAACCGCAGCTGATACTGAGGTGACTAAATGGAATCAAAGAGGTATTGGTGTGGCTGTCGTGTTCTTCGCATTTCTAATCAATTCTCTAAATGTTAAGATTGGCCTATACCTGCAAAATATTTTGGGTATTTTCAAAGTTGGTATTGTCATTTTCATCTCTATTACCGGTTGGGTTGCACTTGGTGGTGGTCTCAAAGATGGTTATCAATCTCACAACTTTCGTAATGCTTTTGAAGGTACCGAAACCGCCACTGCTTACGGTATTGTTAACGCCTTATATAGTGTTATTTGGTCATTTGTTGGTTACTCCAATGTTAACTATGCACTTGGTGAAGTTAAGAACCCTGTGAGAACTTTGAAGATTGCTGGTCCTACATCGATGGTTTTCTTGGCGATAGTTTACATTTTTGTAAATATTGCTTACTTCGCTGTGGTGCCAAAGGATAAGCTGATTTCTTCAAAATTGATTTTAGCTGCAGACTTCTTTGATATTGTGTTCGGTGGTCAAGCCAAGAGAGCAGCAGCCGCATTGGTTGGGCTAAGTGCTTTAGGAAATGTTCTTTCTGTCATTTTTTCTCAAGGTAGAATCATTCAACAGTTGGGGCGTGAAGGTGTGTTGCCCTTTTCTAACTTCTTTGCCTCTTCTAAACCATTCAACTCCCCAATGGTTGGTTTATTTCAACATTTTATTGTCTGTACAGTGACCATTTTAGCCCCACCTCCAGGTGATGCATATTTGTTGGTTCAAAACTTGATTTCCTATCCAATGAACATCATCAATTTTGCGATCAGCGCTGGTTTGCTTTGGATATACTGGCAACGTAGACAAGGTAAAATTGAATGGAACCCACCAATTAAGGCCGGTGTTTTCGTTACAGGATTTTTCACATTATCCAACCTATACCTGATTATTGCTCCTTACGTTCCACCTTCAGACGGCGAGTCAGTGTATTCAAGCATGCCATACTGGATCCACTGTGTGATTGCCTGGGGTATTTTCTCCATTGGTGGTATCTACTACCTTGTTTGGGCCCAATTATTGCCAAAATGGGGCCACTACAAATTGGTTTCCAAGGATGTGCTTGGTGAAGATGGATTCTGGAGGGTCAAAATTGCCAAAGTTTATGATAATACTATTGGCGATGTCGATACGCAAGAAGATGGTGTTGTTGAAACGAATATAATAGAACATTACAAAAGTGAACAAGAAAAATCACTGTAGTCAAACGTGATACACTTACCATCTCATCCGATTCTTATAAATACACACGTGAACATTCTTATAATTGCATTTTTTTATACAAAGTATATAGATAAAGAACCTCATAATAGTTCCTGCCGTTTTTAATAGTCTAAAAGACGCTATTCTGTTCTACATTTTTTCAATTTACATCTACTATGCGCGAAAATAAAATGGGATGCCAAGAAAATGCAATATCACAAATCGCTGATGAAATAAATCCAAACTGCGATTAAGTAGAAGTATCAGCAATGCTAAAAACAGATAAGCGCTCTATAAAACGATGTGTTTAACGTTTTATAGAGTGCTTTTATTGTTCCCTTACCCTCTTTCCGTCTAGAGTGATTATTTTCTCGGGAAAAGCTTTTTTTTATCAATCAAAGGCCCAATTGAGTTACAACTGAAATTAAGCTGAGTTGGCGGAACAGTGTGGTAATAGCGAAGGGAAAATCTGTAAGTGCCCTAGCTACAAAACAGAGATAAAAAAATTACATTTCAAGCATGGTGGAGCAAGATAATGGGCCTTTACAGAAACTGCTCAAGACACAATACGATGCTGTCTTCCATTTAAAGGATGAAAATGGTATAGAAATATATCCAATATTCAATGTACTGCCACCAAAAAAGGAATATCCAGACTACTACATTATAATAAGGAATCCAGTATCTTTAAACACTTTAAAGAAACGATTGCCCCATTATACATCACCACAAGATTTTGTAAACGATTTTGCGCAAATTCCTTGGAATGCAATGACTTACAATGCAAAAGATTCAATAATTTATAAATATGCTACCATTCTTGAGTCATTCATCAAGGGCAAAATCATGCTGAACATAAGAAAATATTATCCAGACGTGACATATCCGTCTTTAGGTCGAATTCCGGAAATACTGGGGGAGGCGATACAACCTTCGAATTTATCCCCGGATCCCACCAATACACAGGAGAATGATGAAAGAGCTGGTTTAAATTCAGAGATGAAAATGGCTTTCGCAAAACTGGATAGTTCGATCACTGAAAAGAAACAAACCAGCCAAGACTACAGGATACAACAAAAAAACTCACCAGCGTTTCCAACACATTCTGCCTCCATAACACCGCAGCCGCTGGCTTCGCCCACTCCAGCTGTTAACTATACAAATATCAACTCGACGCATCCAAAAACCCATGTTAGACGCGGTAGGCCACCAGTCATTGATCTTCCCTACGTCCTAAGGATTAAAAACATCTTGAAGATGATGAGAAGAGAGGTCGACCAAAATAATAAGACGCTTACGCTCTGTTTTGAAAAATTGCCGGATAGAAACGAGGAGCCAACCTATTACTCTGTAATAACAGATCCTATTTGTCTGATGGATATTAGGAAAAAGGTTAAGTCCAGAAAATATAGAAACTTCCACAATTTTGAGGAAGATTTTCAATTAATGCTAACGAATTTCAAGCTCTATTATTCTCAAGACCAGAGCAATATAATACGAGCTCAATTATTGGAGAAAAACTTCAATAGATTAGTAAGAATTGAACTATCCAAACCTGACGAAGATTATTTACCTGAAGGTGAATTAAGGTATCCTCTAGATGATGTGGAAATTAATGATGTGAAGTTTCAGATAGGTGATTGGGTTCTTTTACACAATCCAAATGACATCAATAAACCTATTGTTGGTCAGATTTTCAGATTATGGTCAACCACAGATGGAAATAAATGGTTGAATGCTTGCTGGTATTTTAGACCAGAACAAACCGTTCATCGGGTTGATAGATTGTTCTATAAGAATGAGGTTATGAAAACTGGTCAATATAGAGATCACCCTATTCAGGACATTAAGGGAAAGTGTTACGTTATTCATTTCACCAGATTTCAGCGTGGGGATCCCAGCACGAAAGTCAATGGTCCTCAATTTGTTTGTGAATTCCGTTATAATGAAAGTGATAAAGTTTTTAACAAAATAAGGACTTGGAAAGCTTGCTTACCAGAAGAACTCCGTGATCAAGATGAAGCGACGGTGCCTGTTAATGGAAGAAAGTTTTTTAAATATCCTTCTCCAATAGCAGATTTGTTACCGCCAAATGCTACCTTAAATGACAAAATTCCAGAACCCACGGAGGGAGCCCCAACGGCCCCACCCTTGGTGGGCGCCGTATATTTGGGCCCCAAATTAGAGAGAGATGATCTGGGAGAATATTCAACCTCCGATGACTGCCCACGATACATAATCAGACCAAATGATCCACCAGAAGAGGGCAAGATCGATTACGAAACTGGTACAATAATCACTGATACTTTAGCAACAAGCAGTATGCCAAAGGTAAACAGTTCGTCTACGATACGTTTAGCCACTTTAAAGCAGACGAAATCAATTTCTAACTCCAATTTTAGGTCTTCATCAAATACTCCACTATTGCATCAGAATTTCAATCAGACTTCCAATCTTTTGAAAATGGAAAACATGAATGATAACTCGCATAATTTATTATCGCATCCTTCCATTCCTAAATTTCAATCCCCTACTTTAATAGAACAGACTAGCCGTTCTAAATACCATAATGCAAAAAAAAACTCACAGCTATCATCAACAGCTCCCAAAAAGCCTGCATCTAAAAGTTTTACACTATCCTCAATGATCAATAGCTTAACTGCTCATACTTCCAAGTACAACTTCAACCATATTGTTATTGAAGCTCCGGGTGCATTTGTGGTTCCTATCCCAGTGCAAAAAAATATAAAAACCATACAATCAACAGAACGTTTCAATAAATCAAGTCTAAAAAACGCTCAAAATCTCGGTACAAATGTTACCGATGATACAAATGCCACAAATGAACAAATTATATGGTTTAAAGGGCCCGGCATAAAAATCACAGAAAGGGTTATTGATTCCGGGAATGATTTGGTACGAGTGCCTTTGAATAGATGGTTCTGTAAAAACAAAAGAAGAAAACTGGATTATGAAGAAATTGAAGAAGATATCATAGAACCACCCAATGACTTCAGTGAAGATATGATTGCTAGTATTTTCAATCCTCCGGCGAGCTTGAATTTAGATATGGATTTAAATCTAAGCCCATCTTCGAATAACTCTTCCAATTTTATGGATTTAAGCGCAATTGCCAGCGGTGATAACGATGGAAAAGAATGCGATACGGCAGAAGAGAGTGAAGATGAAAATGAAGAGACAGATGACGAACATGAAATTGAAGATATTCCGACTACTTCAGCTTTTGGCTTAAATTCATCTGCTGAATACCTTGCATTCAGATTACGAGAACTCAATAAATGATGATCATGTTAAAATCACCGCATGTATCTATATATGTTCATGCATATACCATATATATTTTTGTTATTCATACTATAGACGTCAAAAATTTTTTTTGTCTTTCAAGCACACAATTACAGATCCAACATACCATTTCTCTATTACGGTTCACTACGGCCCACTTTTTATATTCATCCCAGAAAAATAACTTCAGAGTAAAGTACTCTGCGTCACTGTGTTTATTGGTCAATAAATATTCTTAATTGAGATGGAAAAACAACGGAAGTTAGCAAATTGTTGGAACAATTTTCCATGCCTTAATTTAATCGGTTATTGTTTTCCCGTCATTCATCTCGGTTTATTCAAATCAGGATCATTTATCTTCTTTCATTACGGTATGCAATAAAAATGAATTCCATTTGTGTATTCGCACGAAGAGAAATTTATCCTCCGTCAGAGACACCAAGTTGCGGCCAATTTTAGATTTATTTGCACGTAAGTATGAGCCAATGAAAGCGTTATTATTCAATGTTTCCAGATTGTTTTCCACTGTTTGATTTTTTCCCAAGAATTCGCTTTTGTGAATATTTTTGATATAAGCAATTATTTTATCAAATCCACCGATGATAAAGTTCCAGTGTTCACTCAACATTTTCATAGAATCATCGTGGCTTCTGGAATCTACTGTCAAAATAAAACAATACCTTCTTTCATTACCTCTAGCGTTTTCATCATACAGTTTAAAGCCTATCACTAAATTCAATCCTCTAAGATCATCAAAAAATATAAAGGGCATGTTATCATAAATCATCGTCTCCTCAGAAAAAGCTCTTTTAATGATAGAATTTAACAATTGGTAACGTATAGAAGAATACTGGGTAGTTATAAACGGGACGTCTTCGATGAAGCATCGCATCGATCTAGTCGACTCTTCGGGAAACTGTAAAAGACATGATTCGCAATATGATTCTGTTGGATAATCAGGCACTAGTAATTCTTCACCCAATGTTCCCTTTTCTGCGGATTGTGTAACTGATATGATCCTTGGGCCATGCTTGTCACAGAAATGAGCCAATGAAATCACTATCGAAGACATTCTATGCATCTATTTCATCAACCATTTAAAACGCTAACTTATATGTTCTGGAGTTACTAGTTAGTTGGAGTTTCTGTTTTCTCATTTGTCCTCTGATGATCATCGAATAGAAGACCTCCTAAGCCCTTTTCTTTTTCCTCACAATTTTTCTTTTTCAAGCGTGTTTTTTTCTGAGAAGTAAATACGAAAATGGCATCTTCGAATTGGGCGAATGAACAGTTAGTTTAACACATTTGCAAGGACAGCTACAGTGTACTGTCAGTGTTACTTTCAAAAGTCTTCTGATCCATTGGAAGATATTTTTCAATAGAAGTGAAACAAAACAGGTCACGGCAAACACTCGCCGATACACACCGCACATGTCATGCTTTCCATACCTTGCATCTAACTCTATATAATCTTATCGTTGACATTCATCTACCACGCTCGAAAGAACAAAACGACGCATATTGTATACGTACTCTCTCATTTTCAGCAACTGCTGTTTTCAGCTCCTCTGGCTCAGGGTCTTGGCGATTTTTTATTTAGAAACTATCCGAATAAAAAAACCGCACGAATACAAAGCGATGGCAATAGCTATTTCACTTGATATGCCTACCGTAGACCGCATACAAATAACTATAAACATACGCCATTAGACGATGTGTGCAAAGAAGCTCAAATACGCTGCTGGCGATGACTTCGTACGCTATGCTACACCCAAAGAGGCCATGGAAGAAACTAGACGTGAATTCGAGAAAGAGAAACAACGACAGCAACAAACAAAAGTTACTCAAACACAAACTCCCAACACTAGAGTTCATTCAGCCCCAATTCCTTTACAAAATCAATATACCAAGAACAGAGTGGAAAATGGACACCACCCTTACGGCTCTCCCCAAAGCTATTCTCCAAGACATACAAAAACACCAGTCGATCCTAGATATAATGCTATAGCACAGAAACCGACAGGCAGGCCTATACCTCCAACACCGAGTCATTATAACAATTTGAATTCATCCTCTCAACGCATAGTCTCCTCCCCTCCTCCCCTAATGCACAACCAATCAGTTCCTGCACAACTCTTAAAGAAGGTTGCGCCTGCTCCGTTTGATAATAGAGAAGAGGTACGAGACATGCAAGTGGCCATTCAGCTATTTCATAATCATGATGTAAAGGGCAAAAACCGACTGACAGCAGAGGAGCTACAGAACTTGCTACAAAATGATGATAACTCCCATTTTTGTATATCATCAGTAGATGCCCTAATAAATTTATTTGGCGCTTCCAGGTTTGGCACTGTGAACCAGACAGAGTTTATCGCCTTATACAAAAGAGTGAAAAGTTGGAGGAAAGTTTATGTAGACAATGATATCAACGGGTCACTTACCATCTCTGTCAGCGAATTTCACAATTCACTTCAAGAACTAGGATATCTAATACCCTTTGAAGTAAGCGAGAAAACGTTTGACCAGTATGCTGAGTTCATAAACAGGAATGGGACAGGCAAAGAGCTGAAGTTTGATAAGTTCGTAGAAGCATTAGTTTGGCTAATGAGATTAACGAAGTTATTCAGGAAATTCGATACTAATCAAGAAGGTATTGCAACCATACAGTACAAAGATTTTATCGATGCTACATTATATCTAGGTCGTTTCTTACCTCATTGATGACAATCATTTAATTTTTTGTCTGTAATATAAATGGGACATGTAAATCAATCGCCCATTAGCTTGCCATGCCGCTTTCTATGCCGCTTCCTTCCCATACATAGTGACTCAGTTTTTCGTATGTAGTGACTTATTAAAACGACACAAAAGAGACGTCAATGACTGGCGTTCTTTTTATTTTAGTTACTATAAGTGTATGGATTCGTTCTATTATTAAAATATCAATTTGAATTTCTGTTCTACATTTAAACGAGGGATTCCATTACATAATAAGGATATCAGGAGCTGCGGACCAGTGTTTCTCTTTAGATTTATATATCCTCTGTTTTCCTTTTCATTGTTAGTAGTGGAAGGAGAAAGATCAATTAACAAAATAAACAAATAAATAATAAAGTTTGCAAATTTTTTTTTGCATCGTTGAACCTTTATTATGAAATCAAAAGGGAGCCGGTTGTCAACAGATTGCCCTGTCGAGTTTCCCAAGATAATCTCTGAATTTGCTGAGGAAGTAAAAATACGTAGACAAAGTTCCCAAGGCCAGAACGTCGATTCCTATCATGCAACAAGCCCTGAGCTGAAACACAGAAGACAGAGATCATCATCTTTTGTTAACGGTAAATACAGGAGCAGGGATATTCCACTATTGGACAACAAGAATGCAGAAGAAATTAGCTCGAATTCGCACGGCCAAGACATCGGTATCAGAAACTTACCACGTCAACGGGAGTTGTTAAATGCCAAAAATGGAATTCACTTTACGCTGATGGTTGCGGGTCAAAGTGGACTGGGTAAAACAACGTTCATCAATTCCTTATTCTCTACTTCTTTAATTGATGATAATATTAAAGAAAACAAACCTATTGTTCGTTATAAAAGTGTTGTAGAAGGGGATGGAACACACCTCAATTTCAACGTCATTGATACGCCTGGATTTGGCAACAATATGGATAACGCATTCACATGGAGAACAATGGTTAATTATATTGATGAAGAAATAAGATCGTACATTTTCCAAGAGGAACAACCTGATAGGGCAAAAATGGTCGATGATAGAGTTCATTGTTGTTTGTACTTCCTAAAGCCTACTAATAAGGGGATTGATGCTTTAGACGTCGTAACGATGAAAAAATTAGCAAAGAGAGTGAATTTAATTCCAGTTATTGCCAAAGCAGATTCACTAACTAAAGAGGAACTGAAAAATTTCAAAATGGAAATCAGAGAAATAATAAGAGTACAAGATATCCCTGTATGTTTCTTCTTCGGCAATGATGTTTTAAATGCAACGCAAGATATTTTTCAAAAGTATCCCTTCAGTATAATCGCATCTAACGAGTATATTTTCAATGAAAAAGGTGAAAGAGTTAAGGGAAGACAATACAAATGGGGCGCTGTTGACATTGAAAATGAAAAGTATTGTGACTTTAAAATCTTGCAAAAGACGCTTTTTGATTGGCATTTAATCGACCTTGTAGAAAGCACGGAAGAATACTATGAAAAATGTAGATCTGAAATGTTAAGAACCAGGTTATTAAAGGCCAGAGATTGTTTAACAACAAAAAGTGTTGATTTAACCGAAGAACAGAAGAAGTTCCTGGAAGAAGAAATGAATTTCGATGAACTCGAGGAAAACAAGTTGAAAAATTACAAGTGCTATGAAATAATCAATAAAACCATCATGGATAAAGTGGCTACAGAATGGGATCCTGAATTTATAACTAGACAATTAGAGGCCAAAAAGAAATTCAACGAACTGTCCAATAGAGAAATTTCAAAGTTTCGAGACTGGAAAAAGAGCCTATTCATGGAACAAGAAAATTTCAACCAAGAAATTGAACAATTGAATCATAAGTTGGAAAACTTACAGCTGGAATGCCAAGACTTGGAATATAAGTTGTTAATCGGGAAAAGTTCTAACAATCATTCCACAGACAGTGCTACTTTAGTGAATGTTCACATCAGAAGGTAGTATTACTAAGAAAAGCCAATACTTTTACGCACGCTTAGCTTTATATAATAAAAATACAAGTAGGATAGAAATGAGTATTTTTTTAGCAGCATTTCTACCATAATTAACAAAACCCTAACTCTACTATATCAGATTAGATCTCATCCGGGTAATACGCGACACAATTTTTTTTTTCGAGAGCATTTTTCGAAGGAAGAAAAAAAAAAGTATTTAAGGCGTCAATTGCGCTACATTATAAACTTTTGTCCGCTGAAACCATACAGTAGTAATTTGAGTTCAGTCGAGCGCGCAAAAGAAGGAAAAAAAAAACCACAAGGCAGTGCAAAGAAGAGTGGAACATCAAGTGATGTTTCCTTTACTTTGCTTTCTCCCTTTTATCTTGGATTGTTAACCCGCCTTTTTTTTCTTTTCAAAAATTTTCTCCTTTCATCCCTCGTTTATCATAATGATGATTTCATTTCTACCTATATGTTTTTTTCTGGCATCTCTAATGTTAGGATGCGAAGTTTAAGTACTCTCCATTCGATGAATACAATTTTTGACAATATCTGACTTTACTATGATTAAGAACGACCGAGGAAGAAAAAAATAAAAAAAAGGGAACTAAGGGGACACACATACGTAGAAAATGATGTAAAGCGGATTACATCTGACAATATATTCTTGAATTTTCTTTTCGGTTTAGGGCTTGGCACAGGCCTTCTCTTCGTCCGAGTCGTATAGGAAACAAAAAAACATAAAGCGTGTATTACGCAATCACAAGGTTACCCGGTACAATCACGTGTGGGTGTGGAGAGCAGCCGTTTAAAACCGTTTGGACCTTGGTCCGATAGTACCATCTCGCAGAAAAAAACGGTACCAGTTATCGGGTGTCGTTTACGCTCGGATGTCGTTTAGCCAGCTCCGCAACCGCCACTGCCACCACCACTGCCTCCCTTCGTATACGGAACAGAAAGGTCGTATACGGTAAACGACTAGCACTAGGACAATAGCAACTAACAATGACCGATAACAGTCAGCAACCTCAAGGCACCTGGCACAAAACCGTCGAGGAAGAGGCCCTTTGCCACCGTATCGCATCGCTTTCCCACCAAATTTTTTTCTTTCTTGCCTCGCCTCTGCTGTGGTCGTATTATTATTATTCATTCTCTGCGCAGTTTAAACTATATACAGACGATTAATCCGTTATGCATGTACATTTTCTTATATGCGTACACCTGTGTGTGCATACTTCTATATAATATATAATACAGGAAGATCTATTCCTTTTTTTCTTCTTCTCTTCTCTTCTCCCTTTTTTCTCTCTCTTTCTTCCTTTCCTTCCAGTAAATCTTTATAGTAGTTGTAATTTTCCTCTTTACATAATAGCATAAAGGACCAAGGAAAAGTAGTACAGCCATAGAAAAAGAGGAAAAATGTCTGCCGTTTTCAACAACGCTACCCTTTCAGGTCTAGTGCAAGCAAGCACCTACTCACAAACTTTGCAAAATGTCGCCCATTACCAACCTCAATTGAATTTCATGGAAAAATACTGGGCTGCATGGTACAGTTACATGAACAATGATGTTTTGGCCACAGGTCTAATGTTCTTTTTATTGCATGAATTTATGTACTTCTTTAGATGTTTGCCATGGTTCATCATCGACCAAATTCCATACTTTAGAAGATGGAAGTTACAACCAACTAAGATTCCAAGTGCTAAGGAACAACTATACTGTTTGAAATCCGTTCTTCTCTCTCATTTCTTGGTCGAGGCCATTCCAATCTGGACCTTCCACCCAATGTGTGAAAAATTAGGTATTACCGTCGAAGTTCCATTCCCATCTATCAAAACGATGGCTCTAGAAATTGGTCTATTCTTCGTCTTAGAAGATACATGGCATTACTGGGCTCACCGTCTATTCCACTACGGTGTCTTCTACAAGTACATTCATAAGCAACATCACAGATACGCTGCTCCATTCGGTCTTTCCGCTGAATACGCTCACCCTGCTGAAACTTTGTCTCTAGGTTTTGGTACCGTTGGTATGCCAATTCTTTACGTCATGTACACCGGTAAGTTACATTTGTTCACTCTATGTCTATGGATCACCCTAAGATTATTCCAAGCTGTTGACTCCCATTCTGGTTACGATTTCCCATGGTCTTTGAACAAGATCATGCCATTCTGGGCCGGTGCCGAACACCACGATTTGCATCATCACTACTTCATTGGTAACTACGCTTCTTCTTTCAGATGGTGGGATTACTGTCTAGACACCGAATCCGGTCCAGAAGCTAAAGCTTCCAGAGAAGAAAGAATGAAGAAGAGAGCTGAAAACAATGCTCAAAAGAAGACTAACTAAGAGAAGAAACACCCAAAAAAAAAATAATAAAAAAACGTAAAAAAATGAAAATAAATTTTAAACCGCTTTTTTCTTTTTTTTTTTTAACTTTGTTCAATCCCCTTCCCCAACTCTCTCTTTTACTTTCACAACTGTTTATTTTAATATATGATTTTTAAATTAATCTAGGTTGATTCTAAAAACTATATTGCAATCTTTAAATATATGTATACACATCCATTACTATGTATATATATATATACTATTTATGATAAATTTTTAACAAGCGAACCCATTATTAAATCCTATAAATAAGAAACAGCTTCTTTCTAATTATTATTCTTTAAACTTAAAAACTACATATACAAAAACTACAAAAATATTTCAACCAACCCACCTTCTGGCAGACCTGAATAATCTAATCCATGGACCGTATCCGCCCCACTCTTCGTATTTACCTTCTGGATACCAAGAATTGGCCTCCAATCTGCAGACTCTTTCAGGATGCGGCATCATTGCAAGCACTCTACCATTTGGCGACTTGATACCGGCTATACCATTACTCGACCCGTTGGGGTTGAATGGGAACTTTTCGGTGACGTTACCGTAATTGTCCACATACCTTATACAACATAGACCATCCTTTTCAAAGTTCTCCAGTTGTTCACCGCTTTTGGAAAACGTTGCCTTACCTTCACCATGTGCGACAGCAATCGGCAACTTGGATCCTGCCATGCCGTTCAAGAAAACAGACTCTTCGCTAGAATTATCTTTCTCTTGAGATATTTGCACCATACATACACGGGCTTCATATTGTTCACTGACATTTCTTTCGAAACTTGGCCAGTTTTCACACCCAGGAATGATATCTTTTAATCTACTCAAAAATTGACAACCATTACAAGCACCAAAAGCAAATGTATCTTGTCTCTCATTGAAAAACTTGGAAAATTGTGAGCGGACGCCTTCATGGTACAATACAGATTTGGCCCAACCCGCACCTGCACCTAGGACGTCACCATATGAAAAACCACCACATGCGGCAAGACCGATAAATTCATCCAAATGGAATCTACCCTCCAGCAAATCTGTCATAGTAACATCCACTGAGTTGAATCCGGCTTGTTGGAAGCACCATGCCATTTCCATTTGACCGTTAACACCTTGCTCTCTTAGAATGGCAACCTTAGGTCTTTGGCTGGATAGTTCTAATCCGATCTTCATATCATCGGCTGGGTTGTACGTCAAGGCATATTGCAAACCGGGATCCCTATCATCTGTGATACTGGCAAATTCTTCTTCCGCTGTCTTTGGATTGTCTCTTAATTTCTGCATCTCATAAGATGTCTTGCTCCAGGTTTGCTCCAATTCAGATCTTGTATTGGCGTAAACTAGATCATTTGTCTTGGAATTAACAATCTTAATTTCTTGGCTTTGGAAGGATGGCTTACCAACAATAGAGATATACTCCTTAGCAACTCCGTTCTGGTTCATGATTTCTTCGAATTTGCTCAAGTTCTTAGTAGAAATTTGGAAGACTGCACCCAATTCTTCATTGAATAGGTCGGTTAATTGGCGTTCTAAATCTCCGCCATCAATACTGATTTCTAAACCGCATCTGGAGGCAAATGCCATTTCTAGCAAAGTGACAAGCAAACCACCATCAGATCTATCATGGTAAGCCAACACTATATCATCCTTTTGTTGATGTAATTGAATTAAACCTTCCAAGAAACCCTTCAAAATGGCGTTGTCATACACAGTGGGTGATTTGTTACCAACTTGGTTGTAAACTTGCAACAAAGCAGAGGCCCCTAATGACTTAGCCTCTTCTTTAGCGGATAAATCAACCAAGACGAGGACAGAATCTTCTGTGTTTTTATTTAATAACGGAGTCCATGTTTTGCTGGTGTTGGAAACTGGTGCAAATGCAGTAATATTCAATGATAATGGTGCTGTAACTTCCTTATCGTCCCATTTCATCTTCATGGACATAGAATCCTTACCAACAGGGATAGCAACACCTAACGCAGGACATAAGTCCAGGCCTAATGCTTGGACGGCTTCATATAACTTGGAACCCTCACCTTGATGAGAGGCTGGTGACATCCAGTTAGCTGATAGTTTGATGTGATGTAAAGATTTCACATCAGCAGCGAATATGTTTAATAATGATTCTGCTACGGATAATTTAGCGGAGGCCGATGCTGAAATCAAAGCATTAACCGGTTTTTCACCCATAGCCATTGCTTCACCAGTGGAAATTATTGTTTCACCCAAGGATGAACCGGTGACACCAACATCTGCGACAGGTACTTGCCAAGGACCAACGAATTGATCTCTGTCGATTAGACCTGTGACAGATCTGTCACCAATAGTAATCAAAAATGACTTCGAACCAACAGATGGTAAGTTCAAAACTCTTTGAATAGCATCCTTTAGAGATGGAATTTCGCTCAAATTTACCTCTGGTAGATTTAGTGCTTCAGTTATGGTTTCTCTGGACATCTTTGGAGGCTTACCGAATAAAATTGGCATTTCCAAATCAATTGGAGTTGTTTTCAAAAGAGGATCCTCCACAATTAATTTTTGTTCAGCAGTAGCGTGACCGACAACGGCAAATGGTGCTCTTTCTCTCTTACAGATGTCTTCGAAAATGGACAAGTCTTGAGGGGAAACACCAAGAACATAACGTTCTTGTGATTCATTACACCAAATTTCCATTGGTGACATACCAGGTTCTAAGGAGAGAACCTTTCTAATATCAAATTTAGCACCCAAGTCATTGTCATGAACCAGTTCAGGCAAAGCGTTGGATAACCCACCAGCACCAACATCATGAATAGATTGGATAGGATTGTTGTTACCTAGGGCAACACAGGCGTCGATGACTTGTTGACAACGACGTTCCATTTCAGGGTTTCCTCTTTGTACAGAAGCAAAATCCAAATCAGCGGAACCTTCACCGGAAGCTATAGAAGAAGCAGCACCACCGCCTAAACCAATCAACATAGATTGACCACCAAGAACAATTAAACAAGAACCTGGGGTAATTGGGGTATTTTTCAAGGCAAATTGAGGCCTAACGGTACCAAAACCTCCAGCAATCATAATTGGCTTATGGAACCCTCTGATTTCCTCCTTTCCTTGGTGATTCAAAACCTTTGTTGTCAAAGTTCTGAAGTAACCGTTGATACAAGGCCTACCAAACTCATTGTTAAATGCGGCAGAACCCAAAGGAGCCTCAATCATAATGTCTAATGCAGATGCAATATGGTAAGGCTTACCAATATTC